>NC_045747.1:21059698-21064769 GCF_008692095.1 Etheostoma spectabile | reverse complement strand
GCTGCACATCGGCCCTTCCGGAGATGAACCTTCAGGCTTCCCCCATGATGATGGCAACTTCGCAGGTGCTGTGAGCTGCGATGCACACACACGCTACACCACAGGGAAAGATACAGTGGGAAAGTGCTGGGGTGAAACGCCAGCTCAACGAGGGGGTAGGGCAGGGAACAGGTTCTACACCTTGCCCTCCCCCCCAGTTTCCACATTCCCTTAAGACCCTTGAGGCTCTGTCAGAGCTCACCGAGTTAAATTGTCCTCCTCAGCGTGCTGACATGTGTTACTCCTTAGCTTTAATCCTATGATTTCAGTCCCCCCCAGAGGGACTAATACATCAGCAACTCACAGAGCTAATATACTTACTAAGTACCAAATAACACGAAAATTAAATCAGGTGTCGTGTATTGATGTGGCTGATCACTGTCCAATATTTCTAATCTCTCGTACACAAGAGCAACAATGCTCCCCCCTTTTGCAAAATTCATTAAATATAGAAAAATTGCTTGATGCACCGTGGTAATTTACGACACGCTTAACCCAAGAGCTGGAGTGAAAATCTATCAAACAGCTCCTAGAAGGACTTTTCAGGGTTATAAAAATATGTGCCAGGTTAACTCATGTGGTCGTCAATCGAGCCTTTGAAACACACGGTCGTCCAAACCGTGATAAATACAGATATCATAAAGTCATTAAAAATAAATGATTATTAAAAAATACCTTTCTTTGTTTATCGCTGCACTCTCCGGTCATCGTTGCCCCTTATTTTCGTAATTGTTGAGTTGCTCCTCATCAATTCGCAATCGCAATTAACCGTACACCTAAACAGCTACTCCAAGTGCAGACATCGTCGTAAAGCTTAGTCAAGCGTTAGTCTCATGATATCCCATCGGATCCACACACAGCATATTAGGCTGACTCACAACGTGTTCACAATCTTTTAGTGCTGGAATACAGGTCAAGACAAGACTACTATTCAGAAGTCTAAAAATTGAGTGTGTGATACCAATTCCTACCTGATCAACACCTCGTTAAGGTCTTTGAATCACAGCCGTGAAACAGACGTCGCCGAAACAACGATGTGAAATATTTCCATACTGGTCGCCAACATGCCAAGACTATTAGAATATCCAGCCTTGTAATTCCATAATTATTCTGGTCCCTCACAATCTTGATATTTCTGGCCAACCTTCGAGCGTTCAGGAAATACAAGAATCTGCAATCATTTCCGGTTTTGAATCGCGATGTAAACCTTTTCTCGGTACGCGCTACATTCCAACTACCGGCACAGACGCCTGGAATTCTGTTGTTTTGTGAGTTCGTCCAATGAACGTCTCTCAGCCAATAGCATGTCGTACATTTCCATGATCTCAGCAAGCTAAGCCAATGAAATCACCACAGTTCCCCATTGGGGCCCACGGGGAAAACACTGACAGGCAGGAATTTCCCACCGTCAGGCCTAGAGGTACAATGATAAAAACTGGCATTCCTGTTAAGCCCCATACCAAGACGAAGTTGACTGATTATCAAACATGGGCACAACAAAGAATTTTATCCCGTGAGGGGTCTCAGCGCCATTCGAGAAACAAAACATATTGCTTTTTTGATGTGCATGTTTCAAAACCATTTCATTCCATGATTATGAATTAATTATTGCTATACAATTTATTACATATAACTGTCTTGGTTAATCGTATTTGAGAGGTGAGGTATGTGATTGTATTTGGGACTATTCAGCAGTTATGTATTTAGCACTGAAATGATTTGGGCTATATTTTATAGAAACTAAGGAAATAAGACAACAACGCGACAGAAGTTTCATGTAGCTAAACAACATTCTATAAAATCCATTTTATAAGACTGAAATTTAACTTCTGGCATTTCTTTCTCGGGTGTCTAAGCTCTCGACAGACATGGGCTAGGGTACTTATTGTCTATGTCATTATAAGCCAGTTGTTAATCTGCTACAGTAGTGCTTTTTATTATTGTCCGAGATTTACGTGGACGGAAATAGAAATTCTGTGTTTAACCTCGTAAGCTCTGTGCAGTAAGGCTAGTGTCCACAATGGCCAATGAGAAACAACAAGTGAGAGTGGTAGTGAACAATGCAATGAACTCGGGTCTCCAGAGGGCCAAGCTGTTCGGCCACTGCAGCAGTTTTAGGGTTGAGTAACAATTTAGGCTGAGAAAATCCTATATTTTCAGTGTATTCAAAGAGGTTAAGCGACGCAATTTAAAAAATACCGAAAAACCAGAATAAATCATGCATAGGGGCTCAACTATTAGAATGTGAAATTGTTGACTATTGAAAACAATCCTCTCTGTGGCGAACCTCAAATTGTATTCTAATAAACAACATTTTAAAAAACAGTACCACACTGATTTAGAGGACGATTCTATCGTCTCGATCCGAGAACAAATTGCCAAAAGAGTAAAGACATTTTTTGCCGATGTAGGTCCAACATTAACTTCTACAAACCTCATCTGGTTCATTAGGACCACTAGGATACATCAATCTTCAACGCCTGAGGATTTACCTTTAGAGCTTTTCGGATGTATTGGCAATTAAAAGACGCTTCACCAGGCATTTGTATGATTGATGGTACAAATATTAAAATATGACCCCGATATCATAAGACCATTACGGTTCTATTTTTATTTTCACAGTTCAAGGAACTTGCGGTAGAGTTGAACAAGCAAAAAATTATACGGAGTTTATAAAGAATATGACCCAAGGCAACTGTTTAACAATTATAGACCAGTTGTATAAAGAAGATGACCCTGCCTGTTTAACAAGTATAGGACCAGTTTATAAGCCGATGGATCCTGCAATGTTTAACAAGTATAGGAGCAGTGTATAAAGAGATGACCATGCAATGTGTTACCAATTCTAGACCCGTTCTAAAGCAGAGGGAGCCCTGCAATGTTACACCCTTCGTCGACCGTTTATAAGAGACGAGAGATCCGTGCAATGTTTAACAAGTATAGGACAGTTATAAAGGAAGATGACCTGCAAGTTTAACAATGCTAGACCAGTCAGAAAGCGATGACGTGCAATGTCAACAATTCTAGAACCAGTTCTGGTGTTACAGCCCTGATCCGACAGGTTCTTGAAAAATTGTTTACCCAAGATAATCCAACCTCTGGACAAAGAATCATGTTCTATGCTCAACCGTTCTGGTTAGGAAACAACACTCTACTTATCATGGCACTTGCAATTTTTTGACTGACATAGTAAGCAAAGATAGAAAAGCAAAGACTGGAGGATTTTCGGGATCTTCAGAAAAGCATTTGATAGTTAATCACTCATCTATTAAAAAACTACATTATGGTATATAGTAACGAAGTCCCTACTCTGGGTCACCAGGTATCTTCCGACCTGTTACCAACCTGTAGCATACTGGGACAGATCCCCCCCCCCCCCCCCCCCCCCCACTCCGCGTTGGATGTGGCGTACCCAAGGGCTCCAATCTTGGTCCCTTGTTATTTATATTATACTGTTAATAGACCTTCCTAATGTCTCGAGTAAACCTTTCTTAACATTTTATTTGCCGTGATACACGTGGTTTTACTCCATAACACCCCTGAAATTTTAATCAAGTAGGTAAATGAGACCTTGACAGTTATCTAGTGGTTCAAAGTCCCAACAACTGTCTCTAACATTCACAAAACAAAACAAGTTCTCTATTTGTCTTCAAGTTGATACATTGTAACTTCAATGCAACATTCGCCCTGATGATCTCTCCCATTACCATTGTTAAAGCTGCTCGTTTCCGTTGCGTTTATATAGGATGCCTATTTATCCTGGAAACCTACTTCTAGCCACCTACTTACCTCTCCCACGTGGTCGGAAACAAAAACTCGGCACTGATGGACACCGCAGTTGCGATCTGTTGTCTTACCCTGGTATCATTTAGAAATTATGCCATGTTTCTGGGCCTCGCCCCCCCCCCCCCTCAGCTGACCTGCCTTATGTTTCGCCTTCCGACACTTTCGCTCCTTCTTTTCCTTTCTCCTCACTTCCTGGTTCTGCATTTCCTCCTTTCCCCACCTCTGCCCACCCTTAGTGTTGGTTCCTTTCTCCTCCCCCCTCCGTTCCTTTTTTCCCATTCCCTCTTTTCTTTCTCCTTTTTTCTTTTCACTTTCTTCCCCCTATTCTTCCCCTTTCGTCCTTTACTGCCCTCCTCCCTTCGTTCTACCCCCCCCTCCTTCTTTCTCTTTTGCCTTTCTTTTCCTAGCCTGACGCCCTCCTTTTCTCCCTTTTCCCTTTTCCTCTCCTTCCTTCCCTCCAGCTCACTCTTGCTGTCCATCTTGTTATTTTAATTTTTATTTGATGTCCGCTGAACCCCCGTTCGACCCCTCGTCTCGTTCACCCCCCCCATACTCAGCTCAGCCCACTTGCCCGCACGATGCCTCAACCACCCCAATGGCCTTTGCGTTCTTCTTGTCTTTTTTTGCGTCCCCTGGCCCCCCCTCTACAGCGTTCTGTTTACACCATGCTCTCTGTCTTTTCATTCTGTCCTCTCCCGGTTCCTACCCCTTCTCTTATTTCCACCCTTTCAACCCCACTCAGTTCAGCTAGCGAGATGAGACAGAGAGGGAGAAGGAGACTCCTTCCTGAAATGATTAGAAATTACCAGTCAATCTTTACTGCACACCCACTAGTCCGCCAATTTTTTGACCCGGTTCGAAGAATATTGTTATGTATGGTACCACTTCTCAAAAGATCCAAAAACTAACGAACCGCGCGTACTTACTTCGGCGTGACCGCACCTGGACAGTCCCTAAAATAATGTACACTGTGAGGGGAACAAATGCTTTACAATTGCCGCATGTCAATTAGCCATGCCACACTACGTGCAATCCACACTTGTCGGCTAATTCAATCAACAGGATACTAGTTGAACGGAGAAAAGCAAAGGCCAGACTTGTGTTTTCTTCACTAATTTGAAAATTCAAATGGTAACTCAAAAGCCATATGGAGTCAGATTCAAAAATTAACCGGTCAAAACATTAGTATAACTAAGCCAATTGTACTAAAAGCAAATGACACAATCTTGAAGTGTCCGACCAATGT
>NC_045747.1:21059522-21059684 GCF_008692095.1 Etheostoma spectabile | reverse complement strand
ATCAATACTTTGTTGAGTCAGTAGACACTATCGCCCAAAGTTTTGCAATACAACAAAACAATCCATGTACAGCTAATACTACAGAGCCAGCACTAACACTGAGACCAGTATCAGAAGATGAGGTTATAAAAACAGTTACATCTCTCAAACCATCAAGGGCTA
>NC_045747.1:21058697-21059512 GCF_008692095.1 Etheostoma spectabile | reverse complement strand
TGGTATGGATACACTTATTCTGAAAGAGATCAGCTCTTCAATAGTTACCCCACTAACACATATAATCAATACTTCACTGGCCCAAGGATGGTTTCCAGATTCATGGAAGCCTGCTGTTGTGGCCCCGGTATTCAAAGGTGGTGACCCACTACTGACTTCCAACTATAGGCCCATCAGTGTTGTACCTGTAGTGTCCATGGTATCTGAAAAACTGATTAACAAACAAATCATCGACCATCTCAACAATAGCTCCTTTCCACTGCACCCAATGCAATTGGATTCGGGCCAACTCGGACCGAACGCTCCATGTTACTTCATAGAAAAAGTTAAGGCATCACTGGATAAAGGTAGGGTTGTTGGGGCTGTGTTCCTTGACTTAAAGCAAGCATTTGACACAGTTAATCATAACATTCTATTGATTTGACACAGTTAATCATAACATTCTATTGTATAAATTACTAAATTTCAATTTCTCTTCAAGCTTGGTCAATCTTATCAAATCTAATCACTCCGCTCTCAACATGTCAAAATTGGTACCCATAAATCTAACCCACTTGGTCTTTCCACCGAGGTCCCGCAGGAATCCATACTTGGTCCAACCCTTTTTAGCATATATATTAATAATCTACCCTCTGTTTGTGGAAAGTGTGATATTTTAATGTATGCTGATGATAAAGTTATTTTTACTCATGGTAAGACTGCTGAAGAGGTTGCAATCAAACTAACAGATGTGCTAGTGAAGGTTACATCCTGGCTTAACCACTGTTGTTTGTAACTGAATGTTTCAAAAACAGTTTGTATGTTCATTACCAAAG
>NC_045747.1:21058556-21058687 GCF_008692095.1 Etheostoma spectabile | reverse complement strand
AGACGCAGAGCAAGACATTTCCATTTCAGGACACAGACTAATGATTGTCTCAGAATACAAGTATTTAGAAATGCACTTAGACTCAAACCTTGCCTTCAAAACCCACATAAAGAGGGTCTGTAATAAAGTAA
>NC_045747.1:21055399-21058304 GCF_008692095.1 Etheostoma spectabile | reverse complement strand
AACCTCATAAAATACAGAAATGTCTGCTTAGTTTATAAGATCATGCACAGTTTAGCTCCTCCTCCTTTGTCTGGCCTTATCAAATGCATAACTCAAATGCAAACAGAATTACCAGAGGTGCAGCAAGGAGGGACTGCACAATCCCACTCAAAACATCTGCATTTAGACAGGCCGTCTTTTCATTTACAGCATCACATCAATGGAACTCGGTACCACCATTAATTAGAGAGTCCCCATCCTATTTACTCCTTTAAGACTAATGTTAAGAAATGGATGAGTAAATCACACTGTCACAACTAGCGCCTGGTCCCTCCCCCACAATAACTTATCAACCTATTTTAAGATTTTTATTTGCTTATCTTGATTTCTTTCTTGTTGTGATTTAACATTGTAATTTTTAACGTTTTGTTTATTGCATAAATATCTTCTTGAGTATAACTGTTTATTATTTTGGCTGTTTATATTCTTTATAGGATCTATAAATCTGTGACTGCCGATGAAACTAAGCCTATTGCTAACTCGGGTTACGCCTTACTTTGGCTTCATCATGTTGATCATGTACATTTGTCCCCTTTTTCAAAGTAAACAAATAAATGACAATGAATGAAACTGGTGGACTGTTACCCGCCGGCCTTCCTCCTGATCTGACACTGCCCCTACGGCCCCCCCGGTAGTTATCATCACCTACGTGAACTTTGGGAGTTGGCAAATCAGATCGCCAGGAATGCGCTCGGTGGTCTGTGTACCGTGCAAATAGACAGTAGTACACGAACTGTTTGCCGCACACAATATCAGGTTGGCGATTCCTGTGTGTTCCTTATTAATGGTACCGAAAGAAAATAAAGTCGGAAGTCCTCCCTTGTATGAGAGAAATTTTCATCTTAGGCAATCTGATGACCTAGTATACCGCATTCAAAAAGTCAATGACCAAAGAACAAGTGGGTCATGCATGACCAATTGAAACTTTTGCAGCCGTGATCCCCCTGACAATTATTGGTCCAAAGATCTTGCTCAAGGCTGGACCCCGGTAGAGGTGCACCGCCCAGCCTTTGGGCACAGATACTTCAGACCCAGACTCGTTGGACTGTTTTCCCCCGATTAATGTAAGGGCGACTTTCTGTTGTATCCTGTCAATCAGTGGTACACAGAAATTTTACACCGGCCACGGTGCGCTGTCACTGTCCTATACCTGTATCCCGTTGAAGACCGCCATGGAAGTGGGTGGTGGGGCAGTGGAACATTTCAACGAGTCCATTGTTCTCAAAGGCCTAGCTTTCAACGAAGCCCCCAGCCATGTTTGGGATGAGTGTTTTTTACTCATTTTCTTAGATTCTGGACCAATTCAGAGTCGTTTTCAGTAACAAAAAACTAGTAAAATAAAAATATATATGTATAAAAAAATATCTATATTTTTATATTGGGTTTTTTCTCTTAATATTAATGATTCATGGTAAATAAAAAACAAATAACTGGGGTTATTTGGTCAATACAGTTAAGATCTTTCCTAATTTAAATGCTTTGGTCACAACTAGTATTTCGTTTACCTTGTGACCTGTTTACAGGCATGCCTTCTCAAACTTTGCAATGCCCTCCAAACATGTGTACTAAGATGAAGCGTACAGCATTATCTGTATCTGTATCTGTTTACCAACATGAATTCTCTGTTCCGTATCCGTACTTGGGACCTGGGCGGGGCCTACGCCTGAAGTGTCAATTACAACCCGGAAGTGGGGTCGGTTGTCCTTGAATGGGCGGGCTTTAAGTGTTATTATTGCATGCAATTGACATGGGATTGATCAGAATTGTTATTTCTGTTTTTGTTTATGTGTTTTATTTATTTGAAATTTATTTCTGATTAGAAGACTATTTCCTGAAAAACATCAACATTGAGCTTCATACCATGGTGTTTGTCCATGGTCACAAACAAACTATATAGGCCTACAGGACTTCAAGTTTGCAACATAAGACAACCATGTGGGTTGTTTGCAATTATTAAGTAATTGTAAATGAACAAGAGTTTGTCATACTCAAGAATTAACTTTCTTTTTTTAACTCTTAATCCGTTTTTGGGGGGAATTTCTTTTTTATTTTCACGGTATGTGTGCGTGTTGGTTTTCTAATGAGATGATAAGAGTACAGAGAGAGAAACAACAAGAAGAGAGAGAGAGGCGGGGTTGGAATGTGTTTGTGTGGGTATCTTATTGTAATATTTTTTTATAACCACACTTATAAAACACAGCAAGAAAGTGCAGCACATGCACATACTGGTTAGAGCCGCAGGCAGTTAAAAAAAAAAAAAAAAAAAAAAAACAGACGGCAAGATGCGCCCGGTCGCATTCTACCAACACCCTGTTTGGACAATCCCTCACGTTACCACAATCCTCCTGGTTACTAAGTATATTTGAACAAAGTACAAACAACCTGAAGCTGAGAAACCCTAAATTTACCGGAAAGCCCTCGTACACTGAGAAGAGAGACAGCTGTTCACTTCTCTGTGTCCTAAGCGTGTGTGACACACCGTGGGACACCACAACCTGAGTAATCTGTGTGTTATGGGGTGCGCTGGGACAGCCTATCACAGAATTGTTTGTAGGTAGTGACGCTGTGCCAGCCACACAGAATAGTGTAGGGGAGGCTCGCTGGGACTCGCTTCACAGCATCTGTAGGGAGTGGCCGCTGGGACAAGCCTATCAGCAGAATAGTGTAGGGTCGTACGCTGGACTAGCCTATCACAGAATAGTGGGGACTGCGCTGAACAGCATATCACAGATAGTGTAGGGGATGGACGCGGGACTAGCCTATCACGGAACAGTGTTTAGAGGCGCGGGACTATCACCCGTGACTAGCCTATCACTAACGCGAGACACAGTCATTGTAGCGGCACGGCGCCAGGATTCCAGTTTTT
>NC_045747.1:21055272-21055374 GCF_008692095.1 Etheostoma spectabile | reverse complement strand
ATTTTATTTGCTTATCTTGTTTATTCGATTGTTGTGATTTAACATTGTAATTTTTAACTTTTTGTTTATTGCATAAATATCTTCATTGTATTATAACTGTTT
>NC_045747.1:21055138-21055262 GCF_008692095.1 Etheostoma spectabile | reverse complement strand
GATGTTTATTATTTTAGGATGCCTAATAACATCTGGGGACTGCCGATGAAAACTAGCCTATGGCTAACTCGGGTACGCTTACATTTGCTTCAAATGTTGATCAGTGTACATTGTCCCCTTTTCA
>NC_045747.1:21054068-21055128 GCF_008692095.1 Etheostoma spectabile | reverse complement strand
AAACAAATAAATGAAAAATGAAATGAAACTGGTGGACCTGGTAACCGGCCTTCCTCCTGACTCTGACACTGCCCCTACGGCCCCCGAGTATTATCAGCACCTACGTGAACGGTTGGAGTTGGCAAATCAGATCGCCAGGAATGCGCTCGGTGAGTCTGTGGAACGTGCAAAGAGACAGTATGACAAGAACTGTTGCCGCACACAATATCAGGTTGGCGATCCTGTGTGGTTCCTTATTAAGGGTACACGGAAAGAAAGAAATAAAGTCAGGAAGTTCCTCCCATTGTATGAGGGAAAATTCTTCATCTTAGGGCAACTGGATGACCTAGTCTATCGCATTCAAAAAAGGCCAAAGACCAAAGAAAAAGTGGTTCATCATGACCAATTGAAACCTTATTGCAGCCGTGATCCCCTGGACAATTCTTGGGCCAAAGAGCTTGCTCAAGGCTGGACACCGGTAGAGGTGTCACCCCCAGCCTTGGACACAGATACTGCAGACCCAGACCTCGTTGGACTGTTTTCCGGAATTAATGTAGAGGCGACTTTCTGTGGCATCCTGGATCAATCAGGGGACACACCGGCCACAGGGGCCTCACTGTCCTCTACCTGTAGTCCCGTTGAGGACCCTCAGGATAGTGGGGGTGGGGCAGTGGAACATTTCAACGAAGTCATTGTTCTCAAAGGCCGAGCTGTCAACGAAGACCCCCAGCCAGGTTTGGGGAGTGGGTGTTTAACTCAGTTCATTAGATTCATGGACAATTCAAGAGTCAAGTTTTCAGTAAAAAAAAAACTAAGTAGAAAAAAAATATATATGTATAAAAAAATATATATATTTTTATATTGGGTTTTTCTTATATTAATGATTAATGGTAAATAAAAAAACAAAAACTGGGGTTATTGGGTCCATACAGTTAATATATTTCTAATTTAAATGCTTTGGTCACCTATAGTATTTAAGTTTACCTTGTGACCTGTTTAATAGGCATGCCTTCTCAAAATTTGCAATGCCCTTCCACAACATGTTTACTAGGGATGAGCGAGTACAGCATTATCTGTATCT
>NC_045747.1:21053766-21054058 GCF_008692095.1 Etheostoma spectabile | reverse complement strand
TCTGTTTACCACATGAATTATCTGTATCCGTATCCGTAAGTGGACTGGGCGGGGCCTAGCCCGGAAGTGGTCAGATTACACCCGGAAGTGGGTCGGGTTGTCTTGAAATGGGCGGGGCTTTAATGTTATTTTAAGCATGCAATTGACATGGGTTGATCAGAAATTGTTATTTCTGTTGTTGTTATTGTTATTTATTTGAAATTTATTGCTGATTAGAAAACTATTTCCGTGAAAAACATCAGCATTGAGCTTCAGACCAGTGGTGTTGTCATGGTAACAAACAAACTATATA
>NC_045747.1:21053567-21053686 GCF_008692095.1 Etheostoma spectabile | reverse complement strand
AGTTTTCATACTCAATAATATAACTTTCTTTTTTTAACTCTTAATCATTTTTTGGGGGAATTTCTTTTTTATTTTCACAGGTATGTGTGAGTGTGTGTGTCTATGAGTGAGTAAGAGAT
>NC_045747.1:21053073-21053254 GCF_008692095.1 Etheostoma spectabile | reverse complement strand
TGAAGCTGAAGAAACCCTAAATGTTAACGGAAAAGCCCGCGGACCTGAGAAGAGAGACAGCTGTTCACTTCTCTGTGTCCTAAGCGTGTGTGAGCACAGCCGGTGGGACACCACAACCGGAGGAATCTGTGTGTATAGGGAGGGGCGCTGGGACTAGCCTATCACAGAATAGTGTAGGGGA
>NC_045747.1:21052720-21052974 GCF_008692095.1 Etheostoma spectabile | reverse complement strand
ACAGAATAGTGTAGGGGAGGGACGCTGGGACTAGCCTATCACAGAATAGTGTAGGGGACGGGCGCTGGGACTAGCATATCACAGAATAGTGTAGGGGAGGGACGCTGGGACTAGCCTATCACGGAACAGTGTATTGGAGAGGCGCTGTGACTAGCACCGTGACTAGCCTATCACAGAACGGAGACACAGTCAGTGGAGCAGGCACGGCGCCAGGATTCCAGTTTTGGATGGGCCAGACCAATTTTGGGTGGGCC
>NC_045747.1:21052294-21052416 GCF_008692095.1 Etheostoma spectabile | reverse complement strand
CAGGAGGCCGAATATTTCACAATTCTGTTTAATTGTTTTTAAGTTTTCAGCACTACAGATCAACACACTGGCCGACAGTTTCATTCAATACTCGGGCACAGAACTTGTTCATTGACGTCATC
>NC_045747.1:21048433-21051707 GCF_008692095.1 Etheostoma spectabile | reverse complement strand
TACAGCAGTAGTCGGCGGGGTTTGCTCTTTAAAATGTCGATGATATCATCGAAGTCGAGAGCAACTGTAAGCTCTCTTATGTCAACAGACATAGAGACATAAGGCGAGACGTAAGCATGGTGCTCCTATTTGGTGTTTTAATCCGGTTGAGAGCGTATTTTGGTAGTACAGGTGTAGGAGAATGGAATTAGAGTGGAAGACACAGCTTCCAGCATACCATATCATAATGTGGCTAACCCAGCCGGCACAGTGGATCAAAGAGTAAGGGAAGAATACACCTTTCTGCCTCCCCGGTCCCAGCGTACCCTGGGCCTGCCTCCTCCCTGTCAGCCTCCGGGTCAGCTGCCGATCCTCAGAACACACGTTCCTGACCGGGGGCTTCGTCCGGGGGGGTCCCCACCTCACCTTGCCAATCCCCCACCCACACGGTGCCTCGAGTGGGCTGAGTGGGGCTGCTCCACCTGGCACGTGCAGTTTCGTAGGAACGATCAGAGGCCCACACTGGCAGCGCACAGACAGGGGACGGGGGCTACAGACACTAATGGACGAGAAACTGATGAAACTAACGTAGGTAAGTAAGTAACACGGTGTGTGTTAAGTCATTATAATTAAGACTAGCACTGGTTAACCGTGTTTGCAGTCCTATTTTTTTTGCAGCTCAATTTTTTATATTAGCTAGCAGCAGGTGTTGCCAGGTTGCTAACATGTAGGCTAGTTACTTCTCACAACAACCACGGGCTAGTGTTTTACAGTTAGCAAAGCCAATTTTAAAACTTTTGAGGCTATGGTATTTAATCATGTTTTTTTGGGTTATGTACTGGCTTTTTGCTGTCTGTTACTTGGCTGGTCTCAACTTTTCCTAATTATCACATATAGCTGTAGACAAACCGAGGGTTCAGCTGGTTTATATTTGATGCTGTGGTAAGACTGGGGCTCGGTAGGCATACTCAGTGCAACATGTTGTCTGATGTACCAGTGGCAGGGTCAAATTGAGTGGGTGGAAACCGACTTATTATACTTCTACCGGCTGATTTGGGTTAGTTTCAGTCTGGTTGCTGTTATTTTGCTGCATCTGGTAGGCATGTGCGTGTCTGTAAAGATCTCTGCTTCATCCTTCATCAAACTCTGCATGCTGTCTGTTTCTGCACATGGTCACATTTCTCTGTTAGTTACACTGCAGGCAAACAGACGTGCTAGATCATAAACGGCCTTCTCATCCTAATGTTATCATCTCTATAACCATCTCCTAAGAAAGGATTTTTTTCCTCTTCATCCTGGGGGGGGAACTTGATTTTGTTATCTCCACAAGCTGCAAACATAACTTGTTATTTGTTGTACTCCAATGAAATTTAAATGTAAGAGGGCTACTGGGCACCCTCAATTAGACCTATGAAATGATGTTAAAAGGCCCATGGGTCGGGATGTTAACATGACTGTTTGTGGTTTAACCATTTGCAGGCCGAGTGCACAGCTATGCATGCTGGAAGGAACCTTCCAACGCCTGAGTGTGGCATCGATAATTGCATCTTTCGTACCCTGGTAACATGGAGACCTACACACCAACGCCCAGCAGTAAATAAGGTGAATATTTAAATGTGGATCCAGTGTGTAAGGTATAAGTATTCCATCACCATTACAACTTCAACTGGTTGTGTTCCATGGGGCGCCTTTACACCCTTTAGTTTTGTTTTTAACCTAAAGAAAACTGGGTATGTAGGAGGGTGCAGTGCGCGCTATGCTCTTATAGCTGCTTTGGGAAATCCAGGTGAACACGTAACTGCTTACAGGTTGATCTAGACGAAGATAGACAACTTATTTAAAACATATCACTATGAGAATAGACAACAGCCAAGATCTATGGAAACCCTATTTATCTGCTTCACTGCCTCATTTCATTTCTATAAAATTTGACTTATTTAAAACATGTCGCGTCTTAAAACGATCTGAGCTATTACGTAGGCCCGTTCAGTTGTACAGACTAATTAATTGTTAATGTTAGTTTGAACATATTATATTGTCATTGTGTCGTCTGATAATAAGATTCAACAAAGGCATACTAAAAATTTTGCCGCCGATTAACTTCTGTTTTTTACCTCAGTTTGAAGCGTGTACACCTAGGCCGGCGCCAGGCATTTCCAGTTGTTGGGTGGGCCTTAATTAAAACTGTATCAAATCACTGTTTAAACCTAATACAAATTACTAATATACTGTTATCTTCTGTGCTACATAATATAGTTTCATAGCTTGATACTCCCTTTAAATATGTTTAAACACATTATACGCCACGTTTGTTGTATAGGACGACCCTACCGCGACCGCGTCTCCTTGGTTCTGCCAAGAGGACGCGTTGGATCTCCATTACGCACCGTACCGGCTGCGCTATTACGCAAGCTCTATGAGACTGGAACAGTGGTCAGGCATTTAATTATTCCCCAAACTAATTTAGTTCTGCTCGTATAACAGGAGGCCGAATTTTCACAATTCTGTTTAATGTTTTTAGATGTTTCACACTACAGATCAACAACACTGGCCGACAGTTTCATTCAAACCGGGCACGAACTGGTTCATTGACGTCATCTGTCGTGTAAACTCAGTTATTTCCGAAAGAGACAACTGTTACTTTAGTGTGTATTCATGTTATAACATATTTACAAAAGGGAGAGATACATCACATTAACACGGAGCACAGCGCCGATAACAGAGGACCCGGCCAATCAGGTAAAAAGGAACATTAACAAGCTGATGTAGAAATGAATGTGCCTGTAATTTGTACGGTTATGAATCGATATTTTAATAATCTCAATACAGACAGAGTATCCTTCACATACTCTTATCCCCTCGTGTGTACACATTAAACTCCTAAAAAGGCCTAGAAGAAAAGCAACAGGAACAGACTCATTTCCTCTTTTTCTTCTCTGCTAGTGTTTACTATTTCAACATGTAGCCTACGGATTCTCGCATGTTTTTAGTCGCCTCGCACACACCCACACACACCTGCCACAAGACAGCCTAGTCTGGGGCGGGGTTTGCTCTTTTAAAATTATGATTCATCGAAGTCAGAGTTACCTGTAAGCTCTCGTTGTCAACAGGACACAGAGACATGCAGGGACGTAGCATGGTGCTCCCCTGTTTGTGTTTTAATCCTTGACACTGGAAAAGACGCGTCAACTGTACGGAGGTCATCGCAGTGTTATCAGAGCTTTTAGGAAAGCCATGGATATTTGGGAAAACGTCCTCATTGACCAGCTTGTGTCCATTTGTACGAGGCTAGGAG
>NC_045747.1:21048270-21048408 GCF_008692095.1 Etheostoma spectabile | reverse complement strand
ACATCAGGACTGCTGATGGTGTCATTAGTCTGAAGGCTAGGAGACACCAGGACTGCTGCAGATGCCATGAGGCCATAGGTGTCACTGTGGAATTGAGTGTTCAGTTCACTAAGCTGGCAGTCTATTAGCGCGTTGGAA
>NC_045747.1:21047205-21048260 GCF_008692095.1 Etheostoma spectabile | reverse complement strand
GATCACTGTCACTTAATAGACAAACAACTTTTTTTAAATTAAGTTTAAAAACTACTTACGATTTAGACTAATTTAGCACAAATGATGAGATAATTTGCCACTTTTTAATAATTCTTTATAATTAAATATATTATTTTCTTCTTTTTTTTAATGAAAATTTGTGGGTGGGCCTGTTGAAAAGTGGGTGGGCCTAGGCCCGTCAGGCCCACCCATGACGCCGTGCCTGCAGTGGAGACTTATTCAATCCGAGTACAGATATTGACTTGCATTACTCGTATAATACTTGTACTCTGCAAAAGTGCTTTATTTGTACCGGATACTCGTTTCAGCCAAGCCAATTTGCACATAAGAAACGGGATTTTAACCCCAACGTCGTTTTCCTTATAACGTCGGTCCTGGAGGATAAGTCTCCCCTGAGACAATCAGGAAAGGTTAATAATAAATAATACAAATTAAAATAATTTATAAATCTCTTAAGGTTTGTTCAAACCAAACAAAAAACTAACGTTTTCAGTTAGTTTAATTATATAGAACGCCGAAATGTTCACATTACGCCACTTTCTTAGCTTGTTTTGAATGGTCAGAATGCCTTTTTTTACATTATCTAATGTCAACACGCCATAAAAAGCGCAGTGGAATGCTCATTTAACATCTCTTTTTACAGGGATCAGTATGCGCGTCACATGATGCGTAGTGTTAAATTATAATGAGCTCCACCCTGTCTTTTCCAAAGCCAATACATTTGGACTGTTATCACCCAATCAGTAAAGAATAAGAACAGACCACATGGAGACTTCCGGTGGCGCCATGTGGTAGGAGGCAGCGGGGACATTAGCTCTTGGAAAAAACAATTAAAACAGCTCTTTAAGACTACTTTCAGAGCAGAAAACTAACCCCATTCATGAACATTTAATAAAGGAAGTAAACTGGGAAAGATGGACAAAAAAACAAGTCTTAACAAGAAAGAACAAACACATATTGGATGTACCGACCCAACATCGGGAACAGCACCGGGTAAAATGCAGACCGCAGGTGAACAGGACTCGGTAATACTG
>NC_045747.1:21046944-21047105 GCF_008692095.1 Etheostoma spectabile | reverse complement strand
AGGAGCTTATGGAAAGAACAACCTCACTAGAGCAACAGCAACATGTGGAAGAGAGGCTTGGAGACACAGAGGACAAGATGGCGTGGCTGGAAAGAATGGCCGCCTTTCTCCTTCATCAGGAGGCATAGCTGACTGCAAAGTGTGACGACTTGGAATCAAGA
>NC_045747.1:21046022-21046885 GCF_008692095.1 Etheostoma spectabile | reverse complement strand
GATAGGATTCATAACTGACTTTATTCACTCATCACTGCAGATTCCAGACGACACGGACATCCGAATTGAAAGAGTGCACCGCTCGTTAATCGCCAAACCGAAAGTCAGTGGCGCTCCCTTGCGAGCAATCATCGTCCGCTTCTTGGACGCACGTATGAAAGAGCAGGTTGTACAGCAAGCATGGAAACAGAAAACTACATACGAGGGACAAACTATCTACTTCAATCAACACGACTGAAATGCAAAAGAAGAGGAAACTGGTACGCTACACTCATGGTGAACGCTAAAAGACATGGGGATCCACGTGGAGGCAGACAAGAGGGATAAACTACATAGGATGTTAATGAAAGACAGCTGGATCATAGTGACAGGCCAGAGGGGAAAGAAGAGGCAGTCACAAACTACAGAGGCGGATTTATAAGCAATCATCCAGCGATCATATGAATATATGAATATGAGAATTGGGGTAAGGACTAAAGGAAGAACAGAAACACAAAAATAGACACAAATCCCGAAACATATTTAAACAGCTGCTCAATATAATGCACATTGAATATTTACAGAGCTAGTTAGAGGTATTACTACCTAGATAACTACACATGAATATTGGTTAGGGAGAGCGAAATTGATGCTCAGTTAGAGCAAGTAGCAACTTTACACAATTGAAGTTGCAGGTTCACTTAGTGCTATTTTCTCATAGAGAATACGCCATTTCTCTCTGAGGATGGGACTGTTGGAAGTAACTCTTTTTTGTTACTGTATAATAATTCTGAAGGAGCTGCTTAATTAGGGGTGATCCGAGTACCCGGTTGAAACGAGTATCCGGTACGGATAAAGCACTTTTGCCGAGTACAAGTATTATA
>NC_045747.1:21044979-21045597 GCF_008692095.1 Etheostoma spectabile | reverse complement strand
AATTTAATATGCTGATTTAAACTATTTACATGACAGCATCAAGCTTCAGATCAATGGTGTTGTCATGGGAACAAATAAACTATATACAGAACGTTTAACAACAATGAAGGAAAATGGTAATGACAAGAGTTTTCGATACTCAATAGACCTTTCTCTTTATTTTGTTTTTTAACTTTTTATTTTTTTAATGATCAGTGTTGTTTTATTTTTTGTCGTCCTTTTTTATTTTGTTTGTTTTCCACACCCGGTATATGTTGTGTGTGTTGTGTGTGCGTGTAGTGTGAGTAAGAGAGAGACACAGAGAGAGAGGGGCGGGGGGCAGCTGACCGTCAAAAACAAAAATCTCCGAGGCAAGACCCAACGGAGTTGCATTTAAACCACAGCATGTCTGAAAACCACGTTCCCAGAATCTACTGGTTCTATGTCAAGGGACTACAACCCTCGTTCACCAGAAATCTACTGGTTACTAAACAATTTTGTAAGGACTACAAATAAATATAACAATTTCTGATCAACTCATATCAATTGCATGCTTAAATAACATACCGGATAAAGACCCGCACATTTCAAGAGAACCCGACCCACTTTCAGGTTAAATCTGACCACTTCCGGTTTAGG
>NC_045747.1:21044622-21044969 GCF_008692095.1 Etheostoma spectabile | reverse complement strand
TCCGAGTATGGATCCGGATACAGATCATTAATGTGGTAAACAGATACAGATACAGATAATGCTGTACTCGCTCATCCCTATGCTTAATGTTGACCTTTTTCACTGTGTAGTTTTGTGCACAGTTGTTTTTTTTATGAGATGTGTGGAGTTAATGGATGCTGTCTTGAACCGAACTTGATATGGACAGGTCTACCTTTAAAATGTTAGACAAGATTAAAAGAAAAAGGCTAGAATTAAATATAAGACACTTCTTTGTCCAAAAGAGAAGGGAGGATAGAACTTACCCAATTTTAAAAAACTACTACTGGGCTGCTCAACTCAGGGCTATAATTATGTGGATTACTAAT
>NC_045747.1:21042845-21044597 GCF_008692095.1 Etheostoma spectabile | reverse complement strand
AGAATTTTGTTCCATTCCCCCCACAATGTATCGCATCATTAGTAATCCACATATTATAGCCCTGAGTTGAGCAGCCCGTAGTAATTTTTTTAAAAATTGGGTAAGTTCCTATCCTCCCTTCGCTTTGGACAAGAAGTGTCTTTATATTTAATTCTAGCCTTTTTCTTTTAAGCTCTGTCTAAATTATTAAAGTGCCTTCCATATCAATTCGGTTTAAAACAAAAAAAAACAACAAGACAGATCCCATTAACTCCACACATCCATAAAAAACAACTGTGCACAAAACACACACAGTGAAACAGGTCAAACATTAAGCATACGTGATTATCTAGTACAGCCTTATCTGGATCTTTATCTGTTTACCCACATTAATGATCTGTATCGGATCCATACTCGGACTGGTCGGGCCTAACCGGAAGTGGTCAGATTTATACCCTGAAAGTGGGTCTGTTTCTCTTTAAATGTGCGGGTCCCTTTATCCGGTATGTTATTTAAGCATGCCAATGGATATGAGTTGATCCAGACAATTGTTAAATTTAATATGCTGATTTAAACTATTTACATGACAGCATCAAGCTTCAGATCAATGGTGTTGTCATGGGAACAAATAAACTATATACAGAACGTTTAACAACAATGAAGGAAAATGGTAATGACAAGAGTTTTCGATACTCAATAGACCTTTCTCTTTATTTTGTTTTTTAACTTTTTATTTTTTTAATGATCAGTGTTGTTTTATTTTTTGTCGTCCTTTTTTATTTTGTTTGTTTTCCACACCCGGTATATGTTGTGTGTGTTGTGTGTGCGTGTAGTGTGAGTAAGAGAGAGACACAGAGAGAGAGGGGCGGGGGGCAGCTGACCGTCAAAAACAAAAATCTCCGAGGCAAGACCCAACGGAGTTGCATTTAAACCACAGCATGTCTGAAAACCACGTTCCCAGAATCTACTGGTTCTATGTCAAGGGACTACAACCCTCGTTCACCAGAAATCTACTGGTTACTAAACAATTTTGTAAGGACTACAAATAAATGTACCTATAGAATCGCTTCCATTTTTAAGTGAAGTAACATTAAAGAGGCTGAAGGTGGGCAATGGCTGGATCAGGGGGACAATGAGAATATGGTCAATGGTACTTAAAGGGGTGATAGAATTGTTGTATAGAGTATATCACGCTGATCCTTGCTGTCTCCTGATAGGGTATGTAACATTTGTTGGGCTGAAAATGTTGCTTTTGCTGTTCTTGTGGCCCTCAACACCCTGCTAAATTGACCTGGCTTGAAACGAGAGGTGTCTGCCTTATATGGTCTGCTCATGAAGGATTTAAATAAGCGGCACGCTGATTGGTTGGTGGTCAAAAGGACCAACAACACTCACAAAAATCAAAGGTGGAGAGACATGTAGACTTTAGCTGTTGAACGGTATCCTGTTTGAGCCTGACAATCAGAGGAAGGATCTGATGTAGAGGAGCACCTGCCAAGAGATTGGAAAACTGACTCCTTCAGAATGGTAATGTGGTCTTTTAGCATTTACTTGCATTTTCAACACATGGACTAACATTAGACCGTCCGGGTTAAACTAGTGTAAGACTACACGTCAGTGTTCGTAGCATAAGAATAAACTTTGTATAGCCTTGTTTTAGTATCGTAGGCAACTAGGGGAAGTGCGGAGTAACCGTTGAAACGAGTATGTCCGCGGTACGGATAAGCACTTTCTTGCCGAGGACACGTATTATACGAGGGAATGAGGGTCAAT
>NC_045747.1:21042689-21042820 GCF_008692095.1 Etheostoma spectabile | reverse complement strand
GGTCTGCTCATGAATATTTAAATAAGCTGCACGCTGATTGGTTGGTGTGCAACAGGACCAACAACACTCACTAAAACATCAAAGGTGGAGATGACATGTAGACTTTAGCTGTTGAACGGTATCTGTTTGAG
>NC_045747.1:21042615-21042679 GCF_008692095.1 Etheostoma spectabile | reverse complement strand
AGGAAGGATCTGATGTAGAGGAGCAACCTGCCAAGAGATTGGAAATGACTCCTTCAGACTGGTA
>NC_045747.1:21042509-21042605 GCF_008692095.1 Etheostoma spectabile | reverse complement strand
TGGTCATTTAGCATTTACTTGCATTTTCAACACATGGCCCAACATTAGCCGTCCGTTGTTAAACTAGTGTAATACTCACACGTCAGTGTTGTAGCC
>NC_045747.1:21042271-21042499 GCF_008692095.1 Etheostoma spectabile | reverse complement strand
TTTGTATTAGCCTTGTTTTTAGTATCGTAAGCAACTAGGGGAAGAGCCGAGTACCCGGTTGAAACGAGTATCCGGTACGGATAAAGCACTTTTGCCGAGGACAAGTATTATACGAGTAATGCGGGTCAATATCTGTACTCGGATTGAATAAAAATCTCCACGACTGTGTCTTCGTTCTGTGATAGGCTAGTCACAGCACTTCTCCCTTACACTATTCTGTGATAGGCT
>NC_045747.1:21018728-21042261 GCF_008692095.1 Etheostoma spectabile | reverse complement strand
AGCGCCCCTCCCTACACACACAGATCTCTTGTGTTGCTGTGTGCCGCTCCGCTCACTCGTGCACAGAACACAGAGAAGTGAACAGCTCTCTCCCCTTCAGGTCCGCGGGGCTTTTCCGTTAACATTTAGTGTTTCTTCATCTTCATGTTTGTTTTTATACTTCGGTTTGAAACGATGTACCTACAACAGAGAACGTCTGTAACCGTGGGGTTGGTTCAACAATGCTTGGTAGAACATGCGACTCGCGTTGCACTCTTCTGGCAGAGTTTTTTTTTTTTTTTTTTTAACTGCCTCTGGCTCACCCAGTTTTTTTGATTGTCCTGAAACTTTCTTGCTGTGTTTTTTATAAAATAAATAAAATGCATGTTGCGGTATAAATAAATAATATTACAATTAATGATACACACACAACACATTCCACCCCCCACCGCCCCCCTCTCGACCTCATCTCTCTTTTTTTTCTCTCTCTCGTCTCCCATTCTCTCTTTATCTCTAACACTCACAGACACACACACACACTCACGACATCCGGTGGGAAAATAAAAAATAACAAAAATACATAAATTATCACACTGATCATAGAAATTCAAAGTTAAAAAATAAAGTTAATTGCTGAGTATGAAAACTCGTGTTTCATGTACATTTTACTTAATCGTGCAGCACATTGTTGTAATTTATTGTTGCAAACTTGAACTTATATACTGGTAGGCCCTAATAGGTTTTTTGTTACCATGACAACCCCATAGAAGCTCAGGCGATGCTGTGATGAAATAGTTTCTAATCAACAATGCCTATAACAAATTATGGTCAACCCCTATCAATTGCCTGCTTAAATAACATACCGGTTAAAGACCTCCCATTCAGACAACCACCCCACTTCCGGTTTTAATCTGACCACTCATTAGAAGTCCGGGTTAGGCCCTGCCCGATCCAGTACAGAGACGGATCAGATAATTCATTGGGAAACAATACAGATACCATAATTCTGTACTCGCTAATCCCTATAGCAACATAAGTTATTAATTTGCACACTGAACAAATATTTTACAACTTGTAACCCTCTCAGTCTCAGTCCAATATTCCAGTTGGCTGAAAGTTAGGGGCCAGTTTCATTAGAGCTCCTCACAACAAAAGTCCCCTTTGATTGTTGCTTTGAGTTACGTACATTTTGAACATGTATAGTAATTTTATCTTACAACAGGACTCCATTTACATGGACAGGAGACCTACTATTTCTGACTTTGTAACTGCTACTCTCAGCATTATTACCTACTCTCACTCTCCCAGCCTGTGTCAGTAGTCACATGTTATCTTGGAACTACTATCCTTCTGATTAGATCATCTAAAACTTTGATATTATTCCCTATCTTAACATGTATTTATGTAAAATTACAACTACGGTGCATCCATCTTACCTTGGAGGGTTTTCTTTGTGGACACTTTGCCAAATGCCCCCAGGAGAGAGAAAAATTATGTTGGCAATAAATACCTCAGGTAACTAAAACTAGATACATTAACGCCACTATTTTAGCTTTTCTGCTCATTCAACATTCTGAAATCACCACAAGCTCAATGTTTTTTTTACATGCATGAAAGAATGACCCATTCCTGGGAGTAACCTGTACAATCACCTCCGGGCCATCATCCGTGTGCCTTTAATATATATTCTTTGCAAATGCAATGAATATACAGAGTTTGACCATGCCAGTTGAGAATCAGAGGGATTGAAAGGTGAGGCCAATTTGAAATACCACTGGTTAGCAGTTCTATAACAATACCCCTTGTTATTGGTTCGCATTATTACAAAACCACATATTATCAGACAACAAAAAATGAAACTTTATTATAGTTTCAAAACATCATCACTTACTCTGAAAAGTCTAAAAAAATAAAAAATGTGATTGTCCACTACACCTGTTCCTCTTTGGCAGCACTGCAGAACACATGGCTTATAGGACTTTTGTAAGAGTGTTGGGGTTGTTTCCCTTGGTAAAGTGTCCGTGTCGATGATCCCCTCTTTGTTTGGTGCTGCGTATACAGAGGGAATTTCTGGCTGCTTTAGGGCAGTATGTCGGGTTTTGGGTGCCTGTCGAGCTGAGCACACTAGGTCCTGGGGCACAGGAATCTGCCGGCTGCTTCCACAGATAAGGAAGGGGTCATGGTTGATATCCTCGAACACAGTCGCATAGGTCTAAGACATAGCCTTTGTGTGTTAAAGTCATTTTAGCACCTATACCATTGCACATTCCAGATTTGTTTTTGTATGTGTGAAAAGTTATTTTTAGTGTCCTATACCGCACACTCCTTGCTACTGTTATGTTTTTTGTGTTTTGTAAATAAAAAAAATAATTTAACCTTACAAATTGTTGGCTCTGTCCTTCCTTCTTCTGACTATGTTGACGCTCCCTTGTTTGAACCGACTCTGGAAATTATTTTTCCCCTTGCTTGTCTTCCGTTGTGGGCTGACTGCAGATGAACCTGAAAGCCACAAACACTTAAATTTTTGTAACATAAACTGCATATTCACTTTTGTACCACACACCAGTCACACCTACTCCCTCCCAGTAACTCACAGCAAATCAGTTCTCTAACCTCTTAAGCGTGCCAAAACTGTCCTCTAATAACCAGTGCTGGACAAGTGTCCTTACGAGGTGAGCAGCTTAAACTGAGGATTTTACATTTGGACGGGCCGGGCCATCTGCTTGCATGGCCACTCGTGACCCTATGTCTCGGTCTGTCCACTTTCCTTGACTGAAACAAAACCGTTTCTGCAGACAATTGTCCCCCATTCACATTTGCCTTTTCTAAAGACTTTGTTTGTTGAATGCCAAAGTTCATAGGCTTGTACATGTACCTGCAAAGGTCATCTTAAACACACAATCTAGCTTCAGATCATAACCTGTTGATACAAACAACATTCCTACCTAGTCCAATTATTTTCACACCACCCCCCCCCCCCCACCCCCCCCCCCACAAAAGAAATGCAATTGATTGAGCTCAGACCAATCGTGATTAGACTGATGAGGTGTTCGACTTCCTCCAACAATAAATCAAGTACTGTAGCTTCCTACGCTATGCTGGTGTGTGGAACTCCTAAACAACCTATTTGATAAGTCCCTCACTCATCATGGTAACATTTGGGTGGTGAGTGGGGTGAGTAACACTGCCGTTGCTAATGCTACCGTCACATTGCTACACAAACCCATAAGGGGGTACGTGCCACAAAAGGGGGGTTTGGTGACATCACTAGATCGTGAGGGGACACACTGTTATGGATGTTTGAGGTCCACCACAGGGTGGGGACTTATGAGACAGTTGGTCCAGGGGGGCCCACGCAACCAAAGTCGTCGCCCAGCGGCCCGCCAGGCGGGAGCCCCTAAAAAAATAAGTAACAACTAGTAAAGTTGACACGAATAACATATGGCTCAAGCGATACACTGGAAGAAGTGGGTGAACACACGAAATACAAGTAGACAACGAAAATCTGTATCTGTATAAAACCGCAATCTACTTGCCGTCTAATATACACATGTTTTTTCAAAGATTTAACTAATTCATACTAGTGTAAGTTTCCTTTCTGTTGTCAAGCAAACATATACATTCTAGCTAGCTAGCTAGTAACTTACACCTCTTACGCTAGCTCTCACCAACTCATCTTCTACTGCAGCTGCATTAGCTTCCTTGCTGAAATACAATAAAATTAACCTGCCAAAGTGGACCAACACTGCATCGTGAACTATAATTTAGCTACATTACACACAGGTTATTTATTCCGAATGGACAGTGAAAATGAAACGTTGCCCCCTTGCCTTACAGTTGATCAACACCCGTTCGCTAGCTCCTGATACGTTGCATGCTACTGTTTTTTATGTTAGCACTAATCATACTTAAGCTTGGTGGTTTGTGCTGACCAGACAGTCTGAACAGCACCGCAGCTTAAGCAAATCCTGCGTAAATTGTCCCAAGTTTAGAAAACTGTCTTTGGGGTAAAGAGTTCCACAGGGATCCCTTAAAACATCTACCAGCCCGTCGAGTGGTTCTTTCCTGGGAAAGGCTATGAAGAAGTGTCTACCACCTTCCCTGTACAGGCTGGAACGCTGCATTTACGACCCTGGTTCATTGTCAATATCCTGGAAAATATTCCAAACTTTCTGTTATAAATCCGCAAACTACATAACACGAGCAGTGTTCCAATTGGACACCCTGACCCAACGCTTAGCTCCATTAGGAACTGGTCTCAGGTCAGTGGCCTGTAGGTAAATGTTGGGCGTGACTTTCCTCCTACTAACATCCATTGGGGTAGCGGTGCAAAGCTACAGGTTTTGAGATCCGGACTCGTCATCTTTTGTAGGCTTTGTTGGGATTCCGTCATTTGTTCGGACGGGCAGGTTTAAAAATTTAGATTTTCAGAGGAAAGGCCATGTCAATGGGAATTTTGAGCTGCTAATGTGTGTCCTATTGTACTCACTGAACTGTCGTTATTCACCTATGACAAGTAACATCGGTTTACATTCTATCACCTCCTTTAAGAAATTGCAACTGTCAAACTCCATTTGTAAGCCACCCGAATCTCAATTACCCTGAGTTTTTGCCATCCTATGATGGACCAGGCTACATAGATGGGCAAAACGGTTAAAATATATTGCACAAAGTTTAGGGGACCAACCTTGAAGTCATTTCAAGACAGCATTAACACATAATTTAATTTACCAGCCCATGATTTTCTATAGTTCCACAAACTAAGACCTATCTTAACGACAAGTATGGTGGGAGAAGGCCTCTGACACCTCCCATCGAAACTAGAAGAATTATTAATGACGGTTCAGAGGGAATACAAGACAGGATTATATCCAAATTGTTAGAAGATACTACACCTTGCAATGTACAATAACATTTTAATTCAGGAAAATGGGAATTGGAAGCAATATTTTAATCAGATAACACTGGTCAATCAATTTAGAACAGGACATAAGGTAACAGGCAGCCCAACATGGAGTGAATTTGATTGGAAGAATCCCAAATGAGGTTATTTTAACACCCCATCTTAGTACATCAAGTAAGTAATCCCTCGGAGATATGTTGGAGGGGCTGCGGTTTGTAGGGACTTTACACATATATTTTGTGATGCCCAACTTTAGATTATTGGGAAGAATATTCCAAGGATAGCCCATGTTTTGGGTATGGATTAAAGTTAGATCCAACACATACCTATTGGGTATAGTCCCCCCAATAAACATTATAGATGGGAACTTGACTTCTTTACTGAGTATTCTGCTTTGACTAGCAAAGAAACAATCACGTCCTCTTGTTGAAGCCCCACCTCCCAGTATAACGGCATGGAGAGAAGGAGTAAACAATGTGTTCATCATGGAGAAATCACAGCGAGGTTACAAGCTCAAGTCAGACAGGTTTTTTGATCAAATGGTCCGCTAATACAGACACTGTCAGAACTTAATACCTCTTTTCTTTTGTTTTATTTATTTTGTGTTTTTTTTGTTTTTTTTCTCAACTAATTTGTATTTTTATAATTGTATTTTCTATTTTCTGTAGTACACTTGACCATGAAGTTATTTACTTATAGATACAGGGTTACTTCAGGTTTCCTCTCCTATGTGGTGTTTCTAAAGTACTGTATTGTTACATTTATACTTGTCATTTAGGTGCAGTAAATAAAAGTAAGTTCAGCCTGTTTTTTCTATTGGTGTTTGGCCATCGTCAATTTAACTAACGCCCATTGCTATTGTACTTAACTCGCTCTTGATAGTGAAGTGTACTACCTCCAAAAATTAAAACCATTAGACTTTCATCTTGTAAATAATGGACTATTTTTGATTGAGATCGCTGTAATTTCAACTACATATTAGTAAATAACCTTGGGCCAGTTGTTCAAAGGTAAACTAATCTGATTTTGGTTTCGATTGGGATCAAATCTTGAAAAAGGGGTTGTTCAAAATGATAAGAAGAATCTGAATCATATTAGATCACGGAACCAATCCTGTTTGAATCTGGCTAAAACCTTCACTTTGTGTTGTTCAAACTTGTCAGTGGATTTGGAAACTTTGATCCAAAAAAAACAGGATTAATCCTGATCCAAAACCGGGGTCGACATTTTTCCAGGTGGATTCCCAGCACAAAACCTTAGTAAAAACTTTACATGTAAAATATTACATTTGCCCATTTAGGTCTATCTTTTTTATATTTTGCACTTGACTTGTTTTAACTTATTAAGTTTATTAAGCAAAAATAAAATAAAATAACAATTCTTGTCCTCATGAACCATCCCCCAAACATTTTAAATAACAAAAATAACTACAAATAATTATTATATCATTCATCCCCGTATATTAATTTCAAGATTTCATACAATCTATACATTTCTGGTCTTTTTCCATCCTTATATTAAGAAGGAACCCGAACATTCTACACTACTACTTCCCCTTTAAAAACCTTTTGTTTTAAGATGTTTTCAAAACTTTCCACAATGTAATTTGTTAATGTATAATCATTTGTTTTTTTTTTGTAGTGGCTCACATAGGTTATAAAAGAAATTATAAGGGTGGAGTTATTTTTTTTTGTTTTGTCTCAAATAACCTTAGAGTACTCCCCATTGGCGCTTTCTACCTGTTCTGTACGTAGTTGGCTAGCCCACATTTGTGATAGTTGTCCTATTTAGAGCAGGTGGTAATCCGGATTTTGGTAATCTTGAAAACTGTGTATCTGGGATCAGGGTGATCCATCCAATGTTTGCTTTGAAAAACCGGCATAAAATTAAGACGGATTACCTGATCCTGGATAGTACGAACTGGGATTTCCAAATCCGCGATCATTTTGATCGTAAAATGTTTTGAACAACGGGCACACCCATTGGTTTTGTCCTTTTCCCCCTTCTTGTAGAACCCATCCAGTTGATTTGCAGACACTACCAACATAATGCAAGATCTTCACTCGTGGCACTCAACACACTACATAACAAGTAGGACGTTTTTAAAGGACTGACTACAGTACACAATTGCATTCTTGGATATTTTAATTGTCTCCTATAGAAATTCGTTTTTTCTCCCAGGCTTAAAGACTAAAGTGTATACTTATCTTCGTGAATATGTAATGGAACAAGTTGTACGCTTAGTAGGTAATGTAGGTAAAGCGTACAAGTGGCTTAATATTAAAAGTAAATAGTGAAATTCAAGGCTTTCAACTGGCGTAGCCATATAATTCCTGATGTGTGCAACTCATGTTCGCTAATGCACACTTTTTGTGTAGAAGCTTTGATTGTGCCGGTCTTGGTCTGGATGCAGGGCTGCACAGACAATCAGGAGCACTGGAGGCAGAACAGCAAGTGTGTTCTTACCCGTGCCCCTTGACACTGGTCTGGTCAACTTCTCCAAAAAGAGCACATCTGAGATCTTTTTCAAGGCCATCTCATCACATGTGGATGGACTTCTGGCCTGGGTTTCCCTCCACTTTCAATAATTTTAAGCACACATTTGTAACATTTTGCTACAAAGAAATGTTAGTCTGTGCTTATTCCCATCTGCTGTGTAAATGAAATAAGGCCCTCTCCTATCATGGTGGGAGGTTCAAACTTGAAACTAAAATGTCAAGTCCATGGTGGTGTACTTTTTATTTTGATTTTTTGTTTTAAAAATACAAATTTTGAAATGAAATTTAAGGCGTTTTTTTTTTCTGTCCTTATTTTCATGGTCCAAAATAGGATGGGGGACAGTTTTTTTAATATGCTTATTTATTTTCGATTTCAAATATAACCATAAATATAATCACTCAAAATAGAAAAAAAAGCTTTGTCATGGTCATACACTCGGATTGTCAATTTTTGAGCTCTTTGTCCAAGGCAACAGCGCCAATGTAGCTACTATGTGTTGCTTTCGTATGACATCCGTACTGATGCCCCTGTAAAAAGGGCGTTAACTGAGCATTCTACACTGAACTTTTTAAAGGCGTTTTGACATTAGACAACGTAAAAACACCAGGTTCTACGTTCAAAGCGTTTTTAAGAATTGAACGTATAGTGAGCTTTTGGGCATTCCATATAATTAAAAGCGGGTGTGCAGAGTGTGCGGTAATGTTGCTAATAATTACGTTTTTTGACTAATATGATTATTTTTTATTAATAAATGGCAATATTGTTAAAATTGTGTTGTGTTCAAATGTTTGTTTTGTCTGACCCTGCCAAAACCCCCAAATATTTGGGTTTACAATTAGCTAACAGACAGAAAGCATAGCATACTCACATTGAAAAGAATACAGGTGGAATGTTTGCTTATTTTTTGATTAGTATTTTTGCTTACTTTTGTTTCAATCTTAACAGATAATTGAAAATAGATTATTCACACAGCACGGATGTGACCAGAACAGATTTCCATTCACAAAGACTCTAGCTCTGTAGCTATTCACCAATATAATCATGAAACAGAAACAGTGGACCTGAACTATTCACTATATGAATAAAGTGGAGTTATGACATTCTCTAACATATTCTATGCGGTCGGGATACATACAGGGTCAGTGTCCCATAGTGTTGGCCACACATCCTATTTACTGTGTGTTTAAACACATTTTGAAGCAGTCAAAGATAATACAATTATACAATCAATGTGAAGGACAGATTTTGTTTTAACTGGCATTTATAACAAAAAGGTTTTGAATTAAACTTTTTTTTATATTTCTGGTCCACATATAACAATACAACTATAATATCATACAAAATATTCGTATTTAGTGATAAAAGATTCGTATCTCCGTATTCTGCCTTCACTCCCACTGTCAAACACAAGATTAGATGATTTCTCCCGCACTTCAGCTAACTCCCCTAATATCGCCTATTAATCACCATCCAATGTAAGCACAATTTATCTCAAATGCGAGTAAAGCTTTTGCTTCATTTCTAAAGACCTTTGATATAATTTAGGGTTCGAGTTACAAGATCAACATTACAGCTTTCAAATCTGCTGAAGCAATTACTCGAACTAACTTCTAACTAAACTCAACACTTACCCATTTTTTTCCTTTCCTCCTCCCGCCACTCGCTTCCACGTGGCCTTCAGCCGGCCCACTTATGCACACACACATAGTGGGTTTGTGCCACGTTTTGTGCCACTGTGTATGCTAACCATCATGCGCGCCGTCCACAAACAACAATGCTCTCCATCCTGTCTGGCTCCTCCTTTCCCTTGAGTTTTATTTCACTTGCTTCTTTGTCTTTGTGTTTCATACATTACTGCATCTGTTCTTTTTAATTATTCCTTTACAAAATACTACTTTTATTTTCCTAACTACGTGAAATACTGTCATACATACTGTATTTAAAAGTGTACTTCCTCTTTTAAGCTTTCCCGTGTCTGTCCTTGCCGTCACGTCCTTGTTCCTCGTCTCCAGGGTGGCAAGATAGGAAGACTGTCCTCCAGCCCCGTGGAAGAATTTGATGTTGGCACATTTGCACAATGGCACTTTTTCTCCTTGTTGCGTGGAGCGACAACCTCCTGTGACCATGGTTTTTCTTTAGACCCTTTTACCCCTGAGCTACACTGTTACTCCTACCAGAGCAGCCCAATCCCCTGAAGTGCTATTGTCCATTTTGCACTTGTGACTGGTGGTGTTGGACTGGAAACACAAGGAACAGAGGTGGTGTCGGTATGTTGATGACGGTCGGGCTGCGGCTGGTGTTTTCATGGTGGCAGTGGATACAGATCCAGACGCTTCTTCCCGATCCATTGGCCTAGGCTCCTGATCTTCTCGTCCAGCTTATTGAGTTTGGAAAACACTTGGGAAACTCCTGCGAACCCCTGCAGAGACTCTAGCTTTTTTTTCCGATTCACCAATCCTATAACAGCTTTCACCACTCGATTTGAGTTCATTGTCTGTGTTTTCCAGCGAATGGCAGAGGCGATCCAGCTTGGACTTGGCTAGTTTGGATCGGTTGCGTTCAGGGAGCTTGTCCCCTTCAATTTTAGAAGCTGACCTGAGAGAGAACCCATTCCTGTTGTCCATGACGACTGGACAAGGCCAGGAGTCACAAATGCTCATACATCCGAACGAAAAATTTCACTTATGTCTCACTAAGACCTCAGAATCCTCATCACAGTGTTTGAAAAAGCGTGACCTTCTCTATCACTGTACTTAGCTGGTATCCTTTACCTTTTTACACTCATGCTGCTCTGTTTGAGTCTCCAACACTAGAGGAGCTGTCCCCTCCTGAAGGGATAGACGGGTTTTTCATATTTTTTTGTCCTTAAAGCTTTTAGCTGTTGTCTCTTTTCGCCAAACCACAGACCCACTACATAAGTGTATTCCTGTTTTTTTTATTCCCCATCAGTTTTCCTTTGCAAACCATGAGACTTGGCTACCTTTTTCTTTGATCTCTGAAATGCTGCTTGTTGTCAGTGCTTTATGATGTTGACATTGGCGGAGGTTGTTTCTTGAGTGGTTTGCTGTTCAGAAATGACCCTCTCAAAGTATGAGGCCCATCTTCTGTGTTCACCGGACGGCCAACGCTGGCCTGCTTCTAGCTTTGTTACTGTACTTTCTGCTGCTTGACTCACTCAGTATCTGTGGGTTGGACCCCAAAGTATGTGGTGGCCTTAAGTCTGCCAAGCTCCGTTCTTTCACCCTTTGTCTGTCGTTAAAAGGGGAGTTAAATGTGGCTCAAAGTAGGTGTTACTGTAGGTAATTCAAAGCTGTGGTAAAGAATTACAGCATTGTGAGTTCCCTCCATTGGACGCCGCCAGCAGCCTTTTTGTCCTTTTTTTTTTCTCAGGGGTGATTCCCCTACAAAGTAACCCCGACAAGGACGGTTCATCAATCAAAACACGCAAATCACAGCACAAAGACAGATACAATGCCTAATAGTTACTACGGAATCATAAAAAGGAATAACGAAAATCTCAGCCGACGGCTGCGATTCGCGAGGTCAAACCCTTTCTGGCCAAATAGGTTGTAGTCCTATCCTTACTGTAGTTTCTATTTGTAATGGACTAACACAAGTGCTTTTACATATTAAATGCATATCATTCACAACACATTCATACACATGGCCTATGCTCCCTATAAGGTGCCACCTGCTTCTCACTTCAACACACACACATTCTGCGCCACAAAGCCGCTCCTAGAAGGCAGCCCATTGCCAAAGTCAGAGCCCCAAGCAGCTTTGACCAATAGCTACTTCACCAAGCTCATCAAAAAACCAATTCAGATTGGGTTAATGTTATGCTGAATACAGAACACGACCCAAATGCAAGGCTTCAACATAATCAGGTTTATTAATAATAGAGGAAGGGAAGTGGTGTGGAGACAAACTCCAGAACAGGACTAGGGCACGAGGCTTGGGTAGGATGACGATGGACCTGAGGGCTAGAGCAGGGTGCAGGGCTGGGGAACCGGGGTTTTGGGAGCGCGAGGAGGAGGCACTGAAGTCCCGGGAAAAAGGATCACGAGGGGAAGGCTTGGATCGGGAGCGCAGCCAGGAAGAAACAGGGAGGCCGTGAGGAGAGAACCCTACGGTACTCGCTGACTGGAGAGACATAGACGGTATGGACACGATGGAGGGTGCTGAGACACTGATCAAGCAAAGATGTGAGTGGATGGGTTTGAAGTCTTGGCTTGATTGTCGCTTGACTGACAGGTGTGTGCAGGGAGATGTGATGGTGGAATGACGAACAGGTGTGTGTAGTCACTGGCCGCAGGAACAGGAGTGGAAGGCGGTAAACACAGAGACAGGAGAGGCAAGGGCCACAAGAAACAACAAAGAAATAACGGCAAACAAAAATAAACTAGAAACTGGAAACAACCCCAACCACAACAACGGGACGTACCCAACCAAAAACAAATCTACCCAGGGTGAACAAGGGGCGGTTCCGGAGGAGGGCAACGCAAGTCAACACACGGGGGGCTAAGGGAAACCCAAAATACTGATGCTTGGAAACCCCCCCAATCCCCAAAAAAAAAAAATGGGCCCAGAACTGCGGGACCATGAACTCGAAGATAGGTACTGAGGACAATGGGAGTCAGGGATTCCAAGGCTGTGGCAGCAGGCAAATGTGAACCCTCCTGGCAGCCGGCGAAGGCGAAGACTTTCTGAGGCTGATCATGTCAGCGAAGACCCTCTGGAGCGAGCAAGTTAGCGTGAAGACCGCTCTGGAGTCTGTGCAGGTCAGAGTCAGACCATCTGAGGACAGGCGGCCAGTGGCAGCTGGTCTGAAGACAGGCCACGGTTCCAGCTGGGCTGGCGCCCTGCGACGGGTCGCTGGGTTAAGCCAATAGACGGTCAGCGGGGCTGGAGCCAGGCAACGTGTCAGCTGGGCTGAAGACAGCGACTGGTCAGCTGAGGGCCTGAAGACAGGCAACGGTTCCGCTGGCTGAAGTACATGCGACAGGGTCAGCGGGCCTGGTGCCAAGGCTACGGGTCGCTATGCTGGAGCCAAGTGATGGGTCGCTTGGCTGAAGACAGATTATGGATAGGCTGGGCTAAGTAGAGCAACGGTCACTGGCTGACGAACCAGCAACGGGTCGCTGGGCTGGAAGCAGTGAATTAGCATAGTAAAGCTATGTGGACTGATATCTGTACTATGTGATGGTTTATTTACCAGTACTATAATGGTTTTTTGCTTATTATTCATGGGCTGTTCTTGTGAGAATACTTATTATGTGTAATTTATGTTATTTTTTTTGTGTATTAGGTCTCACGGCCTGTTGGATGGCGTCGAGGAGCCCCAATAATAAATGCCTAACCAAGACCGCCTTTGTCCATGTCTGTATTAAACTGGAGGGATCTACAGGGAGTATTCTAATAAGGGTGATTCTTCAACTTCCTTATAAACAACTCAAGAACAAGTGTTTTTTTTCTCATAACATTTGCAAAATTGGGACATCCTGTGTCACATATGCTGAAGACCTGGTCATCATTTGTTGCTTCTCGCTGCTATGGTCTTCCTTACTATTAGGTTGCTCAAAAGACTCTCCAGCTGATCAATGCTGCAGCACACGGGTTTTGACCAGACCTAGAAACAGAGATCAATATTTTCTTTCTCCTGTATTACTCTCTGCTTTGGCTTCCCGTTCCATCTGGGATTGAAAAATCCTTCTTCTCCTGACCTACAAAGCGGATGGTCCTAGCACCACAAATCTAGTAGAGCTCTTTATCTACTAGTCTAGAAGAGCACTAGTGTGCACTAGAACACTATAAAACAATCAAGCTGCTTGTGGTTCCTAAGTCCTGAAGTAGGTTGGAAGCCAGAGCATTCGCTATCCGGCTCCTCTCCTTTGGAACCTGCACCAGTTTTTGGGTTTGGGGGGGGCGGAAACCTGTCACTCACATTTAAAGAATATCTGGCAACCCTCCTGTTTGATAAGCTCTATGTTAGGAGGTGCGGAGTTTCATCGTCTACCTAGCCAGCCCACCTGCTTCGCTTCACAGTCCGTCAGATTCAACACCATATAATTAATCAATCAAAGGGCTGAGTTCTAGTCTGACGGGCTCCTCCTCCCTAACCTGTCCTCTCTTAGTTATGCTGTTAAAGTTCTAGGACTGCCGGGGATTTCTTTCCTTTCTTTTGATACACTTTGCGTATTCTTCACATCATCTTTGTCCTAATGTCAATAACCTCCTAGCAATCCCTACAGCCTTAGTTCTGGTTAAGCCTCGCTTTTCACCGGCTCCTCTGCGGAGTTTTGGCGGACTTCTTATGACCTTTTTAGAATGTTAGGATGTTAAGCTATTGGTGCTTAATATTGCCTTATTTTATGTTCCAGTTGGTTTGGTAATTATACTCAAATATATACTCTTATCAACTACCATGGCGGTTTATAATAGTGTTCTTTTAATTGTAGTGTTAATATAAATATTACTATTGGTTTAAAAACTCTAAAAACTGCTGCGTTGTGTTCTAGTATGCCTAATGTCCTAGGTTGCCGTATTCTTGCGTGCTTAATGGCTGTTATGCCGGCCAGTTTGCAACACCGGCAGAGTTGCCGTGTTGTGCCACCGTGAGTTGTTTTGCTGGTCGTTTTGCCGACTTGATTGCTTGCTGGCTGTTTATGCCGGCTCCGAGTTGCCATGCCGGCCTGCATTGCTTGTTGTGTTGATTTCTACTTGCATTACCCCATTGTCTCCCATTCCCGTTTCGTCAGAAGAACTGTTGACACTGTTTTTTTACCTCCCTTTCCACAATTCTTTGAAGGGTGCTGTCAATACATTTATTGCACTCTCCAGCTGAAATAGAGACCAAATAACCCACTACTAAAGAAGCATTAGCAAGCCTGCCAGCAAGTGGCGCATCTTTATTCACAAAGACAAAAAGCTCAGGCTAATGGACAAGCAGCGTGTGTCGATGAGATAACCGATTATGACATGAACCCCGAGATATAGTATACATTCAACCATGAAACATAAAAAAAAAAGCTGGACTCCAAGCTTTGGTTGCTGTTTCCACAGTTTTTACAAGACATCAGCACCAAGGGCAATGCCAAATCTAATTCCCCTGTTTCTCAGACCAGTCCCCACTTCAACCTGAGGAAAAACCACCAGGAGGCCAAAGCATGTATTGTTTAACGCGAGGAAGATGTCATATGGTCACGCTGTCTTAACCCTGCAACCCACACTGGTGTTATTTTGCGAAAGAGAAAGGAGCTAAGGGAAAAGCCACTGATAGACTTGTGACAGCTCAGACTGAAACACTAGGCCAAACATGCAAACTGATTTACTTAACGTGAGGTGAGATGGGAAGTGCGGAGGTAGACACGGTACAGGTAAGAAAGAGACTGGAAATTGGGGGCTTGTGAGAGTTTCACCAGGTGACTGGAACAGCAATCAAACAAGCTGGTCTGAAGAGCCAGTGTTGAAAATACTGATCTTGATTGTATATTGTAGGAGGTGTGAGTGGGCGGTTTTGTGTGGGGAAATGATTATCAGGTGTGCGGGTCAGCTGGCAGCAGCTGGAGAGAGAGCGAAAAAAGAAACGCAGCGACACCCAGGGCAGCCAACAGAAAACTCACTAAAAAATTCAGATAGAAACTAATAAACTAAACAAAAACTCATGGCCAGCTGTACCCCAACCATCACAGTACCCCTTCCTATAACGACGCCTCCATGCGTACCGCCTTTATGTCACACATCCAGGAGGCGGCGTACCGTATAGGCCAAGTTGCCCATCATAATCCGTGGGGGTGCGCTGCCACTGGGGCGGAAGAGACTGGTGATACCGGCTTCATCCGAGAAATGTGGAAGACCGGGTGGTCTGGCGGAGCTTGAGTCTGAGCTGTGGGGTTCGGACAGCCTCGAGGGGTCCGAGCCCCCAAACCTGTGGCTCGGTCTGTCCTTGTTTCTGAGGGTGGTGAAACCGAGGACAAACTGGACTGTAGACCCGAGGGCTTTAGCAGAAAGACTTCCGAACTTGGATGTTGAACTGAGCTCCCCTGTCGGGCGATGTCCCTGGAAAAATCCCTGGAGGCAGAAGTTGGTAAACCAGTTGGGTGGCGTGCTTAGGCCGCTTCGACATAGGGATGAGTGGCCTGATTTGGGAGAACCGTCACGCACGGTGAGTATGACAGTGTGCTTTTAGGAGTTGGGCAGTACCGTGTAACAAAGTCCAAGGGTTGATGTGGGACCAGGGCAACCGGGAGGGGGCGGAACAGACCCCATTGGCGATTGGAAGGCTTGATGCCGGCGACACCTCCACCAATCTGCACCAATCTTGACAGTCCTTTTCAGTGGTGGGCCCGCCAGAACCGTTGCGAGTAGGAACAGGGTTCTGGCGGGTGACAGCTGAAACTTGGAGGCATGTGCCCACTGGAGGACCTGGGAGCGAACACACGAGGACGTAGAGCTATTAGTGGGGCCGGTACCAGGGTCGGTTCCCGTAGACATGGGCTAGTAGACGCCAGACTCCACGGCTAGCAGTCCGGTCCCCCATAATTAATTCCGCTCGATGGGGGGTCCGCTGGGAATCTGAGCGTCCAACTCCCCCAAACTGAATGTTGTACTGAGATGGGGACCTTTGGGGAACCCGGGACTTAAAGGGAAAAGCTTCGCGCAAAGTAATTCTGAGGCGTCATCCCATCCAAGTACTGACCCATCCAACCCTGCTTACTTCTGAGATTCCTACGAGATTGTGTGGTTTTGTTTTTGAACGCGATCTTCATAAGATCCAACTTAGTGACACAACGGACCAGGAGAGTGATCAAACACGAGTCCATCAAGGTGATTGATTTTTCCTGACAGTGATGGAGTTGGAGCCCCGGTACTCAAATAACATGTCCAAAGGGTGTTCTCTTTTGGACACAAGAAAACCCGCGCCCAATGGGACCAAGGAGGGTGAATGATACTGCGCTAGTTAATGTATTGCTCTAGTCTCCCTTTCCGGACGAGAAAAGATTAAACAAGCGCTAAAGGGAGGCGATCATCCGGACGGAGAGGATGGCTTTGGAGCAGTCCTCTGGCGCGGTGTGGGGGGTAGACAAAGGTCGGTTCTTAACTAAAAACCATGACAATATTGTGGTACTAAGGCAACAAGAGTCAAATCGGGGGAACCCAGGTAAGAGTGAATATTGCACATGTTAATTTGTAAAACAAAAAAGCGTATTATTTTATGTATCTCAAAAGCTCCAGTCCAGACCATTTGAGAATTGTGAATCAAGTACAATACTCGCTGCGTCATAGTAGTAATTGTTCTGGTAACTATTATTATGTGCCATAAATCATACCATTAGTTATCTCAACCCAAATCATTGAGAGCAGCCCCGTCAAAGTTCAAGTGGCAACACAGTGTCAGTGTTCAGTTTTTTAGGCCTGTGAACGAAGGATACAGGACTAATTCAGATTCTAATAATTCTAATCAAGATAGGCCTACCACAGATTCACCAGAAATCAAAATTCATCGACTTACAAATTGCTCTGCTATATATATATTATGGTTACTAAGAGGGGTTATAATATAAATGTTAACCTCTATCTATAGTAATGGATATTCGAATGAATGATGGTCTGTATTTATATGCCTGCATTCATGTGGAAGTTTTGATTGGTGCACAAAACGACACCCTCCTACAACAGATGACTTTCTCCGGATTTAACACTTTTTGCCTTAAGATGTTCTAGTACCAAAATGTTGCCTATTTTTAAACAATAGATTTCTGTCAGCCAGTGGTCAGGATTTTCTTCGGTAAATCTCTGCGGTGGAAAAAGAAAATGGGGGGAACATAAAACCACTAAGCCATCAACAATTGCAGTAATCGATGCAATGTTTTTTTTTCATCCTGCTGAATCCTGTCGACAATCTCATATCTTGAATTTGCAGTATTGGACGCCCACTTAACATATTGTTATCCATCTGGCTGTGTTAAACTCATGCCGTTCAGCGTGTAAATTTGTAAATTAAAATTATTACATTGTTTATGTTGCAAATTGTGTTTCAATGGTAAATTTTGTAAAGGGTCCTGTTTTCAATTCTCTTCTGATTCCTTTCAGCAATTGTATAACCTTGTGGATAGCTTTATCTGGACTAAATTATTAGAATCTTGATAAAGCATCCTTTTTAAAACAAAATGTACATGGTGGGGGGGTTTCAGCCTGGCCTGTCTCTCTCACCCCTACCATCATATCACTTGTCCATAGGCTGATATTAGCCCCATACAAATTTGGAACTGTGGTCTAAACATCTACCTTTTATTCCCTGTTACATATTGTTCTTATTCTATTTAGATCAGTCAGTTTATTGTAATGTAATGTGTTGTATTTTTATATCATAGTTAATATTTTATCATTCATTCCACTGCACTGTTTTTTCATTTTTGCCCTCTCATTGCACAGTCCTGCCATAGTAATCTCACCTTAACATGGTCATTGCATTTCTGTGAGTGATTTTTATTTTTATGTAATGTGTGATATATGGGGTGCATACTGTATGTGTCATTGTTGTGTTATGGTTGTCTTGGTACTGGAATTCCTAAATTTCCTTCGGATGAATAAAGTAATCTAGCTATCTATCTATTATCTATCTATCTAATGCTGGTCCACTTGCCCTTTAGCCTGTGGCTTTCTCAATGATTCTGGGGGGGCCCCCCTTTTTTTTGGAGATAACTCACATTATGATTTGGCACCATAAATATATTTCATGTTTTTATTTACTGAATATAGGTAGAAACAATTACTACTGACTGTAGGAGTAGAAGTATTGTTTACCTTGATTCTCATGTCTCAATGGTCTGTGAACCAGAGCTTTTGTACATATAACTAAAAAATTAATAATGCTATACACAGCACAGACAATTTACTGAGTCGTTAGAGTATTACATTAATAATGAAAAATGTATATCTCCAGGAAGAATTAACCTGACACGGACACCACATACAGTTTATCAGTTAAACTAAAAGGAACAGCCCCCGGTGCGCGGCATAAACTGTGAATCTAAGAAGTTTCCTGTACTGCCTTTTCACGTGACTTCCAGTGGAACGTGGATCAGTCCGCTGTCGCTGCAGTGTTATTTTTTTTGTTTGTGTCATTTGTCCTTTGTCTTATTCTCGTCGTTCTGCTGTTGCATTAAACCTTTTGCCTAATTCTCACTCGCCCTCATCCCTCCTTTTCTCAGAGATCCACAGAACGGATGGTTAGTATGAATTTCTAACCTCCCTCAGCCGACATACTACCCCGAGCGCTGGGGGTGAAGTGGGTAATAGGTACTTAAACACTGTAGGTATGACCCTATCATAATTAATTACATGGAAACGGGCTAATATGCAGTGGCTTGCACAGAACTAAGTTACTGCCAGGGTAGCTCACTCTTGGCAGCTGCTTCAATTTGCTGCACCTCTCTGGTGGTTTCTTCCACTCTTGTGAAGCGAGTTCTTCACTGTATTCTTTGTTTTTTGGGTTTTGAATAAATCAGGATGACCATGCATCCTCAAAAAGGCTCTTCCATGTGTTGCATACATGCTATTTCTCCTGTTACGTTCTCCAAGCTTCTTCCCTAGTTAACAACTCTGACTGTGCCTTCCACTTCCACACACATGATCTGCACACTACCTTTCCCTCTAACACTGAAGTCCCCAGAGACATCATGAGGCCACAGCTATCCTTCAGTGCCGTTATTAGCTGTAGGCTGCTATTGATAAGTGTTTGATAATTGATGATAGCCAGGCTTTTGTGAATCCTCAGTTCCATGTGTATTCTAGCTCATCTTTGGTGTGATTGAACATCTGTTGTTGTGGTGAGTAGAGGCTTGACAGCGTTGCATCTGTGTGCTAGTTCCCTTAGCCGGGCAAGCAGCCTTGCAGCCACCTGCAGCAGGCAACAATCCCACGAGCGCCCTGGAAATGTTTTTGGCTGCGGGAGGAAGGAGTTGGGACAACCGGCTGCCTGCTAAGAACTAGTACACAGATTGACACTGCAGGGCTGCAATCTCACGCAATTGGCCCGTGAGACACATGGGTGCATCTTTTACTGGTTTTCATCACACCGCTACCGCCAACCCCCGATGTCCTCACGCTGAAGTGTCCAGCCCGGTCGGTCAAATTTATGAAGATTAGTTTTATCTATGTTTTTACCTGTTGAGACCACTTTTGATAGACTAGTTGTGCTTTCAGAACTTTGTGGTGTTCAGAGCGCTCCCTGTCCTGTGGAGATTTTCGAATTGTCGCAAAATTAGAACCTTTTTTTCACCGACCATCCAGTGCATTTCCCCCCGGCTTCAGGTATGAGCTCTGATTATCACAGAACCGTCCGTCGCTTCGTGTCCACGCTCTCTGTAAAGATGGAGGTGAGCAGCGCGGACTAGGTAAGTGTAGCAATTCATCATTGTAGTGGATTCGCTCTGCTGGTGGCTGGGGGCAGTGACGCGTTGCATCCATGGCGTAACCTCCGATAAAGAGCAGCGTACGACACCTCAACTCTGTCAGAGACCAGAGACCCAAATGGCCTCTGCGTCTGTCCAGACGGTCTGACTGAAGATCCACCATATCAGCGGATGAATGCCATGCACTGCAGACTAGATTACAACTCGCCACATCTCGGACAACACAGATGGGAGGAGTTATATTTTTGAATATGCACAAGTTGTAAATATGAGCAGAAATCTGGTGACACACATCTGAGCTAACATATATACTATAATATATATATAGATATCTATTATATATATATATACATAGATACGGCAGACGTGGGCCCTATTGTGCAATCTCTACCTCTGCATCTCAAATGTAACTGTAAATATTATTTGATGTTTTTTAAAATGAAAAATAGTCCCCTTTTATTTTTCACAAAAAAGTAAAAACAGTAATTGGGGCCGAGGAGACGCCATACATGTACTGAACCTTGGCACAAAGGTTTAAAGGATTAGAATTTATGCAACTCAGTGTCTCATTCTTTGAATTTCAGTGTCTTGTTGATCCCCTCAACTTAATTTAACTTTGGTCCCCTGGTGGCCCTACCCAGGGACCCCTGGACCTGTTTCCACAGAACCCAAAAATCTTCTCAGCTGTGTTGCTGACATTGCTACTGTCTCTTCATTTGTTCATTATGTTGGCACATGTGGTGGTCAGATCTTATTCATAAGATTTAATAATGTAAATGCTGAATGCCCTAAAACCTGTGATCCTACACAACACCAAGGCTCGTACCCTCAGATTTGCACATATCATGTAATACTTGTTTCTCAATGTTTTTTTTGCAAAAAACTCTCAGAAGTTCCATTTCATGGTTTATTTTTCCAATTTTTTTTCCTGGGGGCATACCCCCAGACCCCCCTAGGAGAGCCCCAGCCCCCCCAATATAAAAATCCCCATTTACACCCTAAAGGATAAAGATCCCAAAGAAATTGCTTTGTACCGGCAAAATATGGTCGGCCCCCCCCAAATCTCACCCCAATGTTTTGGAAAAGTTGGCAGCCCTGCACTGTCAGGCCTCCTACTCACCAACAACAGATATATCCATCACACAGTAAAGATGAGCACGAATACACCTTAACTGCTGCGTTAATGATTCTTCCAACCTGGCTGAACACACTTATCATAGCAGCAAACCGCTAGGCAGCTAACGCGAGCTAGATCCTAGCACCAACCAGGCAAGCTACCTCCCCCCCGGGAGGATAGGTTAATTACAACAATGTCTGACTTGAAATGCCTCTTGTTTACGTAGGGCCCTGTTCATGTTGTACAGACATATTAATTGCATGGCACTCTAAACTTTCCCCGTTAACACTGCTGTTTTGTGGCTCAGTGGAACTGTACCCGTAGCTGCGCTGCTCAGGTGCATGCACAAATTCGGACAGGTTTTTCAAAAAACAAACACATCCAAAGTACACGCATATTTTAGTGATCAAAGGATAACATAAATATTGGGCCGGATTTCCTCCTTTAAGGACTCAAATCTTGGATGACCTCACAACTTTTGGATGTTAAACTCAAGACAAACTGCGCAGGGAGAAAATTTTTACTTCCTGGGGAAACAAAAGACTTACACTCAGGAAAAAAAAAAAAACAAAAATTTTGCCAAAGTTCCTTTGGAGTTTTTTAATCCAAACCACAACGCTGGGCCCCAACTACAATGCACCAGCTTTGGGGGGCCCAGCTTGCAAAAGGTTGAGAACCCCTGATTTAAATTAGCTACCGACTTCTTGCTCATTAACATTCAATTTTATATTTTAACGTCACTTGACACTGCAATATTGTTTCTTGTATCATGGCAACCGGACTTTAAATACCTTTAATTTTTGACGCCATTTGCTTAGCTCAGTCTACCTATTATCATTGTCTATTGTTTGCTGTATTCTTGTGTGTTACTTGCTTGTGTGTTTTGTTTTTTTGCTGTTTTTTTGAAAAAATGCTGCTGCTGTAACCAACAAATTTCCCCTTGTGGGATGAATAACGTATATCTAATCACTGTCAAAGGAAAATATTTCCTCCATAGTTTTTTATTGTGTCCCATACTCAATGAGCTGTTGCAGAACAAGCCTGAACAGGCACCTCCAGGTGCGTGGATTACGAGTATGAAAGTAGCAGCAGGGGTGATTCTATGGCCAGCCCTTTTTGGGGGTGGGCTCAGCCCCTAATGATAACACTCTAGGCTAGTGTCCCCCGTTTTAAGTTTTACCAAATAAAAACATGAACTGTTTTTGGAGGTATAACTCTTCTGATCTGAAAATGTCCCAGGATTTTGTCTGGAAATCTGGTCCCCTTAGCCTACACATTAGCTGTAATCTCCCAACCGAAATGACCGTACAAGCTCGCGTGCTTTTGTCCTGGCTCACAGGTCACCTATTATCAAGTCAGACCACCACTCCCGCTGACCTGACAGAGCACCCATTGCTGACACGTATCATTTATCACGAACTCTGTGGCAGCTAACACATCTACTTACCTCCCGCTGATACCGACAGCGCTGTGACAGAGTCTGCAGGCCTGCGTCACGATACACTGTTGCACTTAAACAGCTAGCAACTTCTGCCACTCCCTCCGCACCACGGAACTAATGCAGTGCTTTTTTTTTCATATTAGGGTTCAACTGTTTGTAATATACATGTCCATTGCTTCTTTCCAAGTTTTAGTGGAGCCTGGTTGTCCGATGTACCGTGCTTTAACATTGAGCCTGTGTCTTGTGTTGGTGTAATCAATTCGAGTTGGTTGCTTCTCCTAACTCATTCCCCCCCCTTTTTGTTGACCTATGGTCTTCTGTTGGCCAAGAAAGTGTTTAAAAAAACCGTTGGTTAAATCGCAATTTGCTACATTTTCCTAAAGATACAGTATATTCTGGCTTTAATAGCGGACACAAATTTATTAATTGCAATTGGCATGAACACAACATGCCACCTACAATAATCACTCAGTCTATGTCTAAATGTGTCTTTCAAATAAAACCATCAACATGTTCAATATTAATGACTGTGAATCTAACGTTTTCACACACTAAGCATGCTGTTTTATCTAGCTCCTGTACAGCAGAATGGCATGCAAAACATATAAAACTACAAATGGCCGCCACACACGCCCATGCTGTCTACAAAATAATAAAAGCTTTGCCAGTTATGACATGCTACTGACCCAATTTAAAGAAGTAGCTGTTAGTAAAGGTTTCAAAAGTCCCATACCTTTATTGACCTAAAAATGACGTGTTGGCACAAATGTGACATGATCGCTGTGACCTTAAATTCCATTGCAATCCACACACACACCGCACATTGCCACGCCGGTTGAGTTCATTCCTCTGTACTCAGTCCGGTTGTAGTATTACACATATTTTTTGCTGTGTCAATGTTTTTTCACGGTCATTGTACTTTAAAAATAAGATAACACAAACCTGGGGTGAGAAGGACACAAGGTTGTGGAATCCTCCTTAAATATGTTCCTTATGGATGCAGGCTGACAGAGAAGGTCTTTTGATGGCTGATGGGCTGATATAGTCCGGTCCGTGTTGGAACTCGCTGTCAATTTCCATGTAAAGGTATGTGCTCACATTTCACAAGGGTGGCGAGTTGCAGACACCGCTGGCGATACTGGGGCAGATTAAAAGGTGCAACTTGTCCAAAGAGCCTA
>NC_045747.1:21018542-21018703 GCF_008692095.1 Etheostoma spectabile | reverse complement strand
GCCTATATAGTTTGTTTGTTACCATGACAACACCAATGAAGCTCAATGCTGATGCTGTGATGAAAATAGTTTTCTAATCAACAATGAATATAACAATTTATGGTCAACCCATATCAATTGCATGCTTAAAATAACATACCGGTTAAAGACCCGCCCATTTC
>NC_045747.1:21018343-21018468 GCF_008692095.1 Etheostoma spectabile | reverse complement strand
CGGATACAGATAATTCATGTGGTAAACAGATACAGATACAGATAATGCTGTACTCGCTAATCCCTATAAGCAACATAAGTTATTAATTTGCACACTGACAAATATTTTACAACTTGTACCCTCGC
>NC_045747.1:21018143-21018333 GCF_008692095.1 Etheostoma spectabile | reverse complement strand
AAGATGTCCAGTTGGCTGAAAAGTTAGTGGGCCAGTTCATAGAGCTCCTCACAACAAAAGTCTCTTTGATTGTGATTATGAGTTACGTACATTATTTAACATGTAGTAGTAATGTTATCTTACAACAGGACCTCCATTTACATGGACAGGAGACTACTATTTCTGTTTGTATGCTACGTCTAAAGCATTA
>NC_045747.1:21017895-21018131 GCF_008692095.1 Etheostoma spectabile | reverse complement strand
CCTGTGTCAGTAGGTCAAATGTTATCTTGGAACTACTATCCTGCTGATTAGATCATCTAACTTTGAGATTATTACCTTCTTAACATGTATTTATATGTAAAATTACAACTACGGTGCATCCATCTTACCTTGGAGGGTGTTCTTGTGGAAACTGTGCACAAATGCCCCAGGAGAGAGAAAATATATGTTGGCAATAAATACCTCAGGTAACTAAAACTAGATACATTAACTCAAGC
>NC_045747.1:21017806-21017885 GCF_008692095.1 Etheostoma spectabile | reverse complement strand
TTTCTGCTCATTCAACATTATGAAATAACAACAAGCTCAATGTTTGTTTTACATGTCATGAAAAGAATGACCCAGGTTC
>NC_045747.1:21002886-21017796 GCF_008692095.1 Etheostoma spectabile | reverse complement strand
AACCTGTACAACTCACCATCCTGGCCATCATCCGGTGTGCCTTAATATATATTCTTTGCAAAATGCAATGAATATTTACAGAGTTGACCATGGCCAGTTGAGAATCAGAGGGATGGAAAGGTGAGGCCAATTTGATACCACTGTTAGCAGTTCTATAACAATACCCATTGATTATTGGTTCAGCATTATTACAAAAACACAGTATTATCAAGACAACAAAATGAAAAACTTTATTTAGTTTCAAAACAATCATCATTACTCTGAAATCTAAAAAATAAAAAATGTGATTGTCCACTACATCCTGTTCTCTTTGCAGGCAATGCAGACCATGGCTTATAGGACTTTTGTAAGGGTGTTGGGGTTGTTTCTTGGTAGAAGTGTCCGTGTCGTGATCCCCTCTTGTGTTGTGCTGCGTATACAGAGGGGTTTCTGAGTGCTTTAGGGCAGAGCAGTATGTCGGGTTGGGTGCCTGTCGAGCTGAGCACACAGGTCCTGGGGCACAGGAATCTGCCGGACTGCTTCCGATAAGGAAGGGGTCATGGATCATCTCGATCATCCTCGAACCCAGTCGCATCAGTCTAAGACATAGCCTGTTGTGTGTGAAAGCTCATTTTTAGCACCTATACCATTGCACATCCAGATTTGTTTTGTAGTGTGTGAAAAGTAATTTTTAGTGCCTATACCATGCACATTTTTTTATTTTTTTGTTTGTAATAAAAACAAATATTTAAACTACAAATTGTTGGCTCTGTCTTCACTTCTTGACTATGTTCCCCTTTGGGAACAGACGTCTGTAAATGAGTTTTCCCCTGGCTGTCTTCCGTTGTGGCTGCAAGAGAACCTGAAACAAAAACACTAAATTTTGTAACATAACGGTATTACTTTTTACACACACCAGCAAAATACTCCAGTAACTCACAGCAAAGCAGTTCTAACCTCTAAGGGGCCAAAACTGTCCTCTAACCAGTGCTGGTACCAAGTGTCTTACAGTTGGAGCAGCTTAAAACTGAAATGATTACATTTAGACGGCCGGCCATTAGGCTTGATGTCTCGTGACACTTGCTCGTGTCTCACTCCTTGACGAACAAAACCGTTTCTGCAGACAATTTGTCCCCCATTCACATTTGCTTTTCTAAAGACTTTTTGTTGAATGACAAAGTTTCATAGGGCTTGTACATACCTGCAAAAGGCATCTTAAACACACAATCTAGATTCAGTCATACCTTTGTATACAAACAACATTCCTACCTTGGTCCAATATTTTTCACCACCCCCCCCCCCCCCCACAAAAGGATGCAATTGATTGAGACTCAGACAATCAGTGATTATACTGATGAGTTCTATTCCTACAATAAATAGTTTCACTAACGTTGTTGTGAATGGCTCCCATATTTGATAAGTCCCTCACTCATCATGGTAACATTGTTAGATAACCATGCTCTGCTAAATGCTATACAGTCACATTGCTACACAAACACCATAAACGTCTGGTTTTGTAATAAGGAATTAGAAAAGGTACCTTGTATGGATGTTGAGGTCTTAATGGACTTATGAGACAGTTGTCCCCCGAGATGCCCACCACCTTGGAGCATCTGTTTGGCAACTGCATCAATGTGGTGTTTGTTCTTGGATGTACTCTCTAAATAAAATAAAAAACTGCAAAATACATACATTTCGGTCTATATACACACTGATTTTCACTAGAGATTGACTAGATATTCATAAAATGTAGAACGTTTTTTCCAGTTCGTGTTGTCACAAGCAAACAAGATGACATAGCTAGCTAGCTAGCTGAGTAAGTTACAGCTTAACGTTAGACTCGCAACCAAACTATCAGTTCTACTCAGCTGCATTAGTTTCTTGCTGAAATACAATAAAATTAACCTGCCAAAGTGGACCAACCTGCATCGTGAACTATAGATGTAGCTACATGACAACCACAGGGTATTTATTCGAATGGACAGTTAGGAAAATGAAACGTTAGCCTTTGCCATTACAGTTGATCAACACAACATTCGCTAGCTACAGGATACGTTAGCATGCTAATGTTACTGTTAGCGACGAAATCATACTTAAGCTTGTGGTTGGGCTGACCAGACGTAGGAACAGCAACAGCAGCTAAGCAAATCCTGCTTTAAATGTCCAAAAGTTTAGAAAATGTCCTTTGGGGTAAAAGTTCACAGGGATCCCTTATAAAACATCTACCATGCCCGTCGAGTGGTTCTTTCCTTGGGGAAGGCTATGAGACGTGTCTCCATCCCTGTACAGCCTGGAACCTGCATTTACGACCCTGGTTCATTGTCAATATCCTGGAAAATATTCCAAACTTCTTGTTAGTAAATCCCGTCAAACTACACGAGCAGTGTTCCAGTTGGACATCCACTAGACCCAACGCTAGCTCCATTAGGAACTGGTCTCAGGTCAGTGGCCTGTATAAATGTTGGGGCGTGACCTTTCCTACTACATCCATGGGCGTGACAAAGCTACAGGTTTTGAGATCCTGACGTCTCTTTTAGCTTTGTTGGGATTCGTCCATTTTCGGACGGCAGTTTCAAAAATGTTAGATTTTCAGAGGAAAGGCATGTCAATGGGATTTTGAGCTGATGTTGTGTCCTATTTACTCACTGAACTGTCGTTATTCACCTGACAGGTAAATCGGTTTTACATTCTATCACCCCTTTAAGAAATTGCAACTGTCAAACTCCATTTGTAAGCCCACCCGAATCTCAATTAACCCTGTTTTTGCCATCCTATGATGGACGCAGGCTACAATAGATGGGCAAAACAGGGTTTAAAATATTATTGCACAAAGTTTAGGGGACAAACCTTGAGTCATTTCAGCAGTTAAACAATAATTTAATTTACCAGCCCATGATTTTCTATAGTTCCTAAAACTAAGACACTATCTTACGACAAGTAAGGAGGTGGGAGAAGGCCTCTGACACCCCATCGAAACTAGAAGAATTATTAATGACGGTTACAGAGGGAGAGACAAGAAAAGGGATTATATCCAAATTGTAGAAGATACTACAACTGGAATGTAACATAACCATTTTAATGTCAGGAAAAAATGGGAATTGGAAGCAAATTTTAATAACGAGAAACACTGGGAAGGAATCATTTAGAACAGGACATAAGGTAACAGCAGCCCAACATGGAGGGAATTTGATTGGAAGATCAAAATGAGGTTATTTTAACACCCCATCTATTACATCAAGTACAGTAATACCCTCGGGGAGATATGTTGGAGGGGCTGCGGTTTGGTAGGGGACTTTAAACATATATTTTGGGATGCCCAAATTTTAGATTATTGGAAGAATATTCACAAGGAAATAGCACATGTTTGGGTATTGATTTAAAGTTAGATCAACACTATAATATTTGGGTATAGTCCCCCAGATAACATTATAGATGGGAACTTGACTTCTTTACTGAGTATTTTGCTTTACTAGCAAAGAAACAATCACATCCTCTTGGTTGAAGCACAACCTCCAGTATAACGGATGGAGAGAAAGGGTAAACAATGTGTTATCATGGAGAAAATCACAGCGAGGTTACAGCTCAAGTCAGACAGGTTTTGATCAAAAATGGTTATCCGATAATACAGACAATGTCAGAACTTAATTACCTCTTTATTTTGTTTATTTTGTTTGTGTTTTTGTTTTTTTTCTCAACTAATTTGTATTTTATAATTGTATTTTTATTTACTGTAGTACACTTGACAAGAGGAGGTAACGTATAGATACAGGTTACTCAGGTTCCATCTCCTATGTGTGTCTAAAGTATGTATTGTTACATGTATTTACTTGTCATTTTATGTGTAGTAAATAAAAAGTAAGTTCAGCCTGTTTTCTATTGGTTTGGCCATCGTAAATTTTAACTAACGACCATTGATATTGTACTAACTCGCTCTTGATAGTGAAGTGTACTAACCTCCAAAAATTAAAACCATAGACTTTCATCTTGTAAATAAAGGACTAGTTTTGATTGAGATCGCTGTATTTCAACTACATATTAAGTAAATAACACTTGGGCCAGTTGTTCAAAGGTAAACTAATCGATTTTGGTTATCGGATTGGGATCAAATCTTGAAAAGGGGTTGTTCAAAAGGGATAAAGAAGGAATCTGAAATCATATTAGATCACGGAATCCATCCTAGTTTAATATGGATAAAACCTTCACTTTGTTGTTGTTCAAAAACTTGTCAGTGGATTTGGAAACTTTGATCCAAAAAAAACAGGATTATCCTGATCCCAAACGGGGTAGATTTCAGGTGGATTCCAGACAAAAACTTAGTAAAAACTTTAATTGGTAAATATTACATTTGCATCATTTAGTGGTATATCTTTTTATATTTTGCACTTGACTTGTTTAACCTTAGTTAAGTTTAGTAAAGCAAAAATAAAATAAAATACAAATTATCTTGTCCTCATGAACATCCCCCAAACAGATTTAAATAACAAAAATAAATACAAATAATAATATATAATATCATTCACCGTATATTAATTTCAAGATTTCAACAATCTAATACAAATTTCTGGTCTTTCCTCCTTAGATGAAGAAGAAAACCCGGAACATATTACTACTCACTACTTCACTTTAACCTTTTTTTTTTAAAGAGGTTTTCAAACTTTCCACAATGAATTTGTTAATGTATATCATTTGTTTTTTTTTTGTAGTGGCTCAGATGAGGGTTATAAAAGAAAATTATGAATGGAAGGGAGTTATTTTTTTGTTTTGTCCAAAATAACCTAAGAGTAACCCATTTGGCGTCTACCTGTGTACGTAGTTGGTTAGCCCACTTTGTGATATGTTGTCCTATTTAGAGCAGTGGTAATCCGGATTATGGTAATACTTGAAAATGTGTATCGGATCAGGGTGATCCAATCCAATGTTGCTTTGAAAAACCGGCATAAAAGTAAGACGGATACCTGATCCTGGATAGAGAATGGGATTTCCAAATCCGGATCATTTTGATCCAGTAAAATGTTTTGAACAACTGGCCACATTGGTGTTTCCCCTATTCCTTTGTAGAACCATCCAGTTGATTTGAGAAGCACTATCCAAACATAATGCAAGATCTTCACTAGTGGCACTCACACACTACCAATAACATTAGGACGTTTTAAGGACTTGACTACAGTACCAATTGCATTCTTGGATATTTTAATTGCTAGAGAAATTCGTTTTCTCCCAGGCTTTAAAGACCTAAAGTGTATACATTATCGTAGAAATATGTATTGGAACAAGTTACATTAGTAGGTAAAATGTAGGTAAGCGTACAAGTGGCTTAATGATAAAGTAAAGTAAATAGTTGAAATTCAAGGCTTTCAACTGGAGTAGCTCTAATTTGATGTGTGCAACTAGTGTTCAGCTAATGCACGCTTTTGTGTAGAAGCTTTGATTGTGCGGTCTTGGTCTGGATGCAGCTGCACAGACAATCAGGCCACTGGAGGCAGAACAGCAAGTGTGTTCTTACCGTGCACCTTGAAACTTGGTCTGGTAGAACTTCTCCACAAAGAGCACATCTGATGATCGTTTTTCAAGCCATCTTCATCACATGTGGATGGACTTCCTGGCCTGGGTTTCCATCCACTTTCATAATTTAAGCACACATTTGAAAATTTTGCTAAAAGAAATGTTAGTCTGTGCTTATTCCCATCTGCTGTGTAAATGAAATTAAGGCCCTCTCCTAATCATGGATGGAGGTTCAAAACTTCAAACAAAATGTCAAGGGTCCATGGTGGTGTACTTGTTTATTGATTTTTGTTTTAAAATACAAATTTTGAAATTGAAATTTAGGGCGTTTTTTTTCCTTATTTCATGGTCCAAAATAGGATGGGAGAAAGTTTTTAAATATGCTTTATTTTAAATTCTATTTCATATAACAAAATATAATCACTCAAAATAGAAAAAAAGCTTTGTCATGTGTCATACACTCGGATTGTCAATTTTGAGCTCTTTTTCCAAGGAACAGCGCAATGTAGCTAGTATGTGTTGCTGTTCGTTATGTACATCCGTACTGATCCCTGTAAAAAGTGGCGTTAAATGAGGCATTCTACACTGCACTTTTTAAGGCGTTTTGACATTAGACAACGTAAAAAACACGGTTTACAGTTCAAAGCGTTTTTTAAGAAATTACGTATAGTGAGCTTTTGGGCATTCCATATAATTAAAGAGGGGGTGTGCAGAGTGTGCGGTAATGTTGCTAATAATTACGTTTTGTTGAATAATATGATAATTTTTTATTAATAAATGGCAATATTGTGTAAAATTGTGTTGTGTTCAAATGCGTGTTTTGTCGACCATGCCAAAACCAAAATATTTGGTTTACAATTATTAAAAGACAGAAAAGCAGAGCATACTCACATTGAAAAGAATAAAAGGTGGAATGTTTGGATTTATTTTTGATTATGATTTTTGCTTACTTTTTCAAATCTTAACAGATATGAAAATAGATATTCACACAGCCGGATGTGACCAGAACAGATTCCATTCACAAAGACTCTATCTCTGAGCTATTCACCAATATATCTGAACAGAAATCAGTGACCTGAACTATTCACTATATGAAGAAAGGTGAGTTATGACATTCTCTAACATATTCTATGCGGTCTGGATACATTACAGAGGTCATGTCCATAGTGTTGGGCCACACAATACTATTTACTGTGTGTTACACACATTTGAAGCAGTCAAAGATTTAATACAATTACAAATCAATGTGAAGGACAGTGTTAATGGCATTTAATAACACAAAAGGTTTGAATTAAACTTTTTTTTATTTTATGTCACCATATACAATACAAATTCAATATCATAACAAAATTCCGTATTTAGTGATAAAAGATTGTATCTATGTATATGCCTCACTCCCACTGTCAAACACAAAGATAGATGATTTCTCCCCCACTCACTAACTCCCCTAATATCCTATTATCACCATCACAAATGTAAGCACAATTATCCTCAAATGCAGAGTAAAGCTTTTGCTTCATTTGCTAAAGACCTTTGGAGTAATAATTTAGGGTTAGAGTTAAAAGATCAACATTCACAGCTTCAAACTGCTGAAGCAATTACTGTAACTAACTGCTAACTAAACTCAACACTTACCCTTTTTTCCTTTCTCTACCGCCCACTCGCTTCCACGTGGCCTTCAGCGGCCCACAGTATGCACACAACACATAGTGTGTGTTGTGCCACGGTTTGTGCCACTGTGTATGCGAACCATCATCGGCGCCGTCCACAAAACAACAATGCTCTCCATCCTGTTGCTCTCCTTTCCCATTGAGTTTTATTCACTTGCTTCTTTGTCTTTGTGTTCCATACATTACTGCTCATCTGTTCTTTTTAATTATTCCTTTACAAAATACGTACTTTATTTTCTACATACGTGAAATACTGTCATACATACTGTATTTAAAAGTGTACTTACCTCTTTAGCTTTCCAGTGTCGTCCTTGACCGTCACGGTCTTGTCCTCGTCTCCAGGGTGGCAAGAGTAGGAGACTGTCCTCCAGCCCCGTGGAGAATGTTGATGTTGGCAACATTTGACACAATGGCACTTTTCTCCTTGTTGAGTGAGCGGGACAACCTCCTGTGAACATGGTTTTCTTTAGAGCTTTTACCCCTGAGGCTACACTGGTACTCCTACCAGAGCGCACCCACCTCCTGAAGTGCTATTGTCCATTTTGCATTGTGACTGGTGGGTTGGACTGGAAGACACAAGGAGACAAGGTGGTGTCGGGATGTGAGAAGGTCGGGCTGCGGCTTGTCCAGGGGTGGCAGTGGATACAGATCCAGACGCTGTCTTCCCGATCTCCATGGCCTCAGGCTCCTGATCTTCTCGTCCAGCTTATTGAGTTTGGAAAACACTTGGGAAATCTCACTGCGAACCCCTGACAGAGACTCTAGCTTTTTTCCGATCTCACCAATCCTATAACTAGCTTGCACACACTCGATTTGAGTTCATTGTCTGTGTTTTCCAGCGAATGGAGAGGCGATCCAGCTTGGACTTGGCTAGTTTGATCGTGTTGCGTTCAGGGAGCTGTCCCCTTCAGATTTAAGAGTGACCTGAGAGAGAGACCCATACTGTTTAGCATGACGATCTGGACAAGGCCCAGAGTCACAAATGCTCAATCATCCAAAACGAAAATTTCACTATGTCATCACTAACGACCTCAGAATCCTCATCACAGTGTTGAAAGCGTGACCTTCTCTATCACTGTACTTAGCTGGGTATCCTTTACCTTTTTACACTCATGCTGCTCTGTTGAGTCCCAACATAGAGGAGCTGTCACTTCCTAAAGGATAGACGTTTCATTATTTTGTCCTTAAAGCTTTTAGCTGTGTCTCTTCTCCAAACCACAGACCCACTATATAAGTTGCTATATCCTGTTTTTTATTCCATCAGTTTTCTTTGCAAGCCACATGGAGACTTGGCTACCTTTCCTTTGAGCTCTGAAATGCTGCTTGTTGTCAGTGCTTATGATGTTGACATTGGCGGTAGTGTTTTTCTTAAGTGGTTGCTGTTCAGAAATGACCCTTCAAAGTATGGAGGCCCATCTTCTGTGTTCACCGGCCACGCTGGCCTGCTCCTAGCTTTGTTACTGTACTTTCTGCTGCTTACGCACTCAGTACTGTGGTTGGACCAAGTATGTGGTGCCTGTAAGTCGTCCAAGCTCTCGTGCTTCACCCTTTGTCTGTCTTTAAAAGGGGAGTAAATGTCGGCTCAAAGTAGGTGTTACTGTAGGGTAATTCAAAGCTGTGGTTAAGAGATGTAGCAGGCTTGTGCAGTTCCCTCCCGTGGAGCCGCCAGCAGCCTTTTTGTCCTTTTTTCTCAGGGGTGATCCCCTACAAAGTAACCCGACAAGGACGGTTCATCATCAAAACACGCAAACACAGCAAATAGAACAGATACAATGCACTAAAGTTACTACGGATCAATAAAAAAATACGAAAATAGCCGCCAGCGCGATTCGCGGGTTCAAACCCTTTCTGGCCAACAGAAGGTGTAGTTCCTATCACTTACTGTAGTTTCTATTGTAATGACTAACAAGTGCTTTTACATATTAAATGCATCATTCACACACATTCATACATATGCCTATGCTCCCATAAAGGTGCCACCTGCTTATCACATCAACACACACACATCTGAGCCACAGCCGCTCCTAGGAAGCAGCCCATTGCCAAAGTCAGAGCCACAAGTGCTTTGACGATAGCTAGCTTCACCAAGCTCATCAAAAACCAATTCAGAGGTTTAATGTTATGCTGAAGATAAGAAACAGACCCAAATGCAAGGTTCAACAATAATCAGGTTTATTAAATAATAAAGAGGAAGGGAAGTGTGTGGAGACAAACTCAAGAACAGGACGAGGGCACGAGGGCTGGGGTAGGATGACGAGGGACCTGAGGGCTAGAGCAGGGTGGCGAGGGCTGGGGAACCGGGGTTTTGGGAGGCGAGGAGGAGGCACTGAAGTCCAGGGAAAAAGGTTCAAAGAGGGGAAGGCTGGAATACGGGAGCGCAGCAGGAAGAAACAGGGACGCCGTTGAGGAGAGACCCAGTGGTGAAGCCGCTGACTGGAGAGGACAGAGACGGTAGGAGACGATGGCAGGGTGGCTGAGACACTGATCAAGCAAAGATTGTGAGTGGATTGGGTTGAAGTACTTGGCTTGATTGTCGATGACTGACAGCGTGTGTGCAAGAGGGAGTGTGATGGTGGAATGACGAACAGGTGTGTGTAGTCAGCTGGCGCAGTAAGCAGGAGGGGAAGGCGGTAACACAGAGACAGGGAGATGCAGGGCCAACAAAGAAACAACAAACAAGAAACAAACAAATAAAACTAGAAAACTGGAAACAAAACCCCAACCACAACAACGGGACGTACCAGACCAAAAACAAATCTACCCAGGGTGAACAAGGAGGTCCGGAGGAGGGCAACGCAAAGTCAACACAAGGGGGGCTAAGGGAAAACCAAAATACTGATGCTTGGACAGCAGCGGGCCCCGGAACTGAGGACCATGAACTCGAAGATAGGGTACTGAGGACAATGGGAGTCAGGGATTCCAAGGCTGTTGGCAGCAGCAAAGTGGACCCTTCTGGCAGCCGTCGACAGGCGAAGGAAGACTTTCTGGAGGCTGAGCAGTCAGCGAAGACCCTCTGGAGGTGAGCAAGTTAGCGAAGACCCTCTGGAGGCTGGGCAGGTCAGAGAAGACCTCTGAAGGACAGGCGGCACAGTGGCAGCTGGGCTGAAGACAGGCAACGGTTCAGCTGGGCTGAGCCAGTGCGACGGGTCGCTGGGTGAAGCCAAGAGACGGTCAGCGGGGCTGGAGCCAGGCAAGGGTCAGCTGGCTGAAGAAGCGACGTGGTCAGCTGAGGCTGAAGACAGGCACCGGTTCAGCTGGGCTGAAGACAGGCGACAGGGGCAGCGGGGCTGGTGCCAGGCGAGGGTCAGCTAGGCTGGAGCAGCGAGTGGGTCAGCTTGGCTGAAGAAAGATTATGGATAAGCTGGGCTAAGTAGAGCAACAGGTCAGCGGGCTGAAGACAGGCAACGGGTCGCTGGGCTGGAATCAGTGTAATTATCATATAAAAGCTATTACTATATATGTACTATGTGATGTTTATTTTCCAGTCAATATAATGGTTGGTTATTATTCATGGGTGTTCTCTGTGAGAATATTATTTGTGTAATTTATGGATTTTTTGTTGTATTTAGGTCTCACGGCTGTTGATGGCGTCGAGGACACATAATAAATGCCCTAAACAAGAACGCCTTTTGTCCATGTCTGTCGTTAACTGGAGGGAGCTACAGGGAGGTATTCTAATAAGGTGTATTCTTCAACGTCCTTATAAACAACTCAAGAACAGCGTTTTTTCATAACATTGCAAAATTGGGACTATCCTGTGTAACATGATGCTGAAACTGGTCATGCATTTGTTGCTTCTAGGCTGGACTATGGTATTCCTTACTATTAGGTTGCTCAAAAGACTCTCCAGCTGATCCAAATGCTGCAGCAGGGTTTTGAAAGACCTAAGAACAGAGATCATATTATTTTCTCCTGTATTAACTCTCTGCTTTGGCTCCCGTTCATCTGGGATTGAAAACACTTCCTGACCTACAAGCAGGATGGTCTAGCACAACAAAATCTAGTAGAGCTCTTAGTCTATGTCTAGAAGAGCACTAGGTGCCACTAGAACACACAATCCAAGCTGCTTGTGGTTCCTAGAGTCTCTGAAGTAGGTTGGAAGCCAGCATTCGCTATCAGGCTCCTCTCCTTTGGAACCTGCACCCGTTTTTGGGTGGGGGGCGGAAACTGTCATCACATTTAAGAATATCTGGACACCCTCCTGTTTGTAAAGCTCTTTAGTTAGGGAGTGAGGAGTGCAGCGTCTACCTAGCAAGCCCACCTGCTTCTCACAGTCGTCAGATTCAACTACCATATAATTAATAAATCAAAGGGCTGAGTTCTAGTCTGACTGGGCTCCTCTCCCTAACCTGTCTCTCTTAGTTATGCTGTTAAAGGTTCTAGATGCCGGGGATTTCCTTTTCTTTTGATACACTTTGCTTATTCTTCAATATATTTGTCCTAATGTCAATAACATCCTAGCAATCCCTACAGCCTTAGTTCTGGTAAGCTCGCATTAACCGGTCTCCTCTGCGGAGTTTGGCGGACTTCTTATGACCTTTAGAATGTTATGATGTTAAATTGTGGTGCTTAATATTGCCTTAGTTATGTTCAGTTGATAATTATAATTTCAAATATATATTAAATAATACTAACAGGCGTGTTATAATAGTGTTTTAATTGTAGTGTTAATATTATATTACTATTGGTTTAAAAAAAACTCTAAAAACTGCTGCTGTTGTGTTCTAGTATGCCTATGTTCTAGTTGCCGTATGCTTGAGTGCTTAATGGCTGTTATGCCGGAAAGTTGCAAACCGGCAGAGTTGCCGTGTTGTGCCACCGTGAGTGTTTTGCTGGTCGTTTTGCCGACTTGGTGCTTGCTGGCTGTTATGCCGGCTCGGTTGGCGATGCCGGCCTGCATTGCTGTTGTGTTGATTTCTACTTGAATTACCCAATTGTCTCCCATTCACCGTTCGTCAGAAGAACTGTTGACAATGTGTTACCTCCTTGCCACAATTCTTTGAGGGTGCTGGGCAATACATTTATTGCACTCTCCAGCTGAAATAGAGACCAAAACCCACTACTAAAGAAGATTAGCAAGCCGCAGGCAAGTGGCAGCATTTGATTCACAAAGACAAAAGCTCAGGCTAATGGACAAGCAGCGTGTGTCGATGAGATAACCGATTATGACATGAAACCCCGAGATATAGTATACATTCAACCATGAAACATAAAAAAAAAAGCTGGACTCCAAGCTTTGCTGCTGCTTTCACAGTTTTTAAGACATTAGCACCAAGGCAATGCCAAATATAATTCCCCTGTTTCAAACCAGTCCCCACTTCAACCTGAGGAAAACACACCCGGAGGCCAAAGCACTGTATTGTTTAACGCTGAGGAAGATGTCATATTGTTCCCAGCTGTTTAACCCTGCAAACCCACACTGTTATTGCAAAGAGAAGGAGCTAAGGGAAAAGCAACTGATAGACGGGTGACAGATCAGACTGAAACACTAGGCTTCAAACAATGCAAATGATTTATTAACGTGAGGTGAGATGGGAAGTGGGAGGTGACACCGGTGACAGGAAGAAGAGACTGAAGATGGGGGGCTTGTTGAGAGTTTCACCAGGGTGACTGGAACAACAATCAAACAAAGACTGGTCTGAAGAGCCAGGGTGAAATATGATCTTGATGTAGATGGGAGGAAGGTGTGAGTGGGCGGATTGTGGGAAATGATTATCAGGTGTGCTGGTCAGCTGGGCAGCTGGAGAGAGAGCGAAAAGAACAGCAGAGACAAACAGGGCCGCCACAGAAAAACTAACTAAAAAATTCGATAGAAAATAATAAACTAAACAAAAACTCATGGCCAGCTGTACCCCAACCATCACAGTACCCCTTCCTTAACGGACGCCTCCAGGCGACCGCCTTTATGTCACACATCCAGGAGCGGCGTACGTATAGGAAGTGGCCATCATAATCCGTGGGGGTGCGCTGCCACGGGGCGGAAGAAGACTGGTGAGGGACCGGCTTCAGCCGAGAAATGTGGAAGACCGGGTGGTCTTGGCGGGAGCTTGAGTGACGGCTGGGGGTTCAGGACAGCCTCGACGGGGTACGAGCCCACAAACTGGGGAGCTCTGGTCGCTCGTTGTTCTGAGGGTGGTAAAACCGAGGACAAACTGACTGTAGAGCAGAGGGCTTAGCAGAAAGACTTCCAGACTGGAGTGTGAACTGAGCTCCCCTGTCGGAGACGATGTCCTGGAAAAATCCATGGAGGCAGAAGTGGTAAACCAGTTGGTGGGCGTGCTTAGGAGCTTAGACAGAGGGATGAAGTGGCCTGATTTGGAGAACCGTCCACACGAGTGAGTATGACAGTGTGCTTTTAGGAGTTGGGCAGACGGTAACAAAGTCCAGGGTGATGTGGGACCAGGGCCAACCGGGAGGGGGCGGAACAGACCCATGGGTGGCGATGGGAAGGACTTGACGCCGGCGACACCGCACAAGCTGCACAATCTTGACAGTCCTTTTCAGTGGTGGGCGGCCAGAACCGTTGCGGAGTAGGAAAAAGGGTTCTGGCTGGGTGACAGCTGAACTTGGAGGCATGTGCCCACTGGAGGACCTGGGAGCGGACACACGGAGGGACGTAGAGGCGGATTAGTGGGGCCGGTACCAGGGTGCGGTCCGTAGACGTGGCTAAGCAGACGCCAGACTCCACGGCTAGCAGTTCCGGTCCCCCATAATGTAATTCCGCTCGATGGGGGGTAGCGCTGGGATCTGGCGTCCAACCCCACCCAAACTGAATGTTTACTGAGATGGGGACATGGGGAACCGGACTTAAAAGGGAAAAGGCTTCGCGCAAGTTTTGAGGCGTCTCCCATCCAAGTACGGACCGCCCAACCCTGCTTAACTTCTGAGATCCGACGAGATTGTGTGTTGAACGCGGTACTTCATAAGATCCAACTTAGTGAACACAACGGACCAGGAGAGTGACAAACACGAGTCCATCAAGGGGAGTGGATATTTTCTGACAGTGATGGAGTTGAGCCCCGGTAATCAATACATGTCCAAAGGGTGTTCTCTTTTGGACACGAAGAGAAACCCGCGCCCAATGGGGACCAGAGGGTTGAATGATACTGGCGGCTAGAATGTATTGCTCTATAGTCTCCCTTTCCGGACGAGAAGATTAAACAAGCGGCTAGAGGGAGGCGGCCACGAGGAGAGGATGGCTATGGAGCAGCGATTGGCGCGGGTGGTGGGTAAGGACCAAGTCTGGTTCTACTACAACCATGACAATAGTGGGTACTTAAGGGCAAAACGAGTCCAATGGCGGGAACCCAGGGACAGAGTGAGAGTATTGCCTTGTTAAGTTGTTATGTTTTTATGTATAATCAAAAGCTCCAGTTCACAGACATTTTGAGAACTGTGATCATAAATAGCTAGTCTGAGTCATGTCGTACATTCTGGTAAAATTATTTATGGTGCTAACTCAGATAACTTAGTTATCTCTCACCAGTCATTGAGAGCACCACAGTCTAAAGTGTCAAGTGGCAACAACAGTGTCAGTGTTCACGTTTTTTTAGCTGTGACAAAGTGAACAGGATCTAATTAGATTTAATAATTCAATCCAGATGAGGCTACCACAAGATTCCAGACATCAAAATTCGGTCGACTACAAATTGGCTCTGCGTATTATATCAATGGTTACTAAAGAGGGTTATATTATGTAAACTCTATCTATAGTAATGATCTTCGAATGAATGAATGTTCTGATTTATGCATGATTCAG
>NC_045747.1:20985178-21002861 GCF_008692095.1 Etheostoma spectabile | reverse complement strand
CCTGTTCTCTTTGCAGGCAATGCAGACACATGGCTTATAGGACTTTTGTAAGATGGTGTTGGGGTTTTTCTTGGTAGAAGTGTCCGTGTCGTGATCCCCTCTTGTGTTGTGCTGCGTATACAGAGGGAGTTTCTGGATGCTTTAGGGCAGTATGTCGGGTTGGGTGCCTGTCGAGCTGAGCACACAGGTCCTGGGGCACAGGAATCTGCGGGACTGCTTCCAATAAGGAAGGGGTCAGGATCATCTCGTACCATCCTCGCACACCAGTCCATCAGTCTAAGACTAGCCTGTTGTGTGTGGAAGCTCCTTTTTAGCACCTTATACCCATTGCCACATGCAGATTTGTTTTGTAGTGTGTGATAAAAGTTAATTTGTTAGGTGACCTATACCATCACATTTTTTCTTTATTTTGTTTGTAATAAAACAATATTTCAAACTACAAATGGTTGGATCTGTCTTCACTTCTTGGACTATGTATCCCCTTTGTGGAAACAGACGTCTGTAACTGAGTTTCCCCTTGGCTGTCTTCCGTTGTGGCTCAAGAGTAACCTGAAAACAAAAAAACATAAAATTTTGTAACTAACTGGATTATTTTTACACCCCAGCAAAATACTCAGTTACTCACAGCAAAGCCGGTTGCTAAACCTCTAAGACGGCCAAAACGTGTCCTCTAACCAGTGCTGGGTACCAAGTGTCTTTACAGTTGGAGCAGTTAAAACTGAAATGATTACATGTTAGACGCCGGCCATTAGGCTTATGTCTCGTAACCATTTGCTCGTGCTCACTCCTGACGAACAAACCAGTTTTTCTGCAGACATTTGTCCCCCATTCACATTTGCCGTTTCTAAAGACTTTTTTTGTGAATGACAAAGTTTCATAGGGCTTGTACATACCTGCAAAAGGCATTAAACACACAATCTAGCATTCAGTCATACCTTTGTATACAAACAACATTCCTACCTATGGCCCAATTATTTCACCACCCCCCCCCCCCCCCACCAAAGGATGCAATTGATTGAGACAGACCATAGTTGATTATACTGATGAGTTCTTCCTCAATAAATAGTTCACTAACGTTGTTGTAATGGCTCCCATATTTGATAAGTCCCTCACTCTCATGGTAACATTGTTAGATAACCTGCTCTGCTAAATGCTATACAGTCACTGCTACACAAACACCATAAGACGTCTGGTTTTGTAATAAGTATTAGAAAGGTACCTTGTATGATGTTGGGTCCCTTAATTCTTATGAGACGTTGTCCCCCCGAGGATGCCACACTTGGAGCATCTTGGTTGGCAAGCTGCTCAATCGTGTGTTGGTCGTTCCTTGGATGTAACTCTCGAAATACAATAACAAACTGCAAATACCATCATTGCCGGTCTATATACACACTGTTTTTCCGAGATTGACTAGTATCATAACTAGGAACGTTTTCCATTCTGTTGTCAAAGCAAACAAGTGACATAGCAGCTAGCTAGCTGAGTAACGTTACAGCCTTAACGCTAGCTCCAACCAAACTATCAGTTCTACTCAGCTGCTTAGCTTTCTTGCTGAAATACAATAAAATTACACTGCCAAAGTCCAACATGCATCGTGACTATAGATGTAGCTACATGATACCACAGGGTATTTATTCGAATGGACAGTTAGGAAAATGAAACGTTAGCCCCTTTTTGCCATTACAGTTGATCAAACACACATTCCTAGCTACAGGATACGTTAGCATGCTAATGTTACTGTTATCGACGGAAATCATACTTAAGCTTGTGGTGGGCTGACCAGACAGTCGGAACAGCAAAGCAGCTAAGCAAATCCTGCTTTAAATTTCCAAAAGTTTAGAAAACTCTTTTGGGGTAAAAGTTCACAGGGATCCCTTATAAACACTACCATGCCCGTCGATTGGTTCTTTCCTTGGGGAAGGCTATGAACGTGTCTCCATTCCTGTACAGCCTGGAACGCTGCTTACGACCCTGGTTCATTGTCAATATCCTGGAAAATATTCCAAACTTTCTTGTTAGTAAATCCCGTCAAACTACACGAGCAGTGTTCCAGTTGGACATCCACTAGACCCAACGCTAGCTCCATTAGGAACTGGTCTCAGGTCAGTGGCCTGTAGTAAATGTTGGGGCGTGACCTTTCTCCTACTACAATCCATGGGCGTGACAAAGCTACAGGTTTTGAGATCCTGACGTCGCTCTTTAGCTTTGTTGGGTATCTCCATTTTCGGACGGCAGTTTCAAAAATGTTAGATTTTCAGAGGAAAGGCATTTCAATGGGATTTTGAGCTTGCTATGTGTCCTATTTACTCACTGAACTGTCGTTATTCACCTAGACGGTAAATCGTTTTACATTCTATCACCCCTTTAAGAAATTGCAACTGTCAAACTCCATTTGTAAGCCCACCCGAATCTCAATTAACCCTGATTTTTTTTGCCATCCTATGATGGACGCAGGCTACAATAGATGGGCAACAGGGTTTAAAAATATATTGCACAAAGTTTAGGGCAAACCTTGAGTCATTTCAGCAGTTAACACAATAATTTAATTTACCAGCCCATGATTCTGCTAGTTTCCTACACCTAAGACACTATCTTACGACAAATAAGGGGTGGGAGAAGCCCTCTGACACCCCATCGAAACTAGAAGAATTATTAATGACGGTTACAGAGAGGAAGACAAAGAAGGGATATTCCAAATTGTAGAAGATACTACAACTGGAAGGTAACAACACAATTTTAATGTCAAAAAATGGGAATTGGAAGCAAATATTTAATAACACGATGAACACTGGGAAACATCATTTAGAACAGACATAAGGTAACAGCCAGCCCAACATGGAGGGAATTTGATTAGATTCAAAATGAGGTTATTTTAACACCCCATCTATTACATCAAGTACAGTAATACCCTCGGGATATGTTGGAGGGGCTGCGGTTTGGTAGGGGACTTTAAACATATATTTTGGGATGCCAAATTTTAGATTATTGGAAGAATATTCACAAGGAAATAGCACTGTTTTGGTATTGATTTAAAGTTAGATCCACACTATACATATTTGGGTATGTCCCCCAGCTTAACATTATAGATGGGAACTTGACTTCTTATACTGAGTATTCTGCTTTACTACAAAGAAACAATCACGATCCTCTTGGTTGAAGCCACAACCTCCCTATAACGGATGGAGAAAGGGTAAACAATGTGTTCTCATGAGAAAATCACAGCGAGGTTACAGATCAATGTCAGACAGGTTTTGATCAAAAATGGTTACCGATAATACAGACAATGTCAGAACTTAATTACCTCTTTTATTTTGTTTATTATTTGTTTTTTTTTGTTTTTTTTCTCAACTAATTTGTATTTTATAATTGTATTTTCTATTTACTGTAGTACATTTGACAATAGGAAGGTATGTACTTAGGATACAGGTTACTCAGGTTCCATCTCCTATGTGTGGTTTCAAAGTATGTATTGTTACATGTATACTTGTCATTTTATTGTAGTAATAAAAAGTAGTTCAGCCTGTTTTCTATTGGTTTGGCCATCGTAAATTTTAACTAACGACCATTGATATTGTACTACACCGCTCTTGATAGTGAAGTTTACTAACCTCCAAAAATTAAAACCATATACTTTCATCTTGTAATAAATGACTAGTTTTGATTGAGATCGCTGTATTTCAACTACATATTAAGTAAAATCACCTTGGGCCAGTTGTTCAAAGGTAAACTAATCGATTTTGGTTATCGGATTGGGATCAAATCTTGAAAAGGGGTTGTTCAAAAGGGAAAGAAGGAATCTGAAATCATATTAGATCACGGAATCCTCCTAGTTTAATCGGATAAAACCTTCACTTGTGTGTTGTTCAAAAACTTGTCAGTGATTTGGAAACTTTGATCCAAAAAAAACGGATTATCCTGATCCCAAACGGGGTAGATTTCAGTGGATTCCAGCACAAAAACTTAGTAAAAACTTTAATTGGTAAATATTACATTTCATCATTTAGTGTATATCTTTTTATATTTTTTTTGCACTTGACTTGTTTAACCTTAGTTAAGTGTAAAGCAAAAATAAATAAAAACAAATTATCTTGTCCCATGAACATCCCCCAAACAGATTTAAATAACAAAATAAATACAAATAATAATATATATCATATCATCACCGTATATTAATTTCAAGATTTCAACAATCAATACAAATTTCTGGTCTTTCCTCCTTAGAGGAAGAAAAACCCGGAACATTCTACTACACTACTTCACTGTTTAACCTTTTTTTTTTAAAGAGGTTTTCAAACTTCCACAATTATTTTGTTAATGTATATTCTTTTGTTTTTTTTTTGTAGTGGCTCAGATGAGGGTTTATAAAAATTATGAATTGAAAGGGGAGTTATTTTTTTGTTTTGTCGCAAAATAACCTTAAGTAGTAACCCACTTTTGGCTCTTCACCTTTCTGGCTAGTTTGTAGCCCACATTGTGATATGTTGTCCTATTTAGAGCAGTGGTAATCCGGATTTGGTAAACTTGAAAACGTGGTATCTGATCAGGGTGATCCAATCCAAGTTGCTTTGAAAAACCGGCATAAAGTAAGACGGATTCCTGTCCTGGTTAGAGAATGGGATTTCCAAATCCGGATCATTTGATCGCAGTAAAATGTTTTGAACAACTGGCCACATTGGTGTTTTCCCCCTATCTTGTAGAACCATCCATTTGATTTGACAGCACTATCCAAACATAATGCAAGATCTTCACTAGCGGCACTCACACACTACCAATAACATTAGGACGTTTTAAGGACTTGACTCAGTACAACTTGCATTCTTGGATATTTTAATTGTCTAGATAAATTCGTTTTTTCCCCGGCTTTAAAGACCTAAAGTGTATACATTTCGTAGAAATATGTATTGGAACAAGTTGCATTAGTAGGTAAAATGTAGGTAGAGTACAAGTGGCTTAATGTAAAGAGTAATAGTTGAAATTCAGGGGCTTTCAACTGGAGTAGCCTATATTTGATGTGTGCAACTCAGTGTTCAGCTAATGCACAGCTTTTTGTTAGAAGCTTTGATTGTGCGTCTTGGTCTGGATGCAGCTGCACAGACAATCAGCCACTGGAGGCAGAACAGCAAGGTGTGTTCTTACCGTGCCACCTTGAAACTTGGTCTGTAGAACTTCTCCACAAAGAGCAAATCTGATGATCGTTTTCAAGCCATCTTCATCACATGTGGATGGACTTCCTGGCCTGGGTTTCCATCCACTTTCATAATTTAAGCACACATTTGAAAATTTTGCTAAAAGAAATGTTAGTCTGTGCTTATTCCCATCTGCTGTTATAATGAAATTAAGGCCCTCTCCTAATCATGGATGGAGGTTCAAAACTTGCAAACAAAATGTCAAGGGTCATGGTGGTGTACTTGTTTATTGATTTTTGTTTTAATACAAATTTTGAAATTGAAATTTAAGGGCGTTTTTTTTCCTTATTTTCATGGTCCAAAATAGGATGGAAAAGTTTTTTAAATATGCTTTATTTTAAATTTCTATTTCATATAACAATAAATCTTCACTCAAAATAGAAAAAAAGCTTTGTCATGTGTCATACACTCGGATTGTCATTTTGAGCTCTTTTTCCAACACCCGCAATGTAGCTACGTATGTGTGGCGTTCGTTATTGACATCCGTACTGATCCCTGTAAAAAGTGGCGTTAAATGAGCATTCTACCCTGCACATTTTAAGGCGTTTTGACATTAGACAACGTAAAAAACAGTTTCTACGTTCAAAGCGTTTTTTAAGAATTGACGTATAGTGAGCTTTTGGGCATTCCATATATTAAAAGCGGGGGTTTGCAGGATTGTGCGGTAATGTTGCTAATAATTACGTTTTGTTGAATAATATGATTAATTTTTTATTAATAAATGGCAATATTGTGTAAAATTGTGTTGTGTTCAAATGTCTGTTTTGTCTACCATCCAAAACCCCAAAATATTTGGTTTACAATTATACTAAAAACAGACAAAAGCAGAGCATACTCACATTGAAAAGAATAAAAGGTGAATGTTTGGCATTTATTTTGATTATGTTTTTGCTTACTTTTTCAAATCTTAACAGATATGAAAATAGATATTCACACAGCCGATGTGACCAGAACAGATTCCATTCACAAAGACTCTATCTCTGTAGCTATTCCCCAATATATCAGAACAAAATCAGTGACTGAACTATTCACTATATGAAGTAAAGGTGAGTTATGACATTCTCTAACATATTCTATGCGGTCTGGATACTATACAAGGTCATGTCCATAGTGTTGGGCCCACAATACTATTTACTGTGTGTTACCACATTTGAAGCAGTCAAAGATTTAATACATTAACAAATCAATGTGAAGGACAGTTTAATGGCATTTAATAACAAAAAGTTTTGAATTAAACTTTTTTTTATATTATGTCACATATACAATACAAATATCAATATCAAACAAAATTCCGTATTTATTGATAAAAGATTGTATCTACTGTTATGCCTCACTCCCACTGTCAAACACAAAGTATTGTTTCCCCCCCCACTCACTAACTCCCTAATATCCTATTATCCACCATCACAAATGTAAGCACAATTTACCTCAAATGCAGAGTAAGCTTTTGCTTCATTTGCTAAAGACCTTTGGAGAATAATTTAGGGTTAGAGTTAAAAGATCAACATTCACAGCTTCAAACTGCTGAAGCAATTACTGCTAACTACCTGCTAACTAAACTCAACACTTACCCTTTTTTCCTTTCTCTACCGCCACACTCGCTTCCACGTGGCCTTCAGCGGCCACAGTATGCCCAACCCACATAGGTGTTTGTGCAACGGTTTGTGCCACTGTGTATGCGACCCATCATGCGGCGCCTTCCACAAAACAACAATGCTCTCCATCCTGTATGACTCTCCTTTCCATTGAGTTTTATTTCACTTGCTTCTTTGTCTTTGTGTCCATACATTCTCTGCATCGTTCTTTTTAATTATTCCTTTACAAAATACGTACTTTAATTTTCTACTACGTGAAATACTGTCATACTACTGTATTAAAAGTGTACTTACCTCTTTAGCTTTCCATGTCGTCCTTGCCGTCACGGTCCTGCCCTCGTCTCCAGGGTGGCAAGAGTAGGAGACTGTCCTCCCCCGTGGAGAATGTTGATGTTGGCAACATTTGACCCATGGCCCTTTTCCTCCTTGTTGATTGAGCGGGACAACCTCCTGTGAACATGGTTTTCTTTAGAGCTTTTACCCCTAGGGCTACACTGGTACTCCTACCAGAGCAGCACCACATCCCCTGAAGTGCTATTGTCCATTTTGCATTGTGACTGGTGGGTTGGACTGGAAGCACAAGGAACAAGGTGGTGTCGGGATGTGATAATCGGGCTGCGGCTTGTCCGGGGTGGCAGTGGATACAGATCCAGACCTGTCTTCCCGATCTCCATTGCCCTAGGCTCCTGATCTTCTCGTCCAGCTTATTGAGTTTGGAAAACACTTGGGAAATCTCACTGCGAACCCCTGACAGAGACTCTAGCTTTTTTTCGAGTCTCACCATCCTATAACTAGTTGCACACACTCGTTTGAGTTCATTGTCTGTGTTTTCCAGCGAATGGACGAGGCGATCCAGCTTGGACTTGGCTAGTTTGATCGTTTGCGTTCAGGGAGCTTGTCCCCTTCAGATTTTAGAGTGACCTGAGAGAGAGACCCATTACGTTGTAGCATGACTACTGGACAAGGCCCAGAGATCACAATGCTCATATCATCCAGAAACGAAAATTTCACTATGTCATCACTAACGACCTCAGAATCCTCATCACAGTGTTTGAAAACGTGACCTTCTCTATCACTGTACTTGCTGGGTATCCTTTACCTTTTTACACTCATGCTGCTCTGTTGAGTCCCAACACGAGAGACTGTCCACTTCCTGAAAGGATAGACGTTTCTCTATTTTGTCCTTAAAGCTTTTAGCTGTGTCTCTTTTCTCCAAACCACAGACCCACTACTATAAGTTGCTATATCCTGTTTTTTTTCCATCAGTTTTCTTTGCAGCCACCTGGAGACTTGGCTACCTTTTCCTTTGAGCTCTGAAATGCTGCTTGTTGTCAGTGCTATGATGTTGACATTGGCGTAGTTGTTTCTTAAGTGGTTGCTGTTCAGAAATGACCTCTTCAAGTATGGAGGCCCTCTTCTGTGTTCACCGGGGCCACGCTGGCCTGCTTCCTAGCTTTGTTCCTGTACTTTCTGCTGCTTACGCACTCAGTACTGTGGTTGGACCAAGTATGTGTGCCTGTAATTCGTCCACTCTCGTGCTTCACCCTTTGTCTTTCTTTAAAAGGGGAGTAAATGTCGGCTCAAATTAGGTGTTACGTAGTGGTAATTCAAAGCTGTGTTAACGAATGTAGCAGGCTTGTGCAGTTCCCCCCTCCAGTGGACCGCCAGCAGCCTTTTTGTCCTTTTTTTCATCTCGGGGTGATCCCCTAAAAGTAACCCCACAGGACTTTCATCATCAAAACACGCAAAACACAGCAATAGAACAGATACAATGCACAATTTTACTACGGAATCATAAAAAGGAAATACGAAAATTAGCCGCAGCTCGATTCGCGGGTTCAAACCCTTTCTGGCCAACAGAAGGTTTAGTTCCTATCATTTACTGTATTTTCTATTGTAATGACTAACAAGTGCTTTTACATTAAATGCATCATTCACACACATTCATACACTATGCCTATCTCCCATAAAGGTGCCACCTGCTTATCACATCAACACACACACATCTGAGCCACAGCCGCTCCTAGGAAGCAGCCCATTGCCAAAGTCAGAGCCACAAGTACTTTGACCGATAGCTAGCTTCACCAAGCTCATCAAAAACCAATTCAGATTGTTTAATGTTATGCTGAAGACAAAACAGACCCAAATGCAAGGCTCAACAATAATCAGTTTATTAAATAATAAAGAAGAAGTGTGTGGAGACAAACTCCAAGAACAGGACAGGGCACGGGCTGGGGTAGGATGACGAGGGACCTGAGGGCTAGAGCGGGTGGCGAGGGCTGGGGAACCGGGGTTTTGGGAGCCGAGGAGGAGGCACTGAAGTCCAGGGAAAAAGGATCAAAGAGGGGAAGCTGGAATACGGGAGCGCAGCAGAAGAAACAGGGGCCTGTGAGGAGAGACCCTAGTGGTGAAGCCGCTGACTGAGAGGACAGAGAGGGTATGAGACGATGCAGGGTGGCTGAGACACTGATCAAGCAAAGATTGTGAGTGGATTGGGTTTAAGTACTTGGCTTGATTGCGATGACTGACCGGTGTGGCAAGAGGAGAGTGATGGTGGAATCGACACCAGTTGTGTGTAGTCAGCTGGCCGCAGTAAGCAGGAGGGGGAAGGCGTGTAACAGAGACAGGGAGAGCAGGCCAACAAAGCAACACAACGAAACAAACAAAATAAACTAGAAAACTGGACAAAACCCCAACCACAACAACGGGACGTACCCAGACCAAAAACAAATCTACCCAGGGTGCACAGGGAGGTCCCGGAGGAGGGCAACGCAAAGTCAACCAAGGGGGGCTAAGGAAAACCAAAATACTGATGCTTGGAACAGCAGGGGCCCCAGGACCTGAGGAACCGGAACTCGAAGAGAGGTATGAGGACAATGGGAGTCAGGGATTCCAAGGCTGTTGGCAGCAGCAAAGTGGACCCTTCTGGCAGCCTCCGCGAAGGCGAAGACTTTCTGGAGGCTGAGCAGGTCAGCGAAGACCCTCTGGAGGCTGAGCAATTAGCGAAGACCCTCTGGAGGCTGGGCAGTTCAAGAAGACCCTCTGAAGGACAGGCGGCAACAGTGGCAGCTGGGTCTGAAGACAGGCAACGGTTCAGCTGGGCTGGAGCCAGTGCGACGGGTCGCTGGGTTGAAGCCAAGAGACGGTCAGCGGCTGGAGCCAGCAACGGGTCAGCTGGCTGAAGACGCGAGGTGAGCAGCTGAGGCTGAAGACAGGCACGGTTCACTGGGCTGAAGTACAGGCGACGGGGCACGGGGCTGGTGCCAGCGACGGTCAGCTAGGCTGGAGCCGAAGTGATGGGTCAGCTTGGCTGAAGACAATTATGGATAAGCTGGGCAGAGCGAACAGGTCAGCGGGCTGAAGACAGGCAACGGTGCCTGGGCTGAATGCAGTGTAATTATCATATAAAAGCTATGTACTTATATGTACTATGTGATGGTTATTATTTACAGTCAATATAATGTTGGTACTTATTCAGTGGGTTCTCTGGAGAATTCTCTTATTTGTGTACTTATGTGATTTTTTTTTGTTGTATTTAGGTCTCACGGCTGTTGATGGCGTCGAGGAGCACCTAATAATTGCCCTAAACAAGAACGCCTTTTGTCCAGGTGTCGTGACTGGAGGGAGCTACAGGGGGTATTCTAATAAGGGTGTATTCTTCAACGTCCTTATAAACAACTCAAGAACAGCGTTTTTTCTTCTAACATGCAAAATTGGGACTATCCTGTGTCAACATGATCTGAAAACTGGTCAGCATTTGTTGCTTCTAGGCTGGACTATGGTATTCCTTACTATTAGGTTGCTCAAAACTCTCCAGCTGATCCAAATGCTGCAGCACGGTTTTGACAAGACCTAAGAACAGAGATCATATTTTCATTTCTCCTGTATTAACTCTCTGCTTTGGCTTCCGTTCATCTGGGATTGAAAATCCTTCCCTGACCTACAAGCAGGATGGTCTAGCACCAACAAATCTAGTAGAGCTCTAGTTCTACATCTAGAAGAGCACTATTTGCCACTAAAACACGACAATCCAAGCTGCTTGTGGTTCCTAGAGTCTCTGAAGTAGGTTGGAAGCCAGAGATCGCGCTATCAGGCTCCTCTCCTTTGGAACCTGCACCCATTTTTGGGTTTGGGGCGGAAACTGTCATCACATTTAAGAATATCTGGACAACCTCCTGTTTGATAAAGCTTATAGTTAGGGAGTGAGGAGTTGCAGCGTCTACCTACAAGCCCACCTGCTTCTCTCACAGTCCGTCAGATTCAACTACCATTAATTAATAATATCAAAGGGCTGAGTTCTAGTCTGACTGGGCTCCTCTCCCTAACCTGTCCTCTTAGTTATGCTGTTAAAGGTTCTAGACGCCGGGGATTTCCTTTCCCTTTTGATACACTTTGCTTATTCTTCAACTATTTGTCCTAATGTCATAAATCCGACAATCCCACAGCCTTGTTCTGGTAAGCTCGCATTTAACCGGTCTCCTCTGCGGAGTTTTGCGACTTCTTATGACCTTTTGAATGTTAGTGATGTTAACTTGTGGTGCTTAATATTGCCTTAGTTATGTTCAGTTGATAATTATAATTTCAATATATTAAATAATACTAACAGTGCGTTTATAATAGTGTTATTAATTGTAGTGTTAATATTATATTACTATTGGTTTAAAAAAAACTCTAAAAACTCTGCTGTTGTGTTCTGTATGCTCATGTTCTAGTTGCCGTATGCTTGAGTGCTTAATGGCTGTTATGCCGGACAAGTTGTCAACCGGCAGAGTTGCCGTGTTGTGCCACCGTGAGTGTTTTGTCTGGTCGTTTTGCCGACTTGGATGCTTGCTGTCTGTTTCCGTCGTCGATTGGCGATGCCGGCCTGCATGCTGTTGTGTTGATTTCTACTTGAATTACCCAATTGTCTCCCATTCACCGTTCTTCAGAAAACTGTTGACAATGTTGTTACCTCCTTGCCACATTCTTGGATTGCTGGGCAATACATTTTTGCACTCTCCACTGAAAGAGACCAAAACCCACTACTAAAGAAGATTAGCAGGCCGCCAGGCAAGTGGCAGCATCTTTGATTCACAAAGACAAAAGCTCGAGCTAATGGACAAGCAGCGTGTGTCGATGAGATAACCGATTATGACATGAAACCCCGAGATATAGTATACATTCAACCATGAAACATAAAAAAAAAAGCTGGACTCCAAGCTTTGGTTGCTGCTGCTTTCACAGTTTTTCAAGACATAGCACCAAGGCAATGCCAAATATAATTCCCCTGTTCTTCAGAACCAGCCCCTTCAACCTGAGGAAAACCACCAGAGCCAAAGCACTGTATTGTTTAACGCTGAGGAAGATGTCATATTTGTCCACAGCTGTAATACCCCTGCAAACCCACACTGGTTTATGCAAAGGAAGGAGCTAAGGGAAAAGCAACTGATAGACGGGTGACAGATCAGACTGAAACACTATTCCAACAATGCAAACGATTTATTAACTTGAGGTGAGATGGGAATGTGGGAGGTGACACCGGGACAGGAAGAAGAGAACTGGAAGATGGGGGGGCTTGTTAGAGTTTCACCAGGGTGACTGAACAACAATCAAACAAAATTGGTCTAAGAGCCAGGGTGAAATACGATCTTGATGGTAGATGGGAGGAAGGTGTGAGTGGGCGATTGTGGGAAATGATTATCAGGTGTGCGTGGTCAGCTGGCCACTGGAGAGAGAGCGAAAAAAACAGCAAGACAAACAGGGCGCCAAACAGAAACTAACTAAAAAATTCGAGTAGAAAACTAATAAACTAAACAAAACTCTTGGCCAGCTGTACCCAACCATCACAGTACCCCTTCCTTAACGGACGCCTCCAGGCGGACCGCCTTTATGTCACACATCCAGGAGGCGCGTACGTATAGGCCAGTGGCCATCATAATCCGTGGGGGTGCGCTGCCACTGGGCGGAAGAAGACGGTGGGACCGCTTCAGCCGAGAAATGTGGAAGACCGGGTGGTCTTGGCGGGAGCTTGAGTCGACGGCTGTGGGTTCAGACAGCCTCGACGGGGTACCAGCCCACAAACTGTGGATCTCGTCTGTCCGTTTTTCGGAGGGTGGTAAAACCGAGGACAAACTGACTGTAGACGCAGAGGGCTTAGCAGAAAGACTTCAGACTTGAGATGTAACTGAGCTCCCCTGTCGGAGACGATGTCCTGAAATCCCATGGAGGCAGAAGTGGTAAACCATTTGGTGGGCGTGCTTAGGCACTTAGACGAGGGATGAAGTGGCCTGATTTGGGACCGTCCACGCACGTGAGTATGACAGTGTGCTTTTAGGATTTGGGCAGACGGTAACAGTCCAGGGTGATGTGGGACCAGGCCCAACCGGGAGGGGGCGGAACAGACCCCTTGGCCGATGGGAAAGCGTGATGCCCGCGCAACACCTCACAAGCTGCACAATCTTGACAGTCCTTTTCAGTGTGTGGGCCAGAACCGTTGCGGAGTAGGAACAGGTTTCTGGCTGGGTGACAGCTGAACTTGGAGGCATTGGCCCACTGGAGGACCTGGGAGCGGACACAACGGAGGGACTTAGGGCGATTGTGGGGCCGGTACCAGGGTCGGGTCCGTAGACTGGGCTAAGCAGACGCCAGACTCCACGGCTAGCAGTTCCGGTCCCCCATAATGTAATTCCGCTCGTTGGGGGGTAGCGCTGGGATCTGGCGTCCAACCTCCACCCAAACTGAATGTTTACTGAGATGGGGACATGGGGAACCGGACTTAAAAGGGAAAAGGCTTCGCGCAATTATTTCGAGGCGTCTCCCATCCAAGTACGGACCCGCCCAACCCTGCTTAACTTCTGAGATCCGACGAGATTGTGTGTTGACCGCGGTCTTCATAAGATCCAACTTAGTGAACACAACGGACCAGGAGAGTGACTCACACAGTCCATCAGGGGAGTGGATATTTTTCTGACAGTGATGGAGTTGAGCCCCGGTAATCAATACACTGTCCAAAGGGTGTTCCTTTTGGACACGAAGAAGAAACCCGCGCCCATGGGGACCAGAGGGTTGAATGATACTGGCGGCTAGTTATGTATTGCTCTATAGTCTCCCTTTCCGGACGGAAGATTAAACAAGCGGCTAGAAGGAGGCGAGCACGGAGGAGAGGATGGCTATGGAGCAGTCATTGGCGCGGTGTGGGTTAAGGACAAGTCTGGTTCTTACTAAAACCATGACAATAGTGTGGTACTTAAGGCAACGAGCACAATCGGGAACCCAGGAAGAGTGAGATATTGCCTTGTTAATTTGTTATTTTTTATGTATATCAAAAGCTCCAGTTCACAGACCATTTGAGAACTGTGAATCAAGTAAATCTACTGCCGTCATGTGTAATTGTCTGGTAAAATTATTTATGGTGCTAATCATAACTTAGTTATCTCAACCCAGAATCATTGAGAGCACCACAGTCTAAAGTCAAGTGGCAACAACAGTGTCATGTTCGTTTTTTAGCTGTGAAAAGTGAACAGGATCTAATTCAGATTCATAATTCTAATCAGATGAGGCCTACCACAAGATTCCAGATCAAAATTCGGTCGACTACAAATTGCTCTGCTATTATATATTATGGTTACTAAGAGGGGTTATATTAATGTAAACTCTATCTATAGTAATGGATATTCGAATGAATGAATTGTCTGTATTTATAGCCTGCTTTTCATGTGGAAGTTTGATTGGTGCACAAAAACGACAACCCTCCTACAAAGATGACTTTCCTCGGCATTGGAACACTTGGTTGCCTTAAGATGTTCTAAGTACCAAAATGTTGCCTATTTTTTAAACTATATAGATTTCTGTCAGACCAGTGGTCAGGATTTTTCTTCGGTAAATCTTGCGGTGGAAAAAGAAAATGGGGGGAACATAAAACCACTAAGCTCATGCAACAATTGCAGAATCGATGCAAGTGTTTTTTTTGTTTTTTCATCCTGTGAATTCGACCAATCTCAGTATCTTGAAGTTGCCAGTAGTTGCGCCCACTTTACAGTTGTTTATCCATCTGGCTGTGTTAACACTCATGCCGTTCAGCATGTTTTGTAATTTTTGTGAAATTAAAATTAGTTACATTGTTTATGTTGCAATTGTTGTTTCAATGGTAATTTATTAAAGGGTCCTGTTTTCAATTCTCTTGCTGATTCCTTCAGCATATTGTATAACCTTGTGGATAGGCTTTCTCTGGCGTAAATTATTAGAATCTGTGATAAAGCATCCTTTTTAAAACAAAATGTACATGTGGGGGGGTTTCAGCCTGAGCCTGTCTCTCCACCCTACTCTCATATCACTTGTCTCATAGGCTGATATTACCCCCTACAAATTTGGAACTGTGGTCTAAACATCTACCTTTTATTCCTTTCATATGTTCTTATTCTTATTTAGTCAGTCCGTTTATGTAATTAAGTTGTTTGTATTTTTATATCTAGTTAATTTTATTCATTCATCCACTGCACTGGTTTCATTTTTGCCCTCTCATTGCAAACAGTCTGCCATAGTAATCTCACCTGTAACATGTCATTGCTTTCTGATGAGTGATTTTTTTATTTTTATGTGAATGTGTGATATATGTGGGTGCATACTGGGTGTATTGTTGTTTTATGTTTGTCTTGTACTGGATCCTAAATTTCCTTCGGGTATGACGATATACTAATCTAGCTATCTATCTACTATCATCTACTACTATCTACATGCTGGGGTTGCCACTTGCCCTTTAGACCTGTGCTGTTCCTCAATGATTCTGGGGCCTTTGGAGATAACTCACATTATGATTTGGCACCATAAATATATTTCATGTTTTATTTACTGAATTAGGTAAGAAACAATTTACTACATGACTGTAGGAATAAAGTATTGTCTTACTTGATTCTCATTCTCAAATGGTCTGGTGAACCAGAGCTTTTGTACAAATATAACTAAGAAAATTAATAATGCTATACACAGCACAGACAATTTACTGAGTACTTAGAGTAGTACCGTTATAATGAACATGTATATTCACAGAAGAATTAACCTGACACGACCCACATACAGTTTATAGTTAAACTAAAAGGAACACCCCCCGGTGCAGCGCATAAACAGTGTGAATCTAAGAAGTTTCGCGTACTGCCTTTCACGGTGACTTCCAGGGAACGTGGATCAGTCCGCTGTCATGCTGCATTGTTGTTATTTTTTTTGTTTGTGTCGTTTGTCTTGTCTTATTCTCGTCGTTACTGCTGTTGCCTTAACCTTTTTTCCCTAATTCATCACTCGCCCTCAGCCCTCCTTTTCTCAGAGATCCAACAGAACGGATGTTGAGTATGAATTTCTAACCTCCCTCCACCGACAATAACTACCCCTAGCGCTGGGGGTGAAGTGGGTATAGGTATTACACACTGTAGGGTTAGTGCCCTATCGTAATTAATTTACATGGAAACGGGCTAATATGCAGTGGCTTGCACACGAATAAGTTACTGCCAGGGTAGCTCACGGTCTTGGACAGCTGCTTCAATTTGCCTGCACCTCTCTGTGTTGTTTCTTCCACTCTTGTGAAGCGAGTTCTTCATCTGTATTCTTTGTTTTTTTGGGTTTGAATAAATACGAGGATGACTCATGCATCCAAAAAGGCTCTTCCATGTGTTGCATACCATGCTATTTTCTCCTAGTTACGTTACTCCAAGCTTCCTTCCCTAGTTAACAACTTCTGAACTGTGCTCTTCCACTTCACACACATGATCGCACACTACTCTTTCCCTGCAAACATGGAATGTCCCTCAGAAGCACATGAGGCCAATCTTACCTTCAGTGCCGTTATTAGCTGTAGGCTGCTATTGATAAGTGTTTTTGATAATTGATGATAGCCGGCTTTTGTGAATCTCAGTTCCATGGTGTTTCAGCTCATCTTTTGGGTGTGATTGACACATCTGTTGTGTGGTGAGTAGAGCTTGACAGCGTTGCATCTTGTGCCTAGTTCCCTTACCGTGGTCAGCAGCCTTGCAGCCACCTCAGCATGCAACAATCCCCGATGCGCCCTGGAAAGTGTTTTTGCTGCGGGAGAAGGGAAGTGGGACAACGGCTGCCTGCTAAGAACTATGTACACAGATTGACACTGCAGGCTGCCAACTCTCACGCAATTGGCCCTGAGACACACTGGGCATCTATTGACCTGTGGTTCACACGACGACGCTACACACCAACCCCCGATGTCTCACGCTAAGTGGTCCATCCCGTCTGTCAAATTTATGAAGTGTAGTTTTATCTATGTTTTTACCTGTTGAGACCACTTGTGATCGACTAGTTGTGCTTTCAGAACTTGATGTGGGTCAGAGCGCTCCCTGTCTGTGGAGATTTTCGAATTGTCGCAAATTAGAACATTTTTTCACGAGCCTCCCGGTGCATTTCCCGGCTTCAGGTATGAGCTCTGATTATCACAGAACCGTCCGTCGCTTCGTGTCCACTGCTCTCTGTAAAGATGGAGGTGAAGCAGCGCGGACTAGGTAGTGTAGCAAGTTCAGTTCATTGTAGTGGACTTCGCTCTGCGGTGGCGGGGCAGTGAGCGTTGCATCCAGAGGCGAACCTCCGATAAAGAGCAGCGTACGACACCTCAACTCTGTCAGAGACCGAGACCCAAATGGGCCTCTGCGTCTGTCCAGACGTCTGAACTGAAGATCCACCAGATCAGCGGAGAATGCCATGCCACTGCAGACTAATTACAACTCCCAATCTCGGACAACACAGTGGGAGGAGTTATATTTTTGAATATGCACAAAGTTGTAAATATGAGCAGAAATCTGGTGACACACATCTGAGCATAACATATATACTATAATATATTATATATAGATATTATTATATATATATTCAATATAAATACTATCTTCCACGGTGGGGCCACTCTTGTGC
>NC_045747.1:20984914-20985153 GCF_008692095.1 Etheostoma spectabile | reverse complement strand
TGTAATAAAAAAAATATTTAAACTTACAAATTGTTGGCTCTGTCTTCACTTCTTTGACTATGTAACCTCCCCTTTTGGGAACAGACGTCTGTAAATGAGTTTCCCCTTGGCTGTCTTCCGTTGTGGCTGCAAGATGAACCTGAAACAAAAAACATAAATTTTGTAACATAACTGTATTACTTTTTACACACACCAAGCAAAATACTCCAGTTAACTCACAGCAAAAGCAGTTGCTAAAC
>NC_045747.1:20984704-20984848 GCF_008692095.1 Etheostoma spectabile | reverse complement strand
GCAGCTTAAAACTGAAATGATTTACATTTAGACGGCCGGCCATTAGGCTTGATGTCTCGTGACCATTGCTCGTGTCTCACTCCTTGACTGAACAAAACCAGTTTCTGCAGACAATTTGTCCCCCATTCACATTTGCCTTTTCTA
>NC_045747.1:20982316-20984679 GCF_008692095.1 Etheostoma spectabile | reverse complement strand
AGATGCTCCAAGTGGTGGCATCTCGGGGGACAAACTGTCTCATAAGCATTAAGGACCTCACATTCATACAAGGTACCTTTCTAATTTTATTACAAAACCAGACGTCTTATGGTGTTTGTGTAGCAATGTGACTGTATGCATTTAGCAGAGCATGTTATCTAACAAGGTTACCATGAGATGAGTGAGGGACTTTTTATCAAATATGTGGAGCCATTCACAACAACGTTAGTGAAACTATTATTGTAGGAATAGAACCTCATCAGTATAATCACTGATTGTCTGAGTCTCAATCAATTGCATTTCCTTTTGTGGGGGGGGGGGGGGGTGGTGAAAAATATTTGGACCATAGGTAGGAATGTTGTTTGTATACAAAAGGTATGACTGAATCTAGATTGTGTGTTTAAGATGCCTTTTGCAGGTATGTACAAGCCCTATGAAACTTTGTCATTCAAACAAAAAGCTTTAGAAAAGCAAATGTGAATGGGGGACAAATTGTCCTGCAGAAACTGGTTTTGTTCGTCAAGGAGTGAGACACGAGCAAGTGTCACGAGACATGCAAGCCTAATGGCCGGCCGTCTAAATGTAATCATTTCAGTTTTAAGCTGCTCCAACTGTAAGACACTTGGTACCAGCACTGGTTAGAGGACAGTTTTGGCCCTTAGAGGTTAGAACCGCTTTGCTGTGAGTTACTGGAGTATTTTGCTGGTGTGTGTAAAAAGTAATACCGTTATGTTACAAAATTTAGTGTTTTTGTTTCAGGTTCTCTTGCAGCCACAACGGAAGACAGCCAGGGGAAAACTCATTTACAGACGTCTGTTCCCAAAGGGGAACATAGTCAAGAAGTGAAGACAGAGCCAACAATTTGTAGTTTAAATATTTGTTTTTATTACAAACAAAAAATCAAAAAAAATGTGCATGGTATAGGCACTAAAAATTACTTTTCACACACTACAAAACAAATCTGAATGTGCAATGGTATAGGTGCTAAAAATGAGCTTTCACACACAACAGGCTATGTCTTAGACTGATGCGACTGGGTTCGAGGATGATCGAGATGATCCATGACCCCTTCCTTATCGGAAGCAGTCCGGCAGATTCCTGTGCCCCAGGACCTGTGTGCTCAGCTCGACAGGCACCCAACCCGACATACTGCTCTGCCCTAAAGCACTCAGAAACCCCTCTGTATACGCAGCACAACACAAGAGGGGATCACGACACGGACACTTCTACCAAGAAACAACCCCAACACCCTTACAAAAGTCCTATAAGCCATGGTCTGCATTGCCTGCAAAGAGAACAGGATGTAGTGGACAATCACATTTTTTTATTTTTTAGATTTCAGAGTAATGATGATGTTTTGAAACTAAATAAAGTTTTCATTTTGTGTCTTGATAAACTGTGGTTTTTGTAATAATGCTGAACCAAGTAATCAATGGGTATTGTTATAGAACTGCTAACAGTGGTATCAAATTGGCCTCACCTTTCATCCCTCTGATTCTCAAGGCTGGCCATGGGTCAAACTCTGTATATTCATTGCATTTTGCAAAGAATAATATTAAAGGCACAGTCGGATGATGGCCGATGGTGAGTTTGTACAGGTTACTCCTCAGGACCTGGGTCCATTCTTTCATGCATGTAAAACCAACATTGAGCTTTTGTTATATTCGTTTGGCAAGCTGCATCAATCGTGTGTTGTCGTTCTTGTGATGTACTCTGAAATAAAATAAAAAAACTGCAAATCCATACATTGCGGTCTATATACACACTGTTTTCACGAGATTGACTAGATATCATAAGAAGTGATAACGTTTCCAGTTCTGTTGTCAAAGCAAACAAGATGACATAGCTAGCTAGCTAGCTGAGTAACGTTACAGCTTAACGCTAGCTCGCAACCAAACTATCAGGATTCTACTCAGCTGCAGTTAGCTTTCTTGCTGAAATACAATAAAAATTAACCTGCCAAAGTGGACCAACCTGCATCGTGAACTATAGATGTAGCTACATGACAACACAGGGTATTTATTCGAATGGAACAGTTAGGAAAATGAAACGTTAGCCCCTTTGCCATTACAGTTGATCAACACACATTCAGCTAGCTACAGGATACGTTAGCATTGCTAATGTTACTGTTAGCGACGAAATCATACTTACAGCTTGTGGTTGGGATGACCAGACAGTCGGAACAGCAACAGCAGCTAAGCAAATCCTGCTTTAAATTGTCCAAAGTTTAGAAAACTGTCTTTGGGGTAAAAGTTCACAGGGATCTCCTTATAAACATCTACCATGCCCGTCGAGTGGTTGCTTCCTTGGGAAGGCTATGAGAAGTGTCTCCATTCCCTGTACAGCCTGGAACACTGCATTTA
>NC_045747.1:20982011-20982306 GCF_008692095.1 Etheostoma spectabile | reverse complement strand
CTGGTTCATTGTCAATATCCTGGAAAATATTCCAAACTTTCTTGTTAGTAAATCCCGTCAAACTACACGAGCAGTGTTCTCAGTTGGACATCCACTAGACCCAACGCTAGCTCCATTAGGAACTGGTCTCAGGTCAGTGGCGTTGTAAATGTTGGGGCGTGAATTTGATCTAATACATCATGGGGCGCGTGACCAAAGCTACAGGTTTTGAGATCCTGACGTCATCTTTTAGCTTTGTTGGGATTCGTCCATTTTCGGACGGCAGTTTCAAAATGTGAGATTTTCAGAGGAAAGG
>NC_045747.1:20981760-20982001 GCF_008692095.1 Etheostoma spectabile | reverse complement strand
ATGTCAATGGGATTTTGAGCTTCTATGTGTGTCCTATTTACTCACTGAACTGTCGTTATTCACCTATGACAAGGTAAAATCGGTTTTACATTCTATCACCCCTTTAAGAAATTGCAACTGTCAAACTCCATTTGTAGAGCCACCCGAATCTCAATTAACCCTGATTTTTTGCCATCTATGATGGACGCAGGCTACAATAGATGGGCAAAACAGGGGTTAAAATATATTGCACAAATGTTTA
>NC_045747.1:20981598-20981750 GCF_008692095.1 Etheostoma spectabile | reverse complement strand
AAACCTTGAAGTCATTTCAGCAGTTAACACAATAATTTAATTTACCAGCCCATGATTTCTATAAGTTCCTACAACTAAGACACTATCTTACGACAAGTAAGGAGTGGGAGAAGGCCTCTGACACCCCATCGAAACTAGAAGAATTATTAATG
>NC_045747.1:20981479-20981588 GCF_008692095.1 Etheostoma spectabile | reverse complement strand
AGGGAGAGACAAAGAAAGGGATTATATCCAAATTGTAGAAGATACTACAACTGGAATGTAACAATAACAATTTTAATGTCAAGGAAAAATGGGAATTGGAAGCAAATAT
>NC_045747.1:20981163-20981469 GCF_008692095.1 Etheostoma spectabile | reverse complement strand
AACAGATGAACACTGGGAAGAATCATTTAGAACAGGACATAAGGTAACAAGCAGCCCAACATGGAGGGAATTTGATTGGAAGATCAAAATGAGGTATTTTAACACCCCATCTATTACATCAAAGTACAGTAATACCTCGGAGAGATGTTGGAGGGGCTGCGGTTTGGTAGGGGACTTTACACATATATTTTGGGATTGCCCTAAAATTTTAGATTATTGGAAGAATATTCAAAAGGAAATAGCACATGTTTTGGGTATTGATTTAAAGTTAGATCCAACACTATACATATTGGGTATAGTCCCAGA
>NC_045747.1:20980822-20981153 GCF_008692095.1 Etheostoma spectabile | reverse complement strand
GATGGGAACTTGACTTCTTTACTGAGTATTCTGCTTTTACTAGCAAAGAAAACAATCACATCCTCTTGGTTGAAGCCACAACCTCCCAGTATAACGGAATGGAGAGAAAGGGTAAACAATGTGTTCATCATGGAGAAAATCACAGCGAGGTTACAGCTCAAGTCAGACAGGTTTGATCAAAAATGGTTACCGATAATACAGACAATGTCAGAACTTTAATTACCTCTTTTATTTGTTTATTTATTTTGTTTTTTTTGTTTTTTTCTCAACTAATTTGTATTTTATAATTGTATTTTATATTTACTGTAGTACACTTGACAATGAAGGTATG
>NC_045747.1:20968361-20980812 GCF_008692095.1 Etheostoma spectabile | reverse complement strand
TTATAGATACAGGTTACTCAGGTTCCATCTCCTAATGTGTGTTTCTAAAGTATGTATTGTTACATGTATACTTGTCATTTTATGTGAAGTAAATAAAAAGTAAGTTCAGCCTGTTTTTCTATTGGTTTGGCCATCGGTAAATTTAACTAACGACCATTGATATTGTACTAACTCGCTCTTGATAGTGAAGTGTACTAACCTCCAAAAATTAAAACCATAGACTTTCATCTTGTAAAATAAATGGACTAGTTTTGATTGAGATCGCTGTATTTCAACTACATATTAAGTAAATAACATTGGGCCAGTTGTTCAAAGGTAAACTAATCGGATTTTGGTTATCGGATTGGATCAAATCTTGAAAAGGGGTTGTTCAAAAGGTAAAGAAGGAATCTGAAATCAGATTAGATCACGGAATCCAATCCTAGTTTTAATCTGGATAAAACCTTCACTTTGTGTTGTTCAAAACTTGTCAGTAGGATTTGGATAACTTTGATCCAAAAAAACAGGATTATCCTGATCCCAACGGGGTAGGATTTCAAGGTGGATTCCAGCACAAAAACTTAGTAAAACTTTAAATTGGTAAAATATTACATTTGCATCATTTAGTGTATATACTTTTTATATTTTGCACTTGACTTGTTTAACCTTAGTTAAGTTTAGTAAAGCAAAAATAAAATAAAAATACAAATTATCTTGTCCTCATGAAACAATCCCCCAAACAGATTTAAATAACAAAAATAAATACAAAATAATAATATATATATCATTCATCACCGTATATTAATTTCAAGATTTCAACAATCTAATACAAATTTCTGGTCTTTCCTCCTTAGATGAAGAAGAACCCGGAACATTCTACTACTACTACTTCACTTTTAACCTTTTTTTTTTAAAGATGTTTTCAAAACTTTCCACAATGTATTTGTTAATGTATATCAGTTTTTTTTTTTGTAGTGGCTCAGATGAGGGGTTATAAAAGAAATTATGAATGGAAGTGGGAGTTATTTTTTTGTTTTGTCTCAAAATAAACACTTAAGAGTAACCCAATTTGGCTCTTCTACCTGTTCTGTACGTAGTTGGTAGCCCACATTGTGATATGTTGTCCTATTTAGAGCAGTGGTAATCCGGATTTGGTAATCTTGAAAACTGTGTATCTGGATCAGGGTGATCCAATCCAATGTTGCTTTGAAAAACCGGCATAAAAGTAAGACGGATTACCTGATCCTGGATAGGAAGAAATGGGATTTCCAAATCCGGATCATTTTGATCCAGATAAAATGTTTTGAACAACTGGCCCATTGGTGTTTCCCCCTATCTTTGTAGAACCAATCCAGTTGATTTGAAGAGCACTATCCAAACATAATGCAAGATCTTCACTAGGGGGCACTCACACACTACCAATACATTAGACGTTTTAAGGACTTGACTACAGTACACTTGCATTCTTGGATATTTTAATTTCTAGAGAAATTCGTTTTTTCCCAGGCTTTAAAGACCTAAAGTGTATACATTCGTAGAAATAATGTATGGAACAAGTTACATTAGTAGGTAAAATGTAGGTAAGAGTACAAGTGGCTTAATGATGATAAAGTAAATAGTGAAATTCAAGGCTTTCAACTGGGAGTAGCCTATATTTGATGTGTGCAACTCAGTGTTCAGCTAATGCACAGCTTTTGTGTAGAAGCTTTGATTGTGCAGGTCTTGGTCTGGATGCAGCTGCACAGACAATCAGGCCACTGGAGGCAGAACAGCAAGTGTGTTCTTACACGATGCACCTTGAAACTTGGTCTGGTAGAACTTCTCCACAAAGAGCATATCTGATGATCTTTTCAGCCATCTTCATCACATTGTGGATGGACTTCCTGGCCTGGGTTTCCATCCACTTTCATAATTTTAAGCACACATTTGAAAATTTTGCTAAAAGAAATGTTAGTCTGTGCTTATTCCCATCTGCTGTGTAAATGAAATTAAGGACACTCTCCTAATCATGGATGGAGGTTCAAAACTTGCAAACTAAAATGTCAAGGGTCCATGGATGGTGTACTTGTTTATTTGATTTTTGTTTTAAAATACAAATTTTGAAATTGAAATTTAAGGCGTTTTTTCCTTATTTTCATGGTCAAAATAGGATGGGAGAAAGTTTTTAAATATGCTTTATTTTAAATTTCTATTTCATATAACAATAAATATAATCACTCAAAATAGAAAAAAAAGCTTTGTCATGTGTCATACACTCGGATTGTCAATTGTTGAGCTCTTTTTCCAAGGCAACAGCGCCAATGTAGCTACTATGTGTTGCTTTCGTTATGACATCCGTACTGATCCCTGTAAAAAGTGGCGTTAAATGAGCATTCTACACTGCACTTTTTAAGGCGTTTTGACATTAGACAACGTAAAAAACAAGGTTCTGACCGTTCAAAGCGTTTTTTAAGAAATTGACGTATAGTGAGCTTTTGGGCATTCCATATAATTAAAAGCGGGGGTGTGCAGAGTGTGCGGTAATGTTGCTAATAATTACGGTTTTGTTGAATAATATGATTAATTTTTTATTAATAAATGGCAAATATTGTTAAAAATTGTGTTGTGTTCAAATGTCTTGTTTTGTCTGACCATCCAAAACCCCAAAATATTTGGTTTACAATTATCTAAAAGACAGAAAAGCAGAGCATACTCACATTGAAAAGAATAAAAAGGTGGAATGTTTGGCATTTATTTTTGATTAATGATTTTTGCTTACTTTTTCAAATCTTAACAGATATTGAAAATAGATATTCACACAGCACTGATGTGACCAGAACAGATTCCATTCACAAAGAATCTATCTCTGTAGCTATTCACCAATATATCATGAACAGAAATCAGTGACTGAACTATTCAACTATATGAAGAAAGGTGAGTTATGACATTCTCTAACAATATTCTATGCGGTCTGGATACTATACAGAGGTCAGTGTCCATAGTGTTGGGCCACACAATACTATTTACTGTGTGTTTATACACATTTTGAAGCAGTCAAAGATTTAATACAATTATACAAATCAATGTGAAGGACAGTTTAATGGCATTTAATAACAAAAAAGTTTGAATTAAACTTTTTTTTATATTTATGTCACAATATACAATACAAATATCAATATCATAACAAAATTCCGTATTTAGTGATAAAAGATTGTATCTACTGTATATGCCTCACTCCCACTGTCAAACACAAGATTAGATGATTTCTCCCCCACTTCACTAACTCCCACTAATATCTCCTATTATCACCATCACAAATGTAAGCACAATTTATCCTCAAATGCAGAGTAAAGCTTTTGCTTCATTTGCTAAAGACCTTTGGAGAATAATTTAGGGTTAGAGTTAAAAAGATCAACATTCACAGCTTCAAAGCTGCTGAAGCAATTACTGCTAACTAACTGCTAACTAAACTCAACACTTACCCTTTTTTCCTTTTTCTCTACCGCACACTCGCTTCCACGTGGCCTTCAGCGGCCACAGTATGCACAACACACATAGTGTGTTTGTGCCACGGTTTGTGCCACTGTGTATGCGAACCATCATGCGGCGCCGTCCACAAAACAACAATGCTCTCCATCCTGTATGCTCTCCTTTCCCATTGAGTTTTATTCACTTTGATTCTTTGTCTTTGTGTTTCCATACATTACTGCATCTGTTCTTTTTAATTATTCCATTTACAAAATACGTACTTTATTTTCTACATACGTGAAATACTGTCATACATACTGTATTTAAAAGTGTACTTACCTCTTTAGCTTTCCAGTGTCTGTCCTTGCCGTCACGGTCCTTGTCCTCGTCTCCAGGGTGGCAAGAGTAGGAGACTGTCCTCCAGCCCCGTGGAGAATTGTTGATGTTGGCAACATTTGACACAATGGCACTTTTCTCCTTGTTGAGTGAGCGGGACAACCTCCTGGTGAACATGGTTTTCTTTAGAGCTTTTACCCTGAGGCTATCACTGGTACTCCTACCAGAGCAGCACCACTCCCCTGAAGTGCTATTGTCCATTTTGACATTGTGACTGGTGGTGTTGGACTGGAAAGCACAAGGAGACAAGGTGGTGTCGGGATGTGGATGAAGGTCGGGCTGCGGCTTGTCAGGGGTGGCAGTGGATACAGATCCAGACGCTGTCTTCCCGGATCTCCCATTGGCCTCAGGCTCCTGGATCTTCTCGTCCAGCTTATTGAGTTTGGAAAACACTTGGGAAATCTCACTGCGAACCCCTGACAGAGACTCTAGCTTTTTTTCGATCTCACCAATCCTCATAACTAGCTTGCACACACTCGATTTGAGTTCATTGTCTGTGTTTTCCAGCGAATGGAAGAGGCGATCCAGCTTGGACTTGGCTAGTTTGATCGTGTTGCGTTCAGGGGAGCTGTCCCCTTCAGATTTTAGAGTGACCTGAGAGAGAGACCCATTACTGTTGTAGCATGACGACTGGACAAGGCCCAGAGAGTCACAAATGCTCATATCATCCAGAAAACGAAAAATGTCACTTATGTCATCACTAACGACCTCAGAATCCTCATCACAGTGTTTGAAAGCGTGACCTTCTCTATCACTGTACTTAGCTGGGTATTCCTTTACCTTTTTACACTCATGCTGCTCTGTTTGAGTCCCAACACTAGAGGAGCTGTCCACTTCCTGAAAGGATAGACTGTTCATATTTTTGTCCTTAAAGCTTTTAGCTGTGTCTCTTTTCTCCAAACCCACAGACCCACTTACTATAAGTGCTATATCCTTGTTTTTTATTCCATCAGTTTTCTTTGCAAAGCCACATGGAGACGTGGCTACCTTTTCCTTTGAGCTCTGAAAATGCTGCTTGTTGTCAGTGCTTATGATGTTGACATTGCGGTAGTTGTTTTCTTTAAGTGGTTTGCTGTTCAGAAATGACCTCTCAAAGTATGGAGGCCCATCTTCTGTGTTCACCGGCCACGCTGGCTGCTTCCTAGCTTTGTTACTGTACTTTCTGCTGCTTACGCACTCAGATACTGTGGTTGGACCAAAGTATGTGGATGCCTGTAAGTCGTCCAAGCTCTCGTGCTTCACCCTTTGTCTGTCTTTAAAAGGGGAGTTAAATGTCGGCTCAAAGTAGGTGTTACTGTAGGGTAATTCAAAGCTGTGGTTAAAGAATGTAGCAGGCTTGTGCAGTTCCCTCCAGTGGAAGCCGCCAGCAGCCTTTTTGTCCTGTTTTTCCTCAGGGGTGATCCCCTACAAAGTAACCCAGACAAGGACGGTTCATCATCAAAACACGCAAACACAGCAAATAGACAGATACAATGCACTAATAGTTACTAAGGAATCATAAAAAAGGAAATACGAAATATAGCCGCAAGCTGCGATTCGCGGGTTCAAACCCTTTCTTGGCCAACAGAAGGTTGTAGTTCTATCAGTTACTGTAGTTTCTATTTGTAATGACTACTACAAGTGCTTTTACATATTAAATGCATCATTCACACACATTCATACACTATGGCCTATGCTCCCATATAAGGTGCCACCTGCTTATCACATCAACACACACACATCTGAGCCACAGCCGCTCCTAGGAAGCAGCCCAATTGCCAAAGTCAGAGCCACAAGCAGCTTTGAACCGATAGCTAGCTTCACCAAGCTCATCAAAACCAATTCAGATTGTTTAATGTTATGCTGAAGACAGAACAGACCCAAATGCAAGGCTCAACAATAATCAGGTTTATTAAATAATAAAGAGGAAGGGAAGTGTGTGGAGACAAACTCCAAGAACAGGGACGAGGGCACGAGGCTGGGGTAGGATGACGAGGGACCTGAGGGCTAGAGCAGGGTGGCGAGGGCTGGGGAACCGGGGTTTTGGGAGCCGAGGAGGAGGCACTGAAGTCCAGGGAAAAAAGGAGTCAAAGAGGGGAAGGCTGGAAGCGGGAGCGCAGCCAGGAAGAAACAGGGAGCCGTGAGGAGAGACCCTACTGGTGAAGCCAGCTGACTGGAGAGGACAGAGAGGTATGGAGACGATGGCAGGGTGGCTGAGACACTGATCAAGCAAAGATTGTGAGTGGATGTGGGGTTGAAGTACTTGGCTTGATTGTCGATGACTGACAGGTGTGTGCAGAGGAGAGGTGATGGTGGAATGACGAACAGGTGTGTGTAGTCAGCTGGCAGCAGTAAGCAGGAGGGGAAGGCGGTAACACAGGAGACAGGGAGAGGCAGGGCCAACAAAGAAACAACAAAAAGAAACACAAAAATAAACTAGAAAACTGGAAACAAAACCCCAACCACAACAAGGGACGTACCCAGACCAAAAACAAAAATCTACCCAGGGTGAACAAGGAGGTCCGGAGGAGGGCAACGCAAAGTCAAACACAAGGGGGGCTAAGGGAAAACCAAAATACTGATGCTTGGACAGCAGGGGCCCAGGAACTGAGGACCATGAACTCGAAGATAGGGTACTGAGGACAATGGGAGTCAGGGATTCCAAGGCTGTTGGCAGCAGCAAAGGTGGAACCCTTCTGGCAGCCGGCGAAGGCGAAGACTTTCTGGAGGCTGAGCAGGTCAGCGAAGACCCTCTGGAGGCTGAGCAAGTTAGCGAAGACCCTCTGGAGGCTGGGCAGGTCAGAGAAGACCCTCTGAAGGACAGGCAGGCAAAGTGGCAGCTGGGCTGAAGACAGGCAACGGTTCAGCTGGGCTGGAGCCAGGCGACGGGTCAGCTGGGTTGAAGCCAAGAGACGGGTCAGCTGGGCTGGAGCCAGGCAACGGGTCAGCTGGGCTGAAGACAGGCGACGGGTCAGCTGAGCTGAAGACAGGCAACGGGTCAGCTGGGCTGAAGACAGGCGACAGGGTCAGCGGGGCTGGTGCCAGGCGACGGGTCAGCTAGGCTGGAGCCAAGTGATGGGTCAGCTTGGCTGAAGACAGATGATGGATAAGCTGGGCTAAGTAGAGGCAACAGGTCAGCTGGGCTGAAGACAGGCAACGGGTCAGCTGGGCTGGAATCAGTGTAATTATCAATATAAAAGCATATGTGACTATATATGTACTATGTGATGGTTTATTTACAGTCAATATAATGTGTTGCTTATTTATTCATGGGCTGTTCTCTGTGAGAATATTCTTATTTGTGTAATTTATGTGATTTTTTTTGTTGTATTTAGGTCTCACGGCATGTTTGATGGCGTCGAGGAACACATAATAAATGCCCGTAAACAAGAACGCCTTTTGTCCATGTCTGTTAACTGGAGGGAGCTACAGGGAGGTATTCTAATAAGGGTGTATTCTTCAACGTCCTTATAAAACAACCTCAAGAACAGCGTTTTTCTTCATAACATTGCAAAATTGGGACTATCCTGTGTCAACATGATGCTGAAAACTGGTCATGCATTTGTTGCTTCTAGGCTGGACTATGGTAATTCCTTACTATTAGGTTGCTCAAAAGACTCTCCAGCTGATCCAGAATGCTGCAGCACGGGTTTTGACAAGACCTAAGAACAGAGATCATATTTCTCCTGTATTAACTCTCTGCATTGGCTTCCCGTTAAATCTGGGATTGAAAATCCTTCTCCTGACCTACAAAGCAGGATGGTCTAGCACCAACAAATCTAGTAGAGCTCTTAGTCTAATAGTCTAGAAGAGCACTAGTGTGCCACTAGAACACTACAATCCAGAGCTGCTTGTGGTTCCTAGAGTCTCTGAAGTAGGTTGGAAGCCAGAGCATTCGGCTATCAGGCTCCTCTCCTTTGGAACCTGCACCCAGTTTGGGTTTGGGGGGCGGAAACTGTCATCACATTTAAGAATAATCTGGAAACCCTCCTGTTTGATAAAGCTTATAGTTAGGGAGTGAGGAGTTGCAGCGTCTACCTAGCAAGCCCACCTGCTTCTCTTCACAGTCGTCAGATTCAACTACCATATAATTAATAATATCAAAAGGGCTGAGTTCTAGTCTGACTGGGCTCCTCTCCCTAACCTGTCTCTCTTAGTTATGCTGTTAAAGTTCTAGACTGCCGGGGGATTTCCTTTCTTCTTTTGATACACTTTGCTTATTCTTCATATATATTTGTCCTAATGTCAATAACATCCTAGCTAATCCCTACAGCCTTAGTTCTGGTAAGCTCGCATTTAACCGGTCTCTCTTCTGCGGAGTTTTGCGGACTTCTTATGACCTTTTAGAATGTTAGTGATGTTAATCTTGTGGTGCTTAATAATTGCCTTAGTTATGTTCAGTTGATAATTATAATTTCAAATATATATATTAATAATACTAACAGTGGCGTTTATAATAGTGTTATTTAATTGTAGTGTTAATATTATATTACTATTGGTTTAAAAAAATCTAAAAACTGCTGCTGTTGTGTTCTAGTAATGCCTAATGTTCTAGTTGCCGTATTGCTTGAGTGCTTAATGGCTGTTATGCCGGCCAAGTTGCAACACCGGCAGAGTTGCCGTGTTGTGCCACCGTGAGTGTTTGCTGGTCGTTTTGCCGACTTGAGTGCTTGCTGGCTGTTATGCCGGCTCGAGTTGGCGATGCCGGCCTGCATCGCTGTTGTGTTGATTTCTACTTGAATTACCCAATTGTCTCCCATTCACCGTTCGTCAGAAGAACTGTTGACAATGTTGTTACCTCCTTGCCACAATTCTTTGAAGGGTGCTGGGCAATACATTTATTGCAACTCTCCAGCTGAAATAGAGACCAAATAACCCACTACTAAAGAAGATTAGCAAGCCGCCAAGGCAAGTGGCAGCATCTTTGATTCACAAAGACAAAAGCTCAGGCTAATGGACAAGCAGCGTGTGTCGATGAGATAACCGATTATGACATGAAACCCCGAGATATAGTATACATTCAACCATGAAACATAAAAAAAAAAGCTGGACTCCAAGCTTTGGTTGCTGCTTTCACAGTTTTTCAAGACATGAGGCACCAAGGGCAATGCCAAAATATAATTCCCCCTGTTTCTCAGAACCAGTCCCCACTTCAACCTGAGGAAAACCACCAGGAGGCCAAAGCACTGGTATTGTTTTAACGCTGAGGAAGATGGTCATATTGTCACCAGCTGTATTAACCCTGCAAACTCCACACTGGTTTATGCAAAGAGAAAGGAGCTAAGGGAAAAGCAACTGATAGACTGGGTGACAGATCAGACTGAAACACTAGGCTCAAACAATGCAAACTGATTTATTAACGTGAGGTGAGATGGGAAGTGGGGAGGTAGACACCGGGGACAGGGAAGAAGAGACTGGAAGATGGGGGAGCTTGTTGAGAGTTTCACCAGGGTGACTGGAACAACAATCAAACAAAGATGGTCTGAAGAGCCAGGGTTGAAATACTGATCTTGATTGTAGATGGGAGGAAGGTGTGAGTGGCGGATTGTGGGATGATTATCAGGTGTGCGTGGTCAGCTGGCAGCAGCTGGAGAGAGAGCGAAAAAGAAACAGCAGAGACAAACAGGGCAGGCCAACAGAAAACTAACTAAAAATTCAGATAGAAAATAATAAACTAAACAAAAACTCATGGCCAGCTGTACCCCAACCATCACAGTACCCCTTCCTTAACGGACGCCTCCAGGCGGACCGCCTTTATGTCACACATCCAGGAGGCGGCGTACCGTATAGGCCAAGTGGCCATCCATAATCCGTGGGGGTGCGCTGCCACTGGGGCGGAAGAAGACTGGTGGAGACCGGCTTCAGCCGAGAAATGTGGAAGACCGGGTGGATCTTGGCGGGAGCTTGAGTCTGACGGCTGTGGGGTTCAGGACAGCCTCGACGGGGTACGAGCCCACAAACTGGGGAGCTCGGTCTGTCCGTTGTTCTGAGGGTGGTAAACCGAGGACAAACTGACTGTAGCGCAGAGGGCTTAGCAGAAAGACTTCCAGACTTGAGATGTGAACTGAGCTCCCCTGTCGGAGACGATGTCCTGGAAAATCCCATGGAGGCAGAAGTGGTAAACCAGTTGGTGGGCGTGCTTAGGCAGCTTAGACAGAGGGATGAAGTGGCCTGATTTGGAGAACCGGTCCACCACGGTGAGTATGACAGTGTTGCTTTAGGAGTTGGGCAGACCGGTAACAAAGTCCAGGGTGATGTGGGACCAGGGCCAACCGGGAGGGGGCGGAACAGACCCATTGGTGGCCGATGGGAAGGCTTGATGCCGGCGCACACCTCACAAGCTGCAACAATCTTGACAGTCCTTTTCAGTGGTGGGCCGCCAGAACCGTTGCGGAGTAGGAACAGGGTTCTGGCTGGGTGACAGCTGAACTTGGAGGCATGTGCCCACTGGAGGACCTGGGAGCGGACACACGGAGGGACGTAGAGGCGATTAGTGGGGCCGGTACCAGGGTCGGGGTCCGTAGACTGGGCTAAGTAGACGCCAGACTCCACGGCTAGCAGCTTCCGGTCCCCCATAATGTAATTCCGCTCGATGGGGGGGTAGCGCTGGGATCTGAGGCGTCCACCTCCACCACAAACTGAATGTTACTGAGAATGGGGACAGTGGGGAACCGGGACTTTAAAAGGGAAAAGGCTTCGCGCAAAGTATTCTGAGGCAGTCTCCCATCCAAGTACTGACCCAGCCCAACCCTGCTTAACTTCTGAGATCCGACGAGATTGTGTGTTGAACGCGGTCTTCATAAGATCCAACTTAGTGAACACAACGGACCAGGAGAGTGACTCAAACACTGAGTCCATCAAGGGGAGTGGATATTTATTCCTGACAGTGATGGAGTTGAGCCCCCGGTAATCAATACATGTCCAAAGGGTGTTCTCTTTTTGGACACGAAGAAGAAACCCGCGCCCAATGGGGACAAGGAGGGTTGAATGATACTGGCGGCTAGTTAATGTATTGCTCTATAGTCTCCCTTTCCGGACGAGAAAGATTAAACAAGCGGCTAGAAGGGAGGCGAGCATCCGGAAGGAGAGGATGGCTATGGAGCAGTCATTGGCGCGGTGTGGGGGTAAGGACAAAGTCTGGTTCTTACTAAAAACCATGACAATATTGTGGTACTTAAGGGCAACAAGAGTCAAATCGGGGGAACCCAGGGAAGAGTGAGATATTGCATTGTTAATTTGTTATTATTTTATGTATATCAAAAGCTCCAGTTCACAGACCATTTGAGAACTTGTGAATCAAGTAAAATACTAGCTGCAGTCATGTAGTAATTGTTCTGGTAAATATTATTTATGGTGCTAAATCATAACATTAGTTATCTCAACCAGAATCATTGAGAGCAGCCACAGTCTAAAGGTCAAGTGGCAACAACAGTGTCAGTGTTCAGTTTTTTAGCTGTGAAAAGTACAGGATCTAATTCAGATTCTAATAATTCTAATCAAGATGAGGCCTACCACAAGATTCCAGAAATCAAAATTCATCGACTACAAATTGCTCTGCTATATATATATTATGGTTACTATAGAGGGGTTATATTAAATGTTAAACTCTATCTATAGTAATGGATATTCGAATGAATGAATGTTCTGTATTTATGCCTGATTTCATGTGGAAGTTGTTGATTGGTGCACAAAAAACAGACACCTCCTACAAAAGATGACTTTCTCAGGATGGAACACTTTTTGCCTGAAGATGTTCTAGTACCAAAATGTTGCCTATTTTTAAAACTATATATATTTCTTGTCAGACAGTGTGCAGGAGTTTTCTCGGTAAATCTGCGGGGAAAAAGAAAATGGGGGGAACATAAAACCACTAGCTCATGCAGACAATTGCAGAAGAATCGATGCAAGTGTTTTTTTTTTCATCCTGTCGACATCTCAGATCTTGAATGTGCAGTAGTGACGCCCAGCTTAACAGATTGTTATGCCATCTGGCTGTGTTACACAGCATGCCGTTCAGCAGTGTAAATTTGTAAATGTACAATTATTACATTGTTTATGTTGCAAATTGTTGTGTTCAATGGTAATTTATTTAAAGGGTCCTGTTTTCAATTCTCTTGCTGATTACTTCAGCATATTGGTATAACCTTGTGGATAGGCTTTATCTGGACTAAAATTATTAGAATCTGGATAAAGCATCATTGTTAAAAACAAAATGTACATGGGGGGGGGGTTCAGCATGAGCCTGTCTCTCTCAGCCCCTACCATCATATCACTTGTCTCATAGGCTATATTAGCCCTCATACATAATTTGGACTGTGGTCATAACATCTACATTTTATTCCCTGTTACATATTGTTCTTATTCTTATTTAGTCAGTCAGTTTATATGTAATTATGTTTGTATTTTATAATCATAGTTAATATTTTATCATGATCTACTGCACTGTTCATTTTTGCCCTCTCATTGCAAACAGTCTGCCATAGTATCTCACCTTAACATGGTCATTGCATTTCTGTGAGTGATTTTTTATTTTTATGTATGTGTGATATATGTGGGTGCATACTGTATGTGTTTGTTGTGTTATGGTTGTCTTGGTACTGGATGCCTAAAATTTCCTTCGGGATGAATAAAGTATCTATCTATCTATCTA
>NC_045747.1:20967782-20968351 GCF_008692095.1 Etheostoma spectabile | reverse complement strand
TATCTATCTATCTATCTATCTATCTATCTATATGATACTGGTGCCACTTGCCCTTTAGACTGTGGCTGTTCTCAATGATTCTGCTTGAGATAACTAACATTATGATTTGGCACCATAAATAATATTTATGTTTCTATTTACTGATATAGTGTAAAGAACAATTACTACATGACTGTAGGAAGTAGAAGTATTTTACTTGATTCTCAGGTTCTCAAATGGTCTGTGAACCAGAGCTTTTGTACATAATATAACTAATTAATAATGCTATACACAGCACAGACAATTTACTGAGTATTTAGAGTATTACAGTATATGAAAAATGTATATCTCAAGGAAAAATTAACCTGACACAGGACACCACATACAGTTTATAGTTAAACTAAAAGGAACAGCCCCCCGGTGCAGCGCATAAAACAGTGTGATCTAAGAAGTTTCTGGACTGCTTTCACGTGACTTCCAGGGGAAGCGTGGATCAGTCCGCTGTCAGCTGCAGTGTTATTTTTTTTGTTTGTGTCAGTTTGTCTTTGTCTTATCATCTTCATTACTGCTGTTGCATTAAACCTTTTCCT
>NC_045747.1:20954578-20967772 GCF_008692095.1 Etheostoma spectabile | reverse complement strand
TCGACCCTCAGCCTCCTTTTCCTCAGAGATCCAACAGAACGCGATGTTAGTATGAATTTCTAACACCTCCCTCAGCCGACAATAATACCCCGAGCGCTGGGGGGTGAAGTGGGTAATAGGTAATTAAACACTGTAGGGGTTATGACCCTATCAGTAATGTAATTACATGGAAACGGGCTAAATATGCATGTGGCTTGCACAGAAATAACGTTACTGCCAGGGGTAGCTCACGCTTGGAGCAGCTGCTTCATTTGCCTGCACCTCTCTGTGTGGTTCTTTCCAACTCTTGTGAAGCGAGTTCTTCATCTGTATTCTTTGTTTTTTGGGTTTGAATAAATAAGGATGACCATCAGTCTCAAAAGGCTCTTCCATGTGTTGCATACCTGCTATATTCTCCTAGTTACGTTACTCCAAGCTTCTTCCCTAGTTAACAACTCTGAACTGTGCTCTTCACTTCACACACATGATCTGCACACTACCTTTTCCTGCTAAAAATGAATTCCCAGGAGAAAGCATGAGGCAACAGCTAGCCTTCAGTGCCGTTATTAGCTGTTAGCTGCTATTGATAAGAGTGTTTGATAATTGATTGATAAGCCAGGCTTTTGTGAAAATCATCAGTTCCATGTGTATTTCTAGCTCATCCATTTTGGGTGTGATTGATCAATCTGTTGTTGGTGGTGAGTAGGAGGCTTGACAGCGTTGATCTGTGTGCTAGTTCCCTTAGCCGGGCAAGCAGCCTTGCAGCCACCTGCAGCAGGCAACAATCCCACGAGCGCCCGGGAAATTGTTTTTGGCTAATGCGGGAGAAGGGAAGGTGGGGAAAACGGCTGCCTGCTAAGGGAAACTAGTAAACGATTGACAATGCAGGGCTGCCAACTCTAACGCTTGGCAGTGAGACACACGCATTTGACTGGTTTCAAGCGGACACGCCACAACCCCATGATTTCTCACGCGGAAGTGTCAGCCCGGTCGGTCAAAGTTATGAAAGCTGAGTTATCTATGCTTTACCTGTTGAGCCCTGTGATAGACTAGTGTGCTTTCAGAGACTGTGAGTGGGTTTCAAGAGCGCTCCCTGTCTGTGGCTTTTCGAATTGTAGCAAAATTAGAACATTTTTTTCAGAGCCATCCCAGGTGCATTTCCCGGCTTCAGGTATGAGCTTGATTATCACAGACCGTCCGTCGCTTCGTGTCCACTCTCTCTGTAAAGATGGAGGTGAGGCAGCGCGGCTGGTAGTTGTAGCAACTTAGTTCATTGTCGTGGACTCGTCTGCTGGGGGCGTGACGCGTTGATCCAGGCGTAGGACCTACGATAACGAGAGGTACACACCTCTAAAACTCTGTCAGAGACCAAGGAGACCCAATGGCCTATGCGTCTGTCAGCGGTATGAATGAGATCCACCATACAGCGGAGGCATGACATGCACAGCAGACTTATTATTACAACTCTCAACATATCGAAAACACAGTGGGACGGAGTATATTTTGAATATGCACAACGTTGTAAATATGAGCAGAAATCTGGGAAAAAAATCTGAGCTATACTATATATACATACTCATAATATATATATTTTAATATATTATATATTTTATATATATATATATAGATATATATATATATATATATATATATAGTATAGCTCAGATGTGTTCACCAGATTTTGCTCATATTTACAACTTGTGTGCATATTCAAAATATAACTCCTCCCATCTGTGTGTCCGAGATGGGAGAGTTGTATATAGTCTGCTGTGCATGTCATTCCTCCGTGATATGGTGGACTCATTAGACCGTCTGAAAGACGCAGAGGCCATTTGGGTCTCTGGTCTCTGACCGAGTTTGAGGTGTCCGTACGCTGCTCTTTATCGAGGTTCCGCCATGGATGCAACGGTCACTGCCCCCAGCAGAGCGAGTCCACTCAATGAACTGAATTGCTACACTACCAGCCGCGCTGCTCACCTCCATCTTTACAGAGAGAGTGGACACGAAGCGACGGACGGTCTGTGATAATCAGAGCTCATACCTGAAGCCGGGGAAATGCACCTGGGATGGCTCGTGAAAAAAATGTTCTAATTTTGCGACAATTCGAAAATTCCACAGACAGGGAGCGCTCTTGAACCCACTCACAGTCTCTGAAAGCACAACTAGTCTATCACAAGTGGCTCAACAGGTAAAAACATAGATAAACTCATCTTTCATAAATTTGACCGACCGGGCTGACACTTCAGCGTGAGAAATCGGGGGTGTGGCGTGTGCGCGTGTGAAACCAGTCAAATGCGTGTGTCTCACGGCCAATGCGTGAGAGTTGGCAGCCCTGCAGTGTCAATCTGTGTACTAGTTCCCTTAGCAGGCAGCCGTTGTCCCACCTTCCTTCCTCCCCAGCCAAAACAATTTCCCGGGCGCTCGTGGGATTGTTGCTGCTGCAGGTGGCTGCAAGGCTGCTTGCCCGGCTAAGGGAACTAGCACACAGATCAACGCGTCAAGCCTCCTACTCACCCAACAACAGATTGATCAATCACACCCAAATGGATGAGCTAGAAATACACATGGAACTGATGATTTCACAAAAGCCTGGCTTATCATCAATTATCAACACTCTTATCAATAGCAGCTAACAGCTAATAACGGCACTGAAGGCTAGCTGTGCCTCATGCTTTCTCCTGGGAATTCATTTTAGCAGGAAAGGATGTGTGCAGATCATGTGTGTGAAGTGAAGAGCACAGTTCAGAGTTGTTAACTAGGGAAGAAGCTTGGAGTAACGTAACTGGAGAATATAGCAGGTATGCAACACATGGAGAGCCTTTTGGGACTGATGGTCATCCTTATTTATTCAAACCCAAAAAACAAAGAATAAAGATGAAGAACTCGCTTCACAAGAGTTGGAAGAAACCACACAGAGAGGTGCAGGCAAATGAAGCAGCTGCTCCAAGCGTGAGTACCCCTGGCAGTAACGTTATTTCTGTGCAAGCCACATGCATATTTAGCCCGTTTCCATGTAATTACATTACTGATAGGGTCATACCCCTACAGTGTTTTAATTACCTATTACCCACTTCACCCCAGCGCTCGGGGTATTATTGGTCGGTGAGGGAGGTGTAGAAATTCATACTAAATCGCGTTCTGTGGATCTCTGAGGAAAAGGAGGTGAGGGGTCGAATTGAGAAAGGAAAAGGTTTAAGGCAACAGCAGTATGAAGATGATAAGACAAAAGACAAACTGACACAAACAAAAAAATAACACTGCAGCGACAGCGGACTGATCACGCTTCCCTGGAAGTCACGTGAAAGCAGTCCAGAAACTTCTTAGATCACACTGTTTATTGCGCTGCACGGGGGGCTGTTCCTTTTAGTTTAACTATAAACTGTATGTGGTGTCCTGTGTCAGGTAATTTTTCCTTGAGTATACATTTTTCATATACTGGTAATACTCTAAAAATCAGTAAATTGTCTGTGCTGTGTTATAGCAATTAATTAGTTATATTATGTACCAAAGCTCTGGTTCACAGACCATTTGAGAACCGAGAATCAAGTAAAATACTTTATTCCTACAGTCTGTAGTAATTGTTCTTTAACTATATCAGTAAATAGAAACATAAATATTATTATGGTGCCAAATCATAATGTTAGTTATCTCAAGCAGAATCATTGAGAACAGCCACAGTCTAAAGGGCAAGTGGCACCAGATCATAATAGATATAGATAGATAGATAGATAGATAGATATGATACTTTATTAATCCCGAAGGAAATTTAGGCATCCAGTACCAAGACAACCATAACACAACAAAACACATACAGTATGCACCCACATATATCACACATACATAAATAAAAAATCAACTCACAGAAATGCAAGACCATGTTAAGGTGAGATACTTGGCGACTGTTTGCACTGAGAGGGCAAAATGAACAGTGCAGTAGATCATGATAAAATATAACTATGATATAAAAATACAAACATAATTACATATAACTGACTGAATAATAAGAATAAGAACAATATGTAACAGGGAATAAAGTAGATGTTATGACCACAGTCCAAATTATGTATGAGGGCAATATCGCTGAGACAAGTGATATGATGTAGGGGCTGAGAGAGACAGGTCATGCGTGACCCCCCCCCCATGTACATTTTGTTTTAACAATGATGCTTATAAGATCTAATAATTTTAGTCAGATAAAGCCTATCCACAGGTTAACAATATGCTGAAGTATCAGCAAGAGAATTGAAAACAGGACCCTTTAAATAATACCATTGAACACAACAATTTGCAACATAAACAATGATAATTGTACATTTACAAATTTACACATGCTGAACGGCATGATGTGTAACAAGCCAGATGGCATAACAATCTGTTAGATGGGCGTCACTACTGCACATTCAAGATCTGAGATGTCGACAGGATGAAAAAAAACCTTGCATCGATTCTTCTGCAATTGTCTGCATGAGCTAGTGGTTTTATGTTCCCCCATTTTCTTTTCCCGCGAGATTTACCGAGAAAACTCCTGCACACTGTCTGACAAGAAATAATATAGTTTTAAAAATAGGCAACATTTTGGTACTAGAACATCTTCAGGCAAAAAGTGTTCCACTGAGAAAATCATCTTTTGTAGGAGGTGTCTGTTTTTTGTGCACAATCAACACATTCCACATGAAATCAGGCATAAATACAGAACATTCATTCATTCGATATCCATTACTATAGATAGAGTTTAACATTATATACCCCTCTTAGTAACCATAATATATGCAGAGCAATTTGTAGTCGACGAATTTTGATTTCTGGGATCTTGTGGTAGGCCTCATCTTGATAGAATTATTAGAATCTGAATTAGATCCTGTACTTTTCACAGCTAAAAAACTGAACACTGACACTGTTTTTGCCACTTGACCTTTAGACTGTGGCTGCTCTCAATGTCTGGTTGAGATAACTAAGTTATGTTAGCACCCATAATATATTTACCAGAACAATTACTACATGACTGCAGCTAGTATTTTACTTGATTCACAAGTTCTCAATGTCTGGAACTGGAGCTTTTGATATACATAAAATAATAACAAATTAACAATGGCATATCTCACTCTTCCCTGGTTCCCCCGATTTGACTTTGTTGCCCTTAAGTACCACAATATTGTCATGGTGTTTGTAAGACAGACTTTGTCCTTACCCCACACGCGCCAATGACTGCTCCATAGCCATCCTCTCCTTCGGATGCTCGCCTCCCTTCTAGCCGCTTGTTTAATCTTTCTCGCCGGAAAGGGAGACTATAGAGCAATACATTAACTAGCCGCCAGTATCATTCAACCTCCTTGTCCCCATTGGGCGCGGGTTTCTTCTTCGTGTCCAAAAGAGAACACCCTTGGACAGTGTATTGATTACGGGGGCAAACTCCACACTGTCAGGAAAAATACCATCCCTTGATGGACTCAGTGTTTGAGTCACCTCCTTGGTCCGTTGTGTTCACTAAGTTGGATCTTATGAAGACCGCTTAACACACAATCTCGTCGGATTCCAGAAGTTAGCAGGGTTGGGCTGGGTCAGTACTGGATGGGAGACTGCTCAGAATACTTTGCGCGAAGCCTTTCCCTTTTAAAGTCCGGGTTCCCACTGTCCCATTCTCAGTACATTCAGTTTGTGGTGGAGGTGGACGCCTCAGATCCCAGCGCTACCCCCCATCGAGCGGAATTACATTATGGGGGACCGGAAGCTGCTAGCCGTGGAGTCTGGCGTCTACTTAGCCCAGTCTACGGACCCCGACCCTGGTACCGGGCCCACTAATCGCCTCTACGTCCCCGTGTGTCCGCTCCAGGTCCTCCAGTGGGCACATGCCTCCAAGTTCAGCTGTCACCCAGCCAGAACCCTGTTCCTATCCGCAACGGTTCTGGCGCCACCACTGAAAGGACTGTCAAGATTGTTGCAGCGTGTGAGGTGTGGCCGCATCAAGCCTTCCCATGGCCACCAATGGGTTGTCCGCCCCCTCCCGGTTGGCCTGGTCCATCACCCTGGACTTGTTTACCGGTCTGCCCAACTCCTAAAGCAACACTGTCATTCACGTGGTGACCGGTTCTCCAAATCAGGCACTTCATCCCTCTGTCTAAGCTGCCTAAGCACGCCCACCAACTGGTTTACCACTTCGCCTCCATGGATTTTCCAGGACATCGTCTCCGCAGGGGAGCTCAGTTCACATCTCAAGTCTGGAAGTTTCTGCTAAGCCCTCTGCGTACAGTCAGTTTGTCCTCGGGTTTACCACCTCAGACAACGGACAGACCGAGCTCCCCAGTTTGTGGTCGTACCCCGTGAGGCTGTCCTGAACCCCACAGCCGTCAGACCAAGCTCCCGCCAAGATCCAACCGGTCTTCCACATTTCTCGGCTGAAGCGGTCTCCACCAGTCTTCTTCCGCCCAGTGGCAGCGCCCCCACGGATTATGGATGGCACTTGGCCTATACGGTACGCCGCCTCCTGGATGTGTGACATAAAGGCGGTCGCCTGGAGGGTCCGGTTAAGGAAGGGGTAATGTGATGGTTGGGGTACAGCTGGCCATGAGTTTTTGTTTAGTTTATTATTTTCTATCTGAATTTTTAGTAGTTTTCTGTTGGCCTGCCTGTTTTGTCTTGCTGTTTCTTTTTCGCTCTCTCTCCAGTGCTGCCAGCTGACCACGCAACCTGATAATCATCCCACAATCGCCACTCACACCTTCCTCATCTATACATCAAGATCAGTATTTCAACCCTGGTCTTCAGACCATCTTGTTGATTGTGTTCCAGTCACCCTGGTGAAACTCTCAACAGCTCCCCCATCTTCAGTCTTTCTTCCCTGTCCCCGGTGTCTACCTCCCACTTCATCTCACCTCACGTTATAAACAGTTTGCATTGTGAGGCCTAGTGTTTCAGTCTGATCTGTCCCCAGTCTATCAGTTGCTTTTCCCTTAGCTCCTCCTTTGCATAAACCCGATGTGGAGTTTGCAGGGTTATACAGCTGGTGACAATATGACCTCTTCTCAGCGTTAAAACAATACAGTGGTTTGGCCTCCTGGTGGTTTTCCTCAGGTTGAAGTGGGGACTGGTTCTGGAAAACAGGGGATTATATTTTGGCATTGCCCTTGGTGCCTCATGTCTTGAAAAACTGTGAAAGCAGCAACCAAAGCTTGGAGTCCAGCTTTTTTTTTATGTTTCATGGTTGAATGTATACTATATCTCGGGGTTTATGTCATAATCGGTTATCTCATCGACACACGCTGCTTTGTCATTAGCCTGAGCTTTTGTCTTGTGAATCAAAGATGCTGCCATGCTTGCGGCGCTTGCTAATCTTCTTTAGTAGTGGGTATTTGGTCTCTATTTCAGCTGGAGAGTGGAATAATGTATTGCCCAGACCCTTCAAAGAATGTGGCAAGGAGGTAACACATTTAACAGTTCTTCTGACGAACGGTGAAGGGAGACAATTGGGTAATCAGTAGAAATAAAACACAACAGCATGCAGGCCGGCATCGCCAACTCGAGCGGCATAACAGCCAGCAAGCACTCAAGTCGGCAAAACGACCAGCAAACACTCCACGGTGGAAACAACGCGCAACTCTGCGGTTTGCAACTTGGCGGCATAACAGCCATTAAGCACTCAAGCAATACGGCAACTAGAACATTAGGCATTACTAGAACACAACAGCAGCAGTTTTTAGATTTTTTTAAACCAATAGTATATAATATTAACACTACAATTAAATAACACTATTATAAACGCCACTGGTAGATATTATATATATATTTGAAATTATAATTATCAACTGAACATAACTAAGGCAATTATTAAGCACCACAAGATTACATCACTAACATTCTAAAGGTCATAAGAAGTCCGCAAAACTCGCAGAAGAGAGACCGGTGTTAAATGCGAGCTTACCAGAACTAAGGCTGTAGGGATTAGCTAGGATTTATTGACATTAGGACAAATATATATGAAGAATAAGCAAAGTGTATCAAAGAAGAAAGGAATCCCCGGCAGTCTGAACTTTAACAGCATAACTAGAGAGACAGGTTAGGGAGAGGAGCCCGTCAGACTAGAACTCAGCCCTTTGTATATTAATTTATGGTAGTTGAATCTGACGACTGTGAAGAGAACAGGTGGGCTTGCTAGGTAGACGCTGCAACTCCCACTCCCTAACTATAGCTTTATCAACAGGAGGGTTCCAGTATTCTTAAATGTGATGACAGTTTCCGCCCCCCAAACCCAAACTGGGTGCAGGTTCCAAAGGAGAGGAGCGATGACCGAATGCTCGGCTTCAACCTACTTCAGAGACTCTAGGAACACAGCAGCTTGGATTGTAGTGTTTCTAGTGGCACACTAGTGTCTTCTAGACTTAGACTAAGAGCTTACTAGATTGTTGGTGCGACACCTGCTTTGTAGGTCAGGAGAAGGATTTTCAATCCCAGATTTAACGGGAAGCCAATGCAGAGAGTTAATACAGAGAAATATGATCTCTGTTCTTAGGTCTTGTCAAAACCCGTGCTGCAGCATTCTGGATCCGTGGGAGTCTTTGAGCAAACTAATAGTAAGGAATTACCATAGTCCAGCCTAGAAGCAACAAATGCATGACCAGTTTCAGCATCATGTTGACACAGGATAGTCCCAATTTTGCAATGTTATGAAGAAAAAACGTTCTTGAGTTTTTATAAGGACGTTGAAGAATACACCCTTATTAGAATACCTCCCTGTAGCTCCTCCAGTAACAGACATGGACAAAAGCGTTCTTGTTTACGGGCATTTATTATGTGTTCCTCGCGCCATCAAACATGCCGTGAGACCTAATACAACAAAAAAAAATCACATAAATTACACAAATAAGAATATTCTCACAGAGAACAGCCATGAATAAATCAAGCAACACATTATATTGACTGTAAATAAACCATACAATAGTACATATATAGTCACATATGCTTTTATATTGAATTACACTGATTCCAGCCCCAGCTGACAGTTGCATGCTTAGCCAGTGACCTGTGCCTCTACTAGCCCAGCTTATCCATCATCTGTCTTCAGCCAAGCTGACCCATCACTTGGCTCCAGCCTAGCTGACCGTCGCCTGGCACCAGCCCCCGACTGACCCTGTCGCCTGTCTTCAACCAGCTGACCCGTTGCCTGTCTTCAGCTCAGCTGACCGTCGCTGTCTTCAGCCCAGCTGACCGTTGCCTGGCTCAGCCCAGCTGACCGTCTCTTGGCTTCAACCCAGCTGACCCGTCGCAATGGTCCAGCCCAGCTGAACCGTTGCTGTCTTCACCCAGCTGCCACTTTGCCTGCCTGTCCTCAGAGGGTTTATCTGACCTGCCCAGCTCCAGAGGGTCTCGCTAACTTGCTCAGCCTCCAGAGGGTCTTCGCGACCTGTCAGCTCAAGAAAGTCTTGCCTTCGCGGCGCCAGAAGGGTTCACCTTTGCTGCTGCAACAGCCTTGGAATCCCTGACTCCCATGTCCTCAGTACCCTATTTCGAGTCATGGTCCTCAGGTCCTGGCCTGCTGTCCAAGCATCAGATTTGGGTTTCCCTTAGCCCCCTGTGGTTGACTTGCGTTGCCCTCCTCCGGACCTCCTTGTTCACCCTGGGTAGATTTTGTTTTTGGTCTGGGTACGTCCCTTGTTGTGGTTGGGTTTTGTTTCCAGTTTTCGTTTTTTTGTGTTCTTTTTGTTGTTCTTTGTTGGCCCTGCTCCCCTGTCTCCCTGTTGTTACGCCTTCCCCCTCCGCTTACTGCTGCCAGTGACTAACAAAAACTGTTCGTCATTCCACCACACTCTCCTCTGCCACACCTGTCAGTCATCGACAATCAAGCCAAGACTTAAACCCCACATCCACTCACAATCTTCTGTGATCAGTGTCTCAGCCACCCTGCCATCGTCTCATAACTCTCTGTCCTCTCCAGTCAGCTGGCTTCACCGTAGGGTCTCTCCTCCCGGCTCCTGTTTCTTCTGGCTGCGCTCCCGTTCCGCCTTCCCCTCTTTGACCTCTTTTTCTGGACTTCAGTGCTCCTCTCGGCCCAAACCCCGGTTCCCCAGCCCTCGCACTGCTCTAGCCCTAGGTCCCTCGTCATCCTACCCCAGCCTGTGCCTCGTCCCTGTTCTTGGGTTTGTTCCACCCACTCCCTTCCTCTTATTATTTATAAAACTGATATGTTGAGCCTGCATTTGGGTCTGTTCTTGTCTTCAGCATAACATAAACAATCTGAATGGTTTTGATGAGCTTGGTGAAGCTAGCTCGGTTTCAAAGCTGCTTGTGGCTCGACTTTGGCCATGGGCTGCTTCAGGAGCGGTGTGGCTCAGATGTGTGTGGGTGATGTGATAAGCAGGTGGACCTTATATGGAGCATAGGCCATAGTGTATGAAGGTTGTGTGAATGATGCATTAATATGGTAAAAGCACTTGTAGTAGCCTTACAAATAGAAACTACAGTAAGATAGAACTACAACCTTCTGTTGGCCAAGAAGGGTTTGAACCCGCGAATCGCAGCTGCGGCTATATTCGTATTTCTTTATGATTCCTTGTAAATATTAGTGCATTGTATCTGTCTATTGCTGTGTTTGTGTGTTTGATGATGAAACGTCCTTGTCTGGGTTACTTTGTAGGGGATCAACCCTGAGGAAAACAGGACAAAAGGCTGCTGGCGGCTCCACTGGAGGGAACTGCACAAGCCGTACATTCTTTACCACAGCTTTGAATTAACCTACAGTAACACCTACTTGAGCCGACATTTTTAACTCCCCTTTTAAAGACAGAACAAGGGTGAAGCCAGAGAGCTGGACGACTACAAGGCATCACATACTTTGGTCAACCACAGTATCTGAGTGCGTAAGCAGCAGAAAGTACAGTAACAAAGCTAGGAAGCAGCCAGCGGGGCCGGTGAACACAGAAGATGGGCCTCCATACTTGAGAGGTCATTTCTGAACAGCAAACCACTTAAGAAAAAAACTACCGCAATGTCAACATCATAAGCACTGACAACAAGCAGCATTTTCAGAGCTCAAAGGAAAAGGTAGCCCACGTCTCCATGGGCTTTGCAAGAAGAAAACTGATGGAATAAAAAAACAAGGATATAGCACTTATAGTAAGTGGGTCTCTTGGGTTTGGAGAAAAGAGACACAGCTAAAGCTTTAAGGACCAAAAATATGACAGTCTATCCTTTCAGGAGTGGACAGCTCCTCTAGTGTGGGACTCAAACAGAGCAGCATGAGTGTAAAAAGGTAAAGGATACCCAGCTAAGTACAGTGATAGAAAGGTCACGCTTTCAAACACTGTGATGAGGATTCTGAGGGTCGTTAGTGATGACATAAGTGACATTTTTCGTTTTCTGGAGATATGAGCATTTGTGACTCTTGGGCCTGTGCCAGTCGTCATGCTACAACAGTAATGGTCTCTCTCTCAGGTCACTCTAAATTGAAGGGGACAGCTCCCCGAACGAACACGACTCAAAACTAGCCAAGTCCAAGCTGGATCGCTCTTCCATTCGCGGAAAACACAGACAATGAACTCAAATCGAGTGTGTGCAGCTAGTTAGAGGATTGGGAGATCGAAAAAAAGCTAGAGTCTCTGTCAGGGGTTCGCAGTGAGATTTCCCAAGTGTTTTCCAAACTCAATAGCTGGACGAGAAGATCCAGGAGCCTGAGGCCAATGGAGATCCGGGAAGACAGCGTCTCGGATCTGTATCCACTGCCACCCGACAAGCCGCAGCCGGACCTTCATCCACATCCCGACACCACCTTGTCTCCTTGTGCTTCCAGTCCAACACCACCAGTCACCAATGTCAAAAGGACAATAGCACTTCAGGGGAGTGGTGCTGCTCTGGTAGGAGTAACCAGTGATAGCCTCAGGGTAAAAGCTCTAAAGAAAACCATGTACAGGAGGTTGTCCCGCTCACTCAACAAGGAGAAAAGGTGCCATTGTGTCAATGTTGCCACATCAACATTCTCCACGGGGCTGGAGGACAGTCTCCTACTCTTGCCACCCTGGAGACGAGGACAAGGACCGTGACGGCAAGGACAGACACGGAAAGCTAAAAGAGTAAGTACACTTTTAAATACAGTATGTTGACAGTATACGTATGTAGAAAATAAAGTACTGATTTTTGTAAATGGAATAATTAAAGAACAGATGCAGTAATGTATGGAAACACAAAGACAAAGAATCAAGTGAAATAAAACTCAATGGGAAAGGGAGAGCATACAGGATGGAGGGCATTGTTGTTTGTGGACGGCGCCGCATGATGGTTCGATACACAGTGGCACAACCGTGGCACAAACACACTATGTGTGTGTGCATAATGTGGCCGTGAAGGCCACGTGGAAGAGACGTGTGCGGTAGAGAAAGGAAAAAAGGGTAAGTGTTGAGTTTGTTAGCAGTTAGTTAGCAGTAATTGCTTCAGCAGCTTGAAGCTGTGAATGTTGATCTTTTTACTCTAACCCTAATATTCTCCAAAGGTCTTAGCAAATGAAGCAAAAGCTTTACTCTGCATTGAGGATAAATTGTGTTACATTGTGATGGGTGATAATAGGAGATATTAGTGGAGTTAGTGAAGTGGGGGAGAAATCATCTACTCTTGTGTTTGACAGTGGGAGTGAGGCATATACAGTGATACAATCTTTTATCACTAAATACGGAATTTGTATTGATATTGATATTGTAGTTATATTGTGACATAAATATAAAAAAAGTTTAATTCAAATTTTTGTTATAAATGCCATTAAACTGTCCTCACATTGATTGTATAATTGTATTAAATCTTTGACTGCTTCAAAAGTGTATAACACACAGTAAATAGTATTGTGTGGCCCAACACTATGGACACTGACCTCTGTATAGTATCCAGACCGCATAGAATATTGTAGAGATGTCTAACTCACCTTCTTCATATAGTGAATAGTTCAGTCACTGATTCTGTTCTGATATATTGGTGAATAGCTACAGAGTAGATTCTTGTGAATGGAATCTGTTCTGGTCACATCAGTGCGTGTGAATATCTATTTTCAATATCTGTTAAGATTTGAAAAAGTAAGCAAAATCATAATCAAAACTAAATGCCAAACATTCCACCTTTATTCTTTTCCAATGTGGTATGCCCTGCTTTCTGTCTTTTAGATATTGTAAACCAAATATGTGGGTTTGGGTGGTAGACAAAACAGAACATTGAACACAACACAATTTTTAACAATATTGCCATTTT
>NC_045747.1:20954413-20954553 GCF_008692095.1 Etheostoma spectabile | reverse complement strand
TGATGTTTTTTAAAATGAACAAATAGTCTTTATTTTCACAAAAAAGTAAAAACAGTAATTGGGGCCAGAGGATGACAGCCAGACATTACTGAACATTGGCACAAAGGTTAAAGGATTAGAATTTATGCAACTCAGTGGTT
>NC_045747.1:20953988-20954173 GCF_008692095.1 Etheostoma spectabile | reverse complement strand
CCTGTTGATACTACAACAACACAAAGGCTCTTAACCCTACAGATTTGCACATATCATGTAAGACTTGATTTCTCAATTTTTTTTGCAAAAAACTCTCAAGAAAGTGCCATTTAATGGTTTATTTTTCCAATTTTTTTCCTGGGGGGGCATACCCCCAGACCCCCCTAGGGAGAGCCCCATCCCCC
>NC_045747.1:20953620-20953889 GCF_008692095.1 Etheostoma spectabile | reverse complement strand
CAAGGTTTTGGGAAAAGTTGGCAGCCCTGCACTGTCAGGCCTCCTACTCACCAACAACAGATAGATCCATCACACAGTAAATGGATGAGCTACGAATACACACGTAACTGCTGCGTTATGATTTTCACAAACGCCTGGCTGAACACACTTATCAATAGCAGCAAACCGCTAGCAGCTAACAGCTAGCTAGATCTAGCAACCAACCAGGCAAGCTACCTACCCACCGGGAGGATAGGTGAATTAAAACAATGTCTGACTTGAAAATGCAT
>NC_045747.1:20953199-20953610 GCF_008692095.1 Etheostoma spectabile | reverse complement strand
CGTAAGGGCCCTGTTCATGTTGTACAGACATATTAATTGCATTGGCACTCTAAAACTTTCCCCGTTAACTGCTGTTTTGGCTCAGTGGAAGCTTGTACACGTAGCTGCAGCTGCTCAGTGTTGCATGCACAAATTCAGGACAGGTTTTTTTCAAAAAAACACATCAAAAGTACACGCATATTTATAGTGATCAAGGATAACATAAAGATTGGCCGGAATTCTCCTTTAAGGACATCAAATCTTGGATGACCTACAACTTTTGGATGTTAAACTCAGACAAAACTGAGGCCAGGGAGAAAATTTTACTTCCTGGGGAAAACAAAAGACTTACACTCAGGAAAATGCAGTTCCTTTGGAGTGTTTTAATCCAAACCACAACGCTGGGCCCCAACTACAATGAACCAGCTTTGG
>NC_045747.1:20952677-20953189 GCF_008692095.1 Etheostoma spectabile | reverse complement strand
CTTGCAAAAGGTTGAGAACCCCTGATTTAAATTATGCTACCGACTCTTGCTTCATTACACATTCAATTTTATTTTAACGTCACTTACACTGCAATATTGTTTCTTGTATCATGGCAACCGCACTTTAAAATACCTTTATTTGACGCCATTTTGCTTCCATCTACCATATTATCATGTCTTTGTTTGCCTGTATTCTTGTGTGCTACTTGCTTGTGTTGTTTTGTTTTTTTGCTGTTTGTTTGAAAAAATGCTGCGGCTTTACACACCAATTTTCCCCGTTGTGGGATGAATAAAGTATAATCTAATCAATGTCAAAGGAAAATATTTCCTCAATAGTTTTTATTGTGTCCGATACTCAATGAGCTGTTGCAGAAACAAGCCTGAAACAGGCACCTCCAAGGTGCAGTGGAGTACAGTATGAAGTAGCAGCAGGGGTGATTCTAGGATCAGACCTTTTGGGGGGGGGCTCAGCCCCTAATGAGAACAGCTCTAGGTCTAGTGTCCCCGTTTTA
>NC_045747.1:20941888-20952652 GCF_008692095.1 Etheostoma spectabile | reverse complement strand
ATACCTCCAAAACAGTTCAGGTTTTTATTTTTGTAAAACTTAAAACGGGGACACTAGACCTAGAGCTGTTCTCATTAGGGGCTGAGCCCCCCCCAAAAGGTCTGATCCTAGAATCACCCCTGCTGCTACTTCATACTGTACCTCCCGCACCTTGAGTGCCTGTTTCAGGCTTGTTTCTGCAACAGCTCATTGAGTATCGGACACAATAAAAAACTATTGAGGAAATATTTTCCTTTGACATTGATTAGATTATACTTTATTCATCCCACAACGGGGAAATTTTGTTGTTACAGCAGCAGCATTTTTTCAAAACAGACAAAAAACAAAAACACACAGCAAGTATAGCACCAAGAATACAGGCAACAATAGACATGATAATATGGTAGACTGAGTAAGCAAATGGCGTCAAATAAAGGTATTTTAAAGTTCGGTTGCCATGATACAAGAAACAATATTGCAGTGTGAAGGTGCGTTAAAATAAAATTGAATGTGTAATGAAGCAAGAGTCGGTGCATAATTTAAATCAGGGTTCTCAACCTTTTGCAAGCTGGGCCCCCCAAAGCTGGTTCATTGTAGTTGGGGCCCAGCGTTGTGGTTTGGATTAAACACCTCAAAGGAACTGGCATTTTGCCTGAGTGTAAGTCTTTTGTTTTCCCCAGGAAGTAAAAATTTTCTCCCTGGCCTCAGTTTTGTCTGGTTTAACATCCAAAAGTTGTAGGTCTCCAAGTTTGATGTCCTTAAAGGAGAATTCCGCCAATCTTTATGTATCCTTGATCACTATAAATATGCGTGTACTTTGATGTGTTTTTTTTTGAAAAAACCTGTCCTGAATTTGTGCATGCACCACTGGCAGCTGCAGCTACGTGTACAAGCTTCCACTGAGCCAAAACAGCAGTTAACGGAAAGTTTTAGAGTGCCAAATGCAATTAATATGTCTTTACACATGAACAGGGCCCTTACTAACATCAAGATGCATTTCAAGTCAGACTTGTTTTAATTCCCATCCTCCCGGCGGGTAGGTAGCATTGCCTGGTTGGTTGCTAATCTAGCTAGCTGTTAGCTGCTAGCGTTTTGCTGCTATTGATAAGTGTGTTCACCCAGGCGTTGTGAAAATCATAACGCCGCAGTTACGTGTGTATTCGTACTCATCCATTTACTGTGTGATGGATCTATCTGTTTGTTGTGAGTAGGTGCCTGACAGTGCAGGGGCTGCCAACTTTTCCAAAACCTTGGGGGAGATTTGGGGGGCCGACCATATTTTGCCGCGTACAAAGCAATTTCTTTGGCATCTTTATCCTTTAGGGTTTAATGGGGATTTGTTATTATGGGGGGATGGTCCTCCCATGGGGGTCTGGGGGTATTGCCCCCCAGAAAAAAATTGAAAAATAAACCATTAAATGCACTTTCTTGAGAGTTTTTTGCAAAAAAAATATTGAGAAATCATTCTTACATGATATGGCAAATCTGTAGGTTTAGAGCTTTGTTTTGTTGTAGTTATCAACGTTTTTAGGGCATTCAGCTTTACATTATTAACTTCTTATGATATAAGATCTGACCCACACAATTTGCCAAACTAATGAACCACATGACGAGACAGATCATATGTCAGCAACACTGAGAAGATTTGGGTCTATGGTGAACAGGTCCAGGGGTCCCTGGTGTAGGGACCAGGGACCCAAAGATTATTATGTTGAGGATCAACAGCCACTGAAATTCTAAAGATGAGCCCACTGATTTGCATAATTCTAATCCTTTAAAAACCTTTGTGCCAATGTTCAGTAATGTTCATGGCTTCCTCCTCTGGCCCCATTACTGTTTTTACTTTTTTGTGAAATAAAAGACTATTTGTTCATTTTAAAAAACATCAAATTAATTATTTACAGTTACATTTGAGATGCAGAGGTTAGAGATGCACAATAGTGGCCCAACGTTGCAGTATCGTATTTGTTATTATATATAATATATAGATATATATAATATATATTAGAGTATGATAGAGTATAGCTCAGATGTGTTTCACCAATATTTCTGCTCATATTTACAACTTGTGCATATTCAAAATATAACTCCTCCCATCTGTGTTGTCCGAGATGTGGAGAGTTGTAATATAGTCTGCTTGCATGTCTTCCTCCGCTGATATGGTGGATCCATTCAACCGTCTGACAGACGCAGAGGCCATTTGGGTCTCTGGTCTCTGACAGAGTTTAGAGGTGTCCTTACGCTGCTCTTTATCGAGGTCTACGCATGGATGCAACGCGCCACTGCCCCAAGCAGAGCAGAGTCCACTACAATGAACTGAATTGCTACACTACCAGCCGCGCGGCTCACCTCCTTCTTTACAGAGAGAGTGGACACACACGACGGTACTGTGTATAATCAGAGCTCATACCTGAAGCCGGGAAATGCACCTGGGATGGCTCGTGAAAAAAATGTCTCATTTTTGCGACAATTCGAAAATTCCACAGACAGGGATCGCCTTGACACCCACTCACAGTCTCTGAAAGCACAACTAGTCTATCACAAGTGGCTCAACAGTAAAACATAGATAAAACCCATCTTTCATAAATTTACCCTGACCGACGCTGGACACTTCAGCGTGAGAATCGGGTGGTTTGGCGTGTGCGCGTGTGAAACCAGTTCAAAATGCTGTGTCTCACGCCATGCGTGAGAGTTGCAGCCCTGCAGTGTCACTCTTGTACTAGTTCCCCTTAGCAGGCAGCCGTTGTCCCCCCTTCCCTTCCTCCCAGCGCCAAAACAATTTCCCGGGCTCTCGTGGGTTGTTGCCTGCTGCATTGCTGCAAGGCTGCTTGCCCGGCTAAGGGAACTAGCACACAGATCAACGCTGTCCAAGCCTCCTACTCACCACCAACAACAGATGATCAATCACACCCAAATGGATGAGCTAGAAATACACATGGAACTGATGAATTTTCACAAAAGCTGGCTTATCATCAATATCAAACCCTCTTATCAATAGCAGCTACACGCTAATAACGGCACTGAGGCTAGCTGTGTGCCTCTCATTCTTTCCCTGGGAATTCATTTTTAGCAGGAAAGGTAGTGTGCAGATCATGTGTGGTGAAGTGGAAGAGCACAGTTCAGAGTTTGTTAACTAGGGAAGAGCTTGGAGTAACGTAACTAGGAGAATAGAGCATGTAGGCAACACATGGAGAGCCTTTTGAGACTGAGGGTCATCCTTATTTATTCAAACCCAAAAAACAAAGAATACAGATGAAGACTCGCTTCACAAGAGTTGGAAAGAACCACCAGAGAGTGCAGCAAATGAAGCAGCTGCTCAAGCGTGAGCTACCCCTGGCAGTACGTATTCTGTGCAAGCCACATGCTATTTAGCCCGTTTCCATGTATTACATTACGGATAGGGCTAACCCCTAACAGTTTTTTCATACCTATTACCCACTTCACCCCCAGCGCTCGGTATTATTGTCGGCTTAGGGAGTGTTAGAAATTCATACAACTCGCGTTCTGTGGATCTGAGAACAGGAGGCTGAGGTCGATTGAGAATAGTAAAAGGTTTAATGGCAACAGCAGTACTGAAGATGATGACAAAGACAAACTGACAAAACAAAAAAAATAACACTGCAGCTGACCGCGACTGATCCACGCTTCCTCCTGGAAGTCACGTGAAAGCAGTCCAAAACTTCTTAGATCACACTGTTTATTGCTCGCACCGGGGCGGTTCCTTTTAGTTTAACTGTAACTGTATGTGGTGTCCGTTGTCAGGTTAATTTTTCCTGTGAATATACATTTTTCATATACGGTATACTCTAAATACTCAGTAAATGTCTGTGCTGTGTATAGCATTATTAATTATTTTATATTTCATGTTACAAAAGCTCTGGTTCACAGACCATTTGAGAACCGAGATCAAGTAAACATACTTCTACTTCCTACGTCGTAGTAATTGTTCTTACCCTAATTCAGTAAATAGAAAACATAAATATATTATGTGCCAATATACATGTTAGTTATCTCAAGCCCAGAATCATTGAGAACAGCCACAGTCTAAAGGGCAAGTGGCACCAGTAATCAGATAGATATATAGTAGATAGATAGATCGAGAGATACTTTATTCATCACCCGACGGAAATTTTAGGATCCAGTACCAAGACAACCAAACCTACAACAACACATACAGTATGCACCCACATATATCACACATACATAAAAAAAAAATCACTCACAGAAATGCAATGACCATGTTAAGGTGATATACTATGTGCAGACTGTTTGTGCACTGAGAGGGCAAAAATGACAGTGCAGTAAGACATGATAAAATATAACTATGATATATAAAATACAAACATTACTTACATATAAACTGACTGATCTAACATAAGAATAAGAACAATATGTAACAGGGAATACAATTAGTAGTATGTTAGACCCAGTTCCAAATTGTATGAGGGCTAATAGCAGCCTATGGACAAGTGAGTGATGGTAGGGGTGAGAGAACATGCCACTGAACCCCCCCCCCCCATGCATTTTTGTTTTTAAACAAGATGCTTTAGTACACAGATTCTAATATTTTGTCCATATAAAAAGCCTACCACAGGTTATCCATTGCTGAAGGTATCAGAAGAGAATTGAAACACAGGTACGCCTTTACAAAATTACCATTTGAACACAAATTTGCAAATAAACAATGTAATAATTTACATTTACAAATTTACACTGCTGACGCTGAGTTTAACACAGGCCAATGGATAACAATCCTGTTAAGTGCAGGCGTCAACGATACTGCAAATTCAAGATATGAGATGGTCGACAGGATTCAGAGGAAAAAAAAAACAAAAATTGCACATCGATTCTTCGCAATTGTTGCATGGCTAGTGGTTTTATGTTTCCCTTCCCCGCCCCCATTTTCTTTTTCTTTCCACCCAGATTATTTAACACGAGAAAATCCTGACCAACGTGGTCTGACAAGAATCATATATAGTTTTAAAAATAGGGCACATTTTGGTTACTAGAACATCACTCAGGCAGAAAAGTTTAACCATCTGAGAAAGTCATCTGTTGTAGGAGGGTGTCGTTTTTGTGCACCATCAAAACTTCCACATCGAAACAGGCATATAATACAGACACGTCATTCATTCGAATATCCATTTACTATAGATATGAGGTTACACATTATTATAACCCCTCTATAGTACCTAATATATATATAGCAGAGCATTTGTAAGTCGATGAATTTTTGATTTCTGGTGAATCGTGGTAGGGCCTCATCTTGATTCAGAAGTATTAGAATCTGAATTGATCCTGTACCTTTTCAACAGGCTAAAAAACTGAACACTGACACGGTTGTTGCCACTGACTTTAGACTGGGCTGCTCTCAATGATTGGTTGAGTAACTAAGGTTATGATTTCGCAACCATACATAATAGTTACCAGAACAATTACTACTATGACGTCAGCGATATTGTACTTGATTCACAATTCTCAAATGGTCTGGAACTGGAGCTTTTGAGATACATAAAATAATACGAATTAACATTGATTGTTTCACAATCTCATGTTGAATTTCTCTACTCTTCCCTGGGTTCCCCCGATTTGACCCTCTTGTTGCCTTAAGTACCACAATATTGTCATGGTTGTAGTTACAAACCGACTATTGATCCGTACCCCGCCCACACCGGCGCCAGACTCTGGACTGCTCCAAGTCCATCCTCTCCGTTCCGGATGCATCGCCTCCCTTCTAGCGCTGTTTAACATTTTCTCGTCCGGAAAGTGGAGACCTAGAGGCAATCATTAACTATCGCCAGTATCATCAACCCTCCTTGGTCCCATTGGGCGTCGGGTTTTTCTTTTCGTGTCCAAAAGCGAACACCCTTTGGACATGTTATTTGAGTTACCGGGGCTCCAACTCCCATCATGTCAGGAAAAATATCCCCTCCCCCTTGATGGACTCGTTTTGATCACTCTCCTGGTCCGTTGTGTTCATAAAGTTGGATCTTATGAACGATCGCTTAAATCAAAACACACAATCTCGTATGGAATCTCAGAAGTAGCAGGGTTGTGATTGGGTCATACTTGTTGAATGGGATGACTCGCCTCAGAATACTTTGGCGCGAGCTTTTGCTTTCCTTTAAGTCCCGGGTTCCCCACGGGTCCCCATTCTACAACATTCAGTTTGGGGAGTTGGACGCCTCAGATTCCCAGCGCTAACCGCCCCATACAAGCGAATACATTGATGGGACCGGAGCTGCTAGCCGGGAGTCCTTGGCGTCTATACTTAGCCCATGTCTACGGAACCCGCCCCTGTACCGGCAGGCCCCACTAATACGCTCTACGTCCTCCTGTGGCCGCTCCCATATACGCTTCTGAGCTGAAAATGTCCCCGGATTTTGTCTGAGAAATCTGGTCCCCTTAGCCTAAACATAGCTGTAATCTCCACCGAAATGACCGTCAGCTCGCGGTGCTTTGTACCTGGCTCACAGTCACCTATTATCAAGTAACAGAACCACCAACTACCGCTGACCTGACAGAGCACCATGCTGAGCATCGTATCAGTTATCACAGAACTCTGTGGCAGCTAAACACATCTACTACCTACCGCTGATACGACAGAGCTGTGACAGAGGTCTGCAGCCGGCGTCACGATACACTGTTGCAACTTAAACAGCTAGCAACTGCCACTCCGCACCACGGAACTATGCAGTGCTTTTTTCATATTATGGTTCAACTGTTGTAATATACATGTCCATTGCTCTTTCCAAGTTTTAGTGGAGCTGTTGTACGATGTACCGTGCTTTAACATTGAGCCTGTGTCTTTGTGTTGGATGTGATTCGAGTTGTTGCTTCTCCTACTCATTCCCCCCCCTTTTTGTTGACATAATGTACTTCTGTTGGCCAAGAAAGTGTTTAAAACCGTGGTTTAAAATCGCAATTTGCTACATTTTCCTAAATATACAGTATATTCTGGCTTTAATAGGCGTACACAAATTTATTAATTGCATTTGCATGAACACAAACATGCACATACAATAATCACTCAGTCTATGTCTAAATGTGTCTTTCAAATAACCAATAGCAACATGTTCAATATTAATGAACTGTGAATCTAACGTTTTCACAAACTAAGCATGCTGTTTTATTAGGCTCTGTACAGCAGAATGGCATGCAAAACATATAAAACATACAAAATGGCCGCCACACCACGCCCATGCTGTCCTACAAAAATATAAAAGCTTTGCAGTTATGACATGCTACTGACCCAATTTAAGAAGTATCTGTTAGGAAAGGTTTCAAAAAGTCCCATACCTTTATTGAACCTAAAATGACGTGTTGTCACATAATGTATGACATGATCGATGTGACCTTAAATTCCATTGCAATCACACACACACACTCACATTGCCAGCGCCGGTTGAGTTCATCTCTGTACTCAGTCCGGTTGTAGTAGTTGACACATATTTTTGCTGTGTCAAATGTTTTTAACGGGCATTGTACTATTAAAAATAAAGATAAACACAAACCTGGGGTGAGAAGGACACAAGGTTGTGGAAATCCTCCTTAAATATGTTCCTCTTATGGATGCAGGGCTGAACAGAGAAGGTCTGTGGATGGCTGATGGGCTGCATAGAGTCCTGGTCGGTGTTGGACTCGCTGTCAATGTCCATGGGAAAGTAGGTGCTCAGCATTTCACAAGGTGGAGAGTGCAGACTACCGCTGGAGTACTGGGGCAGATGGTGCAACTTGTCCAAAGAGCCTGCTGTACATTTCAGGTCCTTGCTAACGCCCAGAATAAAGTTAGGGTTTGAGGTTGAAATACACTTCTGGCAGTTTTCGCACTCAGATGTTTTAGGACAGGGAAGGTTGCTCTGAGCTACGGGGTGCTGCTTGGGGGGATGATGATGGTGGTGGTGGTGTTGATGATGTTCATCCCTGGGGTGATCCACGTGCTCATAACTGAGTCCTCTTTCACAGTCCTGAAATGTATGGGCATTACTGTCAACTGGATTGGACTTGCACAGCTCCACAGACTGGTTTTTGTGGAACTTGGCTCTATGCGCTATGGGGAGCTTGTCTTTGGCTACGCCTCCATTCATCTGGATCAAATTGAACATAGTGACAATGTCTGCTGCCACCATGAGCTTCTTGGGTTGTGGGTCTTCCATGGAGCAGCGCATCTTGTCCTTGAAGAGGGTGGCTGGAAAGGCTGGGTCCAGACATGCCGTGTAAAAGAGCAGGCTGCGGAGCTTGGCCAATTGCACTAGGTTGAAGCGAGTGCACAGGGACTTGCACAGGTCCTGGTAAGAAATTATGTTTTGCTTGGTGTCAAGCTCATCCAAGATGCGGACCATGAACATAGAGTACTCAGGGAGAGGTTCCATGGCTGCTGGGAGGCAGGACCTGGCCTAGAGAAGAGCTCCTACCTTGGGAGAAGCTCGGCACCTGGAAATCACACATCTAAATGTTTATTCAATGCTTGGGTTGCGTTATTTTTCCCCAACAGTAGACAAATAAAGCATTACAAAATCAGAGTTGCTCACTTGCAAATCCAAATCCAAAATGTTAAATAAATAGTTTGCTGATTTCATCACAAATTGTCAAGACCTTGCACAAAAAGACCCCAGGTGGTGGTCAAGTACCTACCCTGTTAAATGTGGCCAATGGCATCCATTCTCAATTAAAAGTGTGTTGTAATGCCCAACAACTGCCTTTTCAGTTATAATTCTGCATAATTGTCCCCCTCACAGCCACCCCTGTTAACACATCGAGTTAGCAAATTGAGCACGCTGGAAGCAGCATCCACAATTTCCTGACCTGGCTTAATTGGTGACATCCAGCCTGGTAATGATTGTGTTTGCTCTCAGGAGCAGAGCAGAGAGGCACTTCTGAAACATGCTGCGGCACATCTGGTGGAATCTTAAGCATTGCTTCGATCCATGATTAGCACAAATGGCCGGAACACAGTGAATCTATGGTTTGTTAGGCCAAAATAGTGCAATAGGGTTGAGCGATTTTATTTAGCTAATTTAAATGTCTGCCTCAGAAGTGTGGAGCTAGCATATTTTTACATCTTACTCTGTGAATTAAATCTATAGTGCGTAGTTTCTGTCTCCCGATGAGGAATTCTAAGTAATGACAACAAAACTGTCTGCGCATCAACATGATACAAGCCTTCTGTGATTGCGCACCACCCCCACCCCTTCAGCACGCAGTTGCTAGTAGCCAAGGAGCACATGGAGGATTAAAAAAAACATGGACTCTTCAGAAGAGGTAATCATCTTTGCTTGATTTTCTGCGCACAAAAGTCACTGGACAACACAATTTTCTGAACATAGCTATACTGAGTAATACAGAGTATGTGGTGGAGCTCATAGTCTTGTTTAGCTTTGTATCAACTCATTTGGCAATGGCTTGAATGTAACCTTTATTAATATAAAAACGTTACACACGTTGAAAGGATTTATTTTGACCAAACCAGAGTTGGTGTGAGGCCCGTAGCTGTGTTCTTTCTGTTCCTGTCTTGTCTGTCTAAGAGTGTAGATGCATGCCATCAGCCACAATCTACCTCCGCTTCATATACCTGGTTCTTCCTTAACTCAGCATCAGATCGTTGTTACGTTTCAGCCACTTTGTTTATCTGTTTTGCTAGTGCCATTGTCAGAGATGATGTACAGTATGTGATCTGAGATGGATTATATCTGGATTTGTTCATTAGCTAGGCCTATGTGTGAAATCTGTAAAGCTGAACAGACTCACAGTAGTAAAACATTTTATTCTAATCCACTTTACCTCCAACTGATAAAAGCAATAGAACTTTCCACCACCAAATACCTTGTCTTCTGTCAGTCATTTTGCACAATGTTAAAAATGTAATTCAGCATTTACCAAAAAAACTAAGTTAAGTAAGCAACTGTTATTCTCAGAAGTTCTGTGAGGTTCTTAGCACAGGTCCTCTCTTTTATAAAGCTCATGGCAGCCAATCATTACTACAGAGCTCATCTGGTCTCAGGTTGAACAAGTATAATGAACCAGTTAAAAGAAAGGCAGGTTTGTGCTGCCAAAGCTAGAGAGGCAAACAAGAGATCCAATTGTGTGAAAATAACTTTTTAAGAAATGACATAGGCCTACTGACAAAAATGGGATTAAGTGTCAGTAAAATCACGTAACGGTTGACCAGAAATAATTGTAATGTTAGGCCTTGTTAAATGATACTTAAAAAAGGTCTGAAAAAAATCACCTTTTTTTCGCTTGAGAACCGGTGTTCCAGTTTAACGAGAGTCCATGTTAACTGGCGACCGTCAGCCAAAAGCGTCTGTTGTTGTCGTGGTGACGACAGCTGTTGAAAACGGGAAGAGAATACCTAGCTGTCCGCGTGAATGCCTTTTTGTTAAGTTGTCATTAAAATGTTTAACATAACGACGTGTACGTTACCTCTCTGATTTCTCTTTGCAGTCTAGTCTAAGGAAACTTGTCCGTCACGTTTGGAACGCGGCTTCCTGTTAATGTCTAGAATACGTTTTATTAAACACATCTATTCGTCTTCAGAGCCTGTTTAAGTAAACACATGTCACGTAGAAAAGTATTTAGCCCTTTTAAAAGTAGAAAAAAAATGAATGAGTAACAACTTGGATTCAAACTGCCTATGTGAGAAAATATATAAGTTTCAACGGCCTGACGCAACGCGCCATAACATCGCCTCAGGAGGTGCTGTGCATGGCTTCATATCAACTCAAACGTCACACAGCGTCTCTTAAGACAAGGAGGCAGCCATATCAACTGGTGACCACACCACAC
>NC_045747.1:20941010-20941805 GCF_008692095.1 Etheostoma spectabile | reverse complement strand
TTTGTCATTTGTAAGCACGTTCAAATCCACCTGAAACTCAAATGTCCATCTCTGACAAGACAAATAATAAATAACAGGATTTCACATACACGTGTGTGCAGGATGAATAGTACAGTGCAGATGCAGAACAGTAAGCATGGACAGTCATCAGACAGGAGCGCAGGCAGCCGTACTTTAAAGGCAGTAAGTGGGATAAGGGTTATGAATTTCAAAGTTTTTTTTTGAGTTCATTTCAGTTCATTTGCCAGCTGAGAACTGTCGAGTGCGTGGACCAAGTAGAGTTTAATTCATCCTTAACCTCAGGTTGAAGCTCCTAACCAAATAGCCTATATAAATTTATCTTAATGTTATAGCTTAAGGCCACGTGTCACAACTGGAGTGCTGACTGCATCCTGTTTTAAGATATAGATGTTGAATAGCTGATACTTATTATTTGTTTGTCAGAGAGTGGACATTTAGAGTTTCAGGTATTTGAACGGCTGACAATGACAATATACAGGCGTGTAGTTTGGTGGAAGCAAACAAAATAAAGCCAATTTCTGAGCAAGAGCAACTTGTGAGTTATTTGCACGCAGTGTGGTGTGGTCACCACTTGATTTGGCTGCCTCTTCATTTTAAGTGACTCTGTGTGACGTTTGAGTTGATATAAAGCCATGCCCAGCTGCTCCTTATACGATGTTATGGCGCCCTACGTTAGGCCCCTAAATCTTGTACATTTTCTCACGAAGCAGCTACGAGTTCGAATCCAAGTTGTTAATCATTTTTTTCTACTTTTAAAAGGGCTAAATACTTTTC
>NC_045747.1:20940259-20941000 GCF_008692095.1 Etheostoma spectabile | reverse complement strand
GTGTTTACTTAAACAGGCTCTGAAGACGAAAAGGTATGTTTGATAAAACGTATTCTAGAAATTGACAGGAAGAACAACGCTGTGTTCCTGCTTTCCTTAACAGCAAGTCACGTTCCAAACGCGACGGACAAGTTTCCTCAGACTAGACTCCAAAGACAAATCCGAGAGGTAACGTACACGTCGTTATGTTTTAGCCTACATTTTAATGACAACTTAACAAAAAGGCATTCACATGGACAGCTACGTATTCTCTTCCCGTTTTCAACAGCTGTCGGCACTACGACAAAAACAGACGCTTTTGGCTGACGGTCGCCAGTTAACATGGACTCTCGTTAAACCGGTGTCGTGCCAATGTACTTATCCCCGCCAGGATCTGTATCCCCTGGCCGCGGGAGCGCGCATGCACACAGAGCGGAGATTCTGCTGCCTTTCGAATTGTTTAACTGCTGCACTTTGAATTTACCTCTTAAATGGAACAAATAGCGACGTAGAAGACTCGGCAGGGTTTTCCATAGTAACATGGGTCTCAGTTAACTACATAAATAAGTGTTTTTGTCTGTTACATTAAGGCAACGTGTGAATTGTTTATAGCGTCGTTTAATAATATGGACTGATAGGCGTATCCTCCCTGTCTTCTAATGTGATTTCTGTTTTAATGTAATTTAGTTTAATATGGCTTTTCAATTAAACACTTTTTTCACCTGTTTAACATGAGTAACATAGGAGGTACTCAAAATATCA
>NC_045747.1:20940108-20940226 GCF_008692095.1 Etheostoma spectabile | reverse complement strand
CCCCATAACATGCAAAGTGTCTGTCCTGTCATCATGTGTGTTATTTTGTGTGTTTAATGGGTCACAATAAACAACCTGACAAAATTTGGAGAGGTCTGCTGTTGTCTTGCAAAAGTTA
>NC_045747.1:20939042-20939163 GCF_008692095.1 Etheostoma spectabile | reverse complement strand
CCTGATATTTTGTGTATCCCACCCCATAACATGCAAAGGGTATGTCCTGTCATCATGTATGTAATTTTGTGTGTTTAATAGGTCACAATAAGCAACCTGACAAAATTTGGAGAGGTCTGCT
>NC_045747.1:20938849-20938989 GCF_008692095.1 Etheostoma spectabile | reverse complement strand
CTGATATTTTGTGTATCCCACCCCCTAACATGCAAAGGGTCTGATAATGGCTAAGCCAAACAACTTAAACCCACCGAGGTGCTGATATACAAACTTGAAACAAACACAGTCCTCGTTGCTTTTTGATGAACATTTATTGG
>NC_045747.1:20938647-20938839 GCF_008692095.1 Etheostoma spectabile | reverse complement strand
CTTCGAATGAACGTGCAATAATCCATGTGTCAATTAAGCTCCAACGGACTTTTACACATCCACATGAACATTGCGGGGTGTAGCTAATTAATGTAATCCAAAAACTATCAGTTCTGACAGGACATACACTTTGCATGTTACCCCACTAACACAGAACGTTTAGAGAACGTTAGGGAACGTTAGTTTTTGGTT
>NC_045747.1:20938437-20938564 GCF_008692095.1 Etheostoma spectabile | reverse complement strand
GTTCTCTAAACGTTAAGAGAACCAACCAACGGTAACGTTCCCCTGCGGTTGCGCCGTAGCCTACCTTCCCACAACGTTCCCGTTTGGTTGGTTTTGGTTGTTCTGAGTTAGAAGTAGCATGGTTTGC
>NC_045747.1:20938097-20938229 GCF_008692095.1 Etheostoma spectabile | reverse complement strand
TAATTCACTTCTTTATTCAGTTTGATCCTAACCGTTACAGCCCCCCACCAGTAGGGGGACCACTGCTCTGAGCGGACCGATTCCTCCGTTAGGAGAAGAAGAGAAAGCTACGGGACGGACCACGCGGCTCAG
>NC_045747.1:20937949-20938078 GCF_008692095.1 Etheostoma spectabile | reverse complement strand
AATACTTTCCAGTTTAACGATGTTTTGGTTGTAATGGGAGGGTTCGGGTTTAACATTAAACTCTTTCCCTTGTATGGCTTTGTTATATTCCGGTTCTTGTTAGGTTGACCAAACATAAAAGTTTGGCTG
>NC_045747.1:20937711-20937875 GCF_008692095.1 Etheostoma spectabile | reverse complement strand
CTCCAAATCTTTTCTTTTCAGTAAACTCTTTGTGCACAAACCATGTTCTCAATGCTGAATTCATGTGTTGAGTCCCAGGTGAGACTTGGAGTAAAGTCTCATGTTATGTCGAGCCTTCTTAGTGTTTTAAAAATGTTGATTTTGATGCTATCCTAGAAGGGCCA
>NC_045747.1:20937476-20937634 GCF_008692095.1 Etheostoma spectabile | reverse complement strand
TGTGCACGACGTGTCTGCTTTGTCGCATTGTATGTTGTGTGTCATCGTGTTAACATGCATGCGTTTATGTTACAAATAAGAATTTTTTTACACAGTTTTTTTGTACAGTACATAAGTAAAGCCAGTACAATCAAATTCCTTTTTAGGCAGGTCGACCT
>NC_045747.1:20937298-20937466 GCF_008692095.1 Etheostoma spectabile | reverse complement strand
TTGCAACGTATTTTAGGCAGTTATCAGCCAGCTGAGTGAAAGATACAGCAAGGGACGTAGTATGTGTCGGCTACACAGCTGCAATACTGGCTTTACTGATCGTCTGAACGTAACAGCATAGGTTCATCTTTTGCAATGGTATGTGCAAGAAACCTACCATAAATGAAC
>NC_045747.1:20937166-20937288 GCF_008692095.1 Etheostoma spectabile | reverse complement strand
TATTCATATCTACTTTTTTTTTTTTTAAGATGAGTCAACATCACACAGAAAACCAGCCGGTCGCCCACTTCAGCTTGGGACCCAGTTGACGGTACATTGGCTTTGAATTTTTCCAGTTAAAT
>NC_045747.1:20936982-20937102 GCF_008692095.1 Etheostoma spectabile | reverse complement strand
TCATCACAAAAATAGGGCGGTGGCTCAGCCATGGAGACGGAAATGAGAGGTAAGAAGAATCACTTAAGTTGTTCACATATAAGTAGATAATGTAAAACAACAAAACTAACAGCATTCGTT
>NC_045747.1:20934665-20936972 GCF_008692095.1 Etheostoma spectabile | reverse complement strand
CATGAGGACACCCGTTACCCGCATGGAATAATTTTCTCTGTATGGAAATGCTTTTCTTTTTTACGCTACTGGATCACAAATGTTCTCTTAACATAGATTCCTACGCCAAAGCTGTGGACCGGTGTTCGTCGGGCGCTTTGAGAGGGACAACGTCCAGCATCGAGAACAGAAATGAAGATGTCAACCCTTCCCATCTCGGACAGAAGATGAGAGGGACACTCCCAGCATTCTAGAACAGAAGATTAAATGGCATACATCCGTTCCCAGAAGGAAAAAACCACAGGAGGAAAAGAAAAACGATACGTGTGTATGAACAGAATATGAATAGTCGGGGAACACTTCCATAAACCAGTCGTATGACAAAAAACTGAAGAAGATGAAGTAAGAGGGTACAGAAAAATGCTCCAGGACTCGAGAACAGAAGATTAAGAGGGACAGGCTGGTCCCTGAAGTGGAGAAAGGAAAGCCAGCGCAAGTACGAGACAGTGAAATGAAAGGAGGGGTACACTCGCTGGCTCGTATGTCACAGGAACTATAAGATAACGCCGCTGTCCTGGGGGGGAACTCTGGGATACAGTAGATTAAGAGGGGACAAAAGGGAACGTCACAGCAAAACAGCAGGTGAAATCGAAGAAGACAAGGGGGGGTAAAATTAAGCACAGACATATGTCCTAAAAAGGCAGCTCTTCGACGCCCAAGGAGGTGTCATTACGGCGGATTCTTGCAGTCGATGGGGTATGGGACCGTGGAATCTTCATAAGAATTGAACATTTTTTCACAATATGTGTGCAAAAATACACATGAAAAAATTTTTGCAATTCATACAAATGACTGGTTCTCTGTAATTCCAGAGGAGAAGTCTGTTTCAGACAAAAGGCCAAAAACCACACGAGGAGTAACCTGTAACCAGGACGGGAGGCTAGGCGTCTGGAAGACCACTGTGCTGGCTGATTTAAAATGACAAATGAAATGACATTCATCTCAGAAAACACAGTCATGAATTGTGGCGCTTCCCGATGGAGACCGAAACTGACATCAACATGTGTAGTTCGATAATCATGGTGTTTTGGTCCTCTGATGTTCCTCTGGTCATTTGTGTCCAGCTCTATAAAACTCTATCACTGTCTTGTGTGTTGTTCAGTGTACCGGCAGGGGACTAACGAGGACTGTAACACTGGTGGGAGTAAAAAAACGACGAAGCTAGGAAAGTCCTAAACTCAAGGGTGAGTGTAACATATGAAATAAAGAAAGAAAAAAAAGGGGGAGAAAAAATAAGGGGGAAGGGGTAAAAAGATAACACTGGGGAGCTAAAGTGAGGTCTTCCAACACTACACTGGAAAAGAAGTCCGAAAATCCTTAAGCCACCGACACACCACCTGCATGTAAGTTGTTTTTTGTATATATATTTTGGTTTAATTTCCTAATAGACAATAGATAGGTTCATGTGTTGTGTACATGCCATGGGCAGGTGCAGGCAACCTATCAACTTCAAATCTTATGCTAAAAGCATATCATATTTATTTTTATAATGTATGCAACACCATGCAGGAAACCCAAGCCTTGGTTGCCCCAGGGGGGAAGAAACGGAAAGGATCGGAGTGAGGTCCTGTAGGTGTACCCTAAAACACACGGACCCCTAAGCCACTAGATCACCTTGGACCCCCATTTGAGTGTATACTTTCAATTTGGTTTTTTTTTTTTTTTATTTTGCTTTTTTTTTTGGGACGTTTGGCAAAGGAAGTCAATTAAATGGCTAGGATCACTCATAGTAAACACTAAGGTTTCGGTTTGTTGTAATATTACACAGAAGAAACTTCCCCAAAGAATGGGTTGGGGGGGGGCTGGGGAAAAAGGGACTGGGTAAACAGAATGCCAGATTAGAAGTTAGAAAAAACTCATATGTTGCGTTAAAACAACCGGACGAATATTTGTTTATGTCGGTTTATTATGGGATATGTGGTTATGTACTGTGATGTATGTATGTGTGTGGGATGTATGTGTGGTATGTCTGTGTGTATGTATTGTATGTTTGATCTTGTGTGTATGTATGGTATGTATTATGGATGGTATGTAATTTGTTATTGTGTGTGTATGTATGTAGGTAATGTGTGTATGTATGTTGGGTATGTATGTAATGTATAATAAGTTTTGTATGAGGAGGAGGAAGCAGCCTATATAAGAAAAGTAGGTGGTGTGACGCTAAAAAAGGGGGGGAGAAGAAGGATATCCGTATCCGGCTAGACTAAGCGTCTATATAAGTTGTCAGAAAAGGCTAGGGGACAACTCATCTTAAGACTGAACGGGTAA
>NC_045747.1:20934427-20934640 GCF_008692095.1 Etheostoma spectabile | reverse complement strand
ACAGATTCTTCAAGCGATGGTAAGACCTTAATTATAGACTACATTTTTTCACATATTTAAAATCACATATTTTGCATTCAGTACAAATGATATGGTCTCTGTATTACAGATGAATTTGTTGCATGACCAGATAAACTGTCCAGGACATAGCGTGTGTCTGGAAGCCCTGTCTGTAAGTTAAAATGTATGCATGCATATAAGAAACCAGTCATA
>NC_045747.1:20934074-20934238 GCF_008692095.1 Etheostoma spectabile | reverse complement strand
ATGTGCAGGCAACCTATCAACTTCATCTTATATAATAATCATATATTATTTATTTATTGTATGTATCAACACCATGCAGGAAACCTGCTGGTTGCCCAAAGCAGGATGAGTCTGTAGTGACCCTACCATGGATTGCCACTTCATCTTGGGACCCAGTTGAAGGT
>NC_045747.1:20933940-20934050 GCF_008692095.1 Etheostoma spectabile | reverse complement strand
TGCATTTGCAATGAAGTACAATTTAATGGCAAGGATCACTAGAGTAACATAACGTTTTGTTTTAAACAGAAGAACTCACACATAGGGAGGTGGCTCAGACATGGAGATCA
>NC_045747.1:20933837-20933930 GCF_008692095.1 Etheostoma spectabile | reverse complement strand
GGTAAGACTCAAGTTGCTCACGTGTGTGTGTATGTATGTGTGTATGTATGTATGTATGGAGAGGAGGAACAATATGGAAAGTAAGTGGCCATA
>NC_045747.1:20933673-20933827 GCF_008692095.1 Etheostoma spectabile | reverse complement strand
AAGACGAACACTATATAATTGCATAAAATCTAATATCTTAACTGAACTGACTTGTCTTACAAAATGAGATTGTACAAGCTCTACACTGTATGCATAATTTGTTAATATATGTTTTACAGCAACTTTTCCTGTCAACCCTCGGTGGTTGTACTGG
>NC_045747.1:20933526-20933663 GCF_008692095.1 Etheostoma spectabile | reverse complement strand
ATCCGCCGCATGCTGCGGCAAGTTATAACAAATGATGTGCTGAGACAGTACAGCTTGCGGGGAAGAAAAACAAAGAAAACCTTCCAGGACCTGGCTGTATGCAGGGTTATAACAGGCAGGTGTTATTTTATTGTTCA
>NC_045747.1:20933362-20933458 GCF_008692095.1 Etheostoma spectabile | reverse complement strand
CTTCTACTCTAGCGGCCTGCCAGATAACTTCCCTGCGCTGACTGCTGCAGAAGCGGAGTACTTGATTCTGTGAAGTTCTGAAGTTTGCCCCACACA
>NC_045747.1:20933235-20933352 GCF_008692095.1 Etheostoma spectabile | reverse complement strand
TGAAGTTCTTCTGCGTTATGTTCATCGTTAAGTTCATCAAAAAAATTCTTTTGTCAATGTGTTCATCTTTAGTATTACATGTCTAACTTTTGTTTATTTCTTTATAGGCCAGCTGAG
>NC_045747.1:20933067-20933225 GCF_008692095.1 Etheostoma spectabile | reverse complement strand
CCGTGAAACCATGGAGCCCCTTTTTAATTTTTTAATTTATATATATATATTTTGTAGTGACTTATTTTGCACACACTTTACAAACACATCTTTATGCATGTTGCACTACATTTGCACTACATCCTTATCTTTTTTGTATTTTTTTCAGTTGTTTGAAT
>NC_045747.1:20932859-20933021 GCF_008692095.1 Etheostoma spectabile | reverse complement strand
ACTAATATAACTTTTGTATGTATGTACGTGTGTATTTACAGTACATACATACACACAATGGTACAGGTGTTATTTTTTTTTGAAGGTTAGGGGAATCTGATCTTTTCTTAACGTTCTGGGAACGTTCCTTTATGGTTACAGCGAACGTTCCCCTAACGTTAA
>NC_045747.1:20932750-20932849 GCF_008692095.1 Etheostoma spectabile | reverse complement strand
CGTAACGTTCGCTGAGGGTTGCAACGCTAAAGGAACGTTCGCCTAACGTTCTCTAAAGGTTGCAACGTTAAGGGAACGTTCCCCTAACGTTCTCTAAAG
>NC_045747.1:20932576-20932703 GCF_008692095.1 Etheostoma spectabile | reverse complement strand
ACGTTTTCGGAACGTTCGCCTAACGTTCTCTAAAGGTTGTAACTTTTAGAGAACGTTAACCAACGTTAACGCTGTAACCAAAAACGAACGTTCCCGGAACGTTAAGAAAACCTTCCAATTAACCAAC
>NC_045747.1:20930989-20932110 GCF_008692095.1 Etheostoma spectabile | reverse complement strand
ACCAAAAACGAACGTTCCCAGAACGTTCTGGGAACCAAAAATTGTTAGCTGGGCAGTCCATAATATTAAACGACGCTATAATCAATTCACACGTCGCCTTAATGTAACAGACAAAAACACTTATTTATGTAGTTAACTGAGACCCATGTTACTATGGAAAACCCTGCCGAGTCTTCCACGTTGCTATTTGTTCCATTTAAGAGGTAAATTCAAAGTGCAGCAGTTAAACAATTCGAAAGGCAGCAGAATCTCCGCTCTGTGTGCATGCGCGCTCCCGCGGCCAGGGGCTACAGATCCTGGCGGGGATAAGTACAGTGGCACGACACCGGAACACCGGTGCCTCAAACGTCTCTGTACATAGCTAGTCAAAACGATGACTATTATTGACGTCAAACCTAGCAGAAATGTATCCTCCTCCTTGTAACCAGTTTTCACTGAGTCCACCTGCATTTCGACAGTAAAAGCAGCGGTTAGGCAGGCTGCAAAGCAGATGCGTAGCCTACACAGAAAGCTTTCAGCCTTATTTTAGTTATATTAGCTTGCCGTCACTTACCCTGAGTTATTGGGAACGGAGACTCGTCTGATCAGCTCGTTGCAGCACGCATGTCTCTCATCGGTGATCCAACAAAAAAGAAAAACACTCAGAGTAATCAAGCATCATCTTGCTCTGGATCTCGAGACAAGCACCTAATCAGGGTTAACAGAGATGAACTTGAACCTATCCAAGCATCAGTATTAAAAAGAAAAATCTAAAATAAACAAAACGCACAGATCATACTAACATGCACCCGCATTGTAAACACTGATAAAATAGTATTTTGCTTAATGGCTCAGATGGTTTTGATGTTAACCACATATCCTTCCGCCAGAGCTCTATAAGTCACAGCAAGCTGTCTGCTTTCACTGTCCAACGTTTTCTCCCTCCCTTCTGTGATGCTGTGGTAATGAGCTGTCGGGGAATTGAAACTGCATGCTGAGCTACAAAATAACAATAGACAGTTAAAGAAATGGACCAACAGATCCCGTTGCTCTGGAATGAGACCAGTGAAGTTTAGTAGAAACTATTTTCCGGTGATGGCTGAGCGTTACTGCGCAGCCTCCAACTGAGCTTGACGACGTAG
>NC_045747.1:20925269-20930966 GCF_008692095.1 Etheostoma spectabile | reverse complement strand
AAAGTTGTAAGTCTTCTGGTAGCTGTGCCAAGAGAAATCTCAATTATTCCCAATCAGCTGAGACAGAGATCATAGGTATATGTAAGGAGATAACATAGGCACAGGCTAATTACTGGTAACTAAAATGCTAGTTAACATTAGTAATTAAACCTAAACAGCTAATGTAAATCCAAACTGTCTGCAAGCTTACCCTGTACTATACGGTGATTCCTCTACTGTGCGACAGTAAATTGCGTGGTTATGACCCAATCGTTTGCCTAGTTTTTACAAAAACGTCTACCACAGAGCCATAACGTGCCCTACAACGTAATGGATCCTTTTATACATTGTTGTGTTTCTTTAGAAATAAACAATGGACAAATAGAATCTTTAAACGCTTCAGATGTAAAGTTATTTGTGGTCAAAATGGCTCCAAAATGAATGGCAATCAGTGGACTGCTAACGGCAGGTGATGGCTTGGTAGCATCAAAATGGCGCCATAGAGAGCTTTGCTTAGAAAGGAGAGTCTGTCACGCCCATAGACAGTTAAAAAAATGAACCAACAGATCCCTTGTTCTGAACGGAGACCAGGGAAGGAAAATAGAAGCACTTTTCGTTACTGCGCAGCCTCTAACTGAGCTTGACAACGTAGCTGTCTGTCTGAAAGTTGTAAGTCTCAGTGTTGACTTTTGCTCAAAATTTTATAGCAATCTATACCCCAGCTAACAATTTTTGGTTCCCAGAACGTTCTGGGAACGATCGTTTTTGGTTGTGGGAACGTTCCCTGAAGGTTTGTTTTGGTTGGTCTGTTGGTTAATTGGAAGGTTTTCTTAACGTTCCGGGAACATCCGTTTTTGGTTACAGCAAACGTTCTCGGAACGTTCCCCCCTTAGGCGAACGTTCCGAAAACGTTGCAACCTTTAGAGAACGTTAGAGGAACGTTCCCTTAACGTTGCAACCTTTAGAGAGCGTGGCCGCATCATAAAGGGGCTGAATTTTCGTAATATTATAGGTGGCGTTAGCGAGCCATTTTTCTGCCCCATTCCCGAAACCCTTAAAACGTAAATTTTCACCAGACTTGAGTGCGAACCGCCAAATTTGGGAGTTTTTGATATGAATTAGTCCTCCATAAAGGCAATTCATGACGACAAAGACTAGTAAGAAAGACTATATTAAGCTGCAAGCAGCAATGGAGGCCCTCGCTAACCCGCGCCAGTCGGGTTACTGGCGGACGCCTCTCCTTGCGGACCGCGCATTTTGCGCGTCACTCTACGCTGAAAATCGTCGCCCATGAAACGTTAACCTCCCTCTGATTCATTGATACCCTCCACAAGCCTATACGTCATACAGTCATTATCGGGAAAGGGGGCGTGGCCCGCATCATAGTGGGGTGGGTCCAACATCACTAATAAAAAGGACCTCTGCTGAGTTCATTGATTACCTCCACAGCCTAAACTTCAATTACTCATTATCCATGAAAGGGGCGTGACCGCATCATAAGGGCGGGTTCAAACCATCACCATACAAAAAGGAAGTCTCTGCTGAGTTCATTGATACCTTACACAAGCTATACGTCCAATCAGCTCCTTAACTAGGAAAGGGGGCGTGGCGCACTAGGGGGCTGGGCAACATAAACCAATAAAAAGGGAAGTCCTGCTGAGTTCAATGACAACCTCACATAAGGTACTAGTTTAAACGTTCCAAATGTTGATGAAAGGGGGTCGTGGCCTGAGTGACTGGGCCATGGCCATAATAGGGGCCGCCCAGTATCATGTAAGACACCACGTTTCTAAGTTTCATGTAATCGATGATGTTTTGTCATAAGAGCATTTTTTCTTGTTTTGCCAGATGTGGCGCTATCTCCAAAAGTCCATATTGGCCTGCCGATGTCCTCAGGCCTGGACTCTTGGTGTTTGTGGCAAATTTCAAGCAGATACGACAACCGTACACTGTAGTTACAGCCCCTTAATTCTTCATTTGCTAAACACTCAAATGGCCGCCATGCACGCCCCACACCGATGACGAAACGTTTTTCTTTTAATAACTTTCTTCTTCCACATCTTAAGATGTCACACGCCATCTTGAAGATGATCGGATAGAATCTCTAGGGAGTTCGTTAAAGTATAGCCCTTTTCTTTTTAGGCCTACTTCCTGTTGCCAATAGGGCGCTTATGACTTTGGCAAATTTCGGCGTGTAATTGTCAGGGGGCGGACTCTGATGATCCTCTGAAAAATTTTCAAGCCAATTGTGGACAATGTACACTCCAAGTTACACTCACTCCTGTCCGCCGTGCATATTTCCTGTTGCCAGCCTGGTGGCGCTATCCTCACAACTCCATATTGGCCTGTAGGTGTCCTCAGGCCGGGACTCTTGGTGTTTTGTGGAAATTTTCAGCAGATACAGGCAATTTCATCTTTCATCGCTAAACCCCAAAATGGCCGCCATGCCACGCCCACACCGTTTGACGAAAAGTTTTCTTGTTAATACCTTTTCATCGTAACATCTTATATGATACAGCACCAAGTTTGGAAGATGATCGATAAAATCTCTAGGAGTATTCGTTAAAGTATACCACCCTTGTCTTTTAGGACTACTTCCTGTTGCCACTAGGGGGCGCTAATGACTTGAGCGCATAGCGGGGTGTAGAGCGTCGGGCTGACCTGATGATCGTGGAAATTGTTTCAAACCAATCGGACAACGTACGCTCACGTTACACCCACTTCTTGTTTGTGGCGAATCGCACAAATGGCCCCCCGCCACGGCCACGCCCTATGAAGAAAAGTTTTTCTTTTAAAACTTTTCATCGTTACCTGTTAAGATATACACACACCAAGTTTGAAGATGATCGGACGAAAGCTCCAGGGGAGTTTCGTTAAAGTACGCATGTGGAAATGGCCGAAATCGCACTAATTCGCACGTCAAAACAAAATGCGGACATTCCTGTTGGGTTTAGGGTGGGGGCTTCCATGGAGTTTTTATGTCCCCCTGCCATGATACTATGTGTACCAATTTCGGGGACTCTACGTAAACCGTAGTGCTGGCTGAATTTTTCGTAATTTGTAGGTGTCGCTAGTCGAGCCATTTTTGTGCGCCCATTCCCGAAACCATTAAAAATATCGTAACTTTTCACTACCAGACTTGATGGCGACCCGCCAAATTTGGTGAGTTTTTTGCAATATGATAAGTCCCCAAAAAGGCAATTCATTTGACGGAAAATAATAATAAAGAATATTAAAGCTGCAGCAGCGATGGAGGGCCCTCGCTAACCCGTCTCCCAGTCGGGGTTACTGGCGGACGCCTCCCCTTGCGACCGCGCATTTGCGCTCACTCGCACGCTGAAAATCGTATCGCCATGAAAAGGGAACTTCCCGCTGAGTTCATTGATACCTCACCCAGCCTATACGTCCCATACAAGTCATTAATCTGTGGAAAGGGGGCGTTGCCGCATCCATATTGGGGCGGGTCCAAACTCCCATAAAAAAGTAATTCCCCTGCTCCGTTCAGGATACCCTTACACAGCCATCCGTTCATACAAGTCATTATTCTGTGAAAGGGGCGTGGCCGCAAATCGGGGGTGGGTCAAACATCACCAATAAAACAAGTACCCCTGCTGAGTTTCATTGATACCTCACACAGTCCAATACGTCATCAAGTCCTTATCTGTGAAAAGGGGCGTGGCCGCAATCATAAAGTTCAGGGGGATCAAACATCACCACATGAAAAACTGAAGTCCTCTGCTGAGTTTCACTTGATACCTCACACAAGCCTATACGTCATACACAGTCACTATCTGTGAAGGGGCGTGGGTCCATCATAAAGGGGCGGTCCAAATCACCCAATGAAAAAGGAAGTCCTATGCTGAGTTCATTGATACCTCACACAACCTATACTGTCATATCAGCTACTTATCTGGGAAGGGCGTGTGGCCCCGCCATCATAGGTGGGCGGTTCAAACATCACCAAAAAAAAGAAGTCTCTGGCTGAGTTTTCATATGATCCTCACATAAGTATCTATGTTTACACGGTTCAAATGTTTTTGAAAGGGGGCGTGGGCCTGAGTGACCTGGCCTGGTCATAATAAAGGGGCCGCCCTACCTATCCACATGTAGACCACACATTCTAAGTTTCATGTAAATCGATATGTTTTTCTTATAAAGGCATATTTCTCTGTTTGCCAGATGGTGGCGCTATCCTCCAAACCTCCATACTTGGCCCTGTAGGTCCCAGCCCGGACTCTTGTGGTTTTTGTGGGAAAATTTCCAGCATCATCCACAACTGTAAACTGTAGTTTACAGCCACTTAATTCTTCATGCTAATCACTCAAATGGGCCGCCATGCCCACGCCCAAAACCCTACTGACGAAACGTTTTTTTCTTTTAATAACTTGCATCTTCACATCCTTAATATGACCACAGACCAAGTTTTTGAAGTTGATCAATGAATCTCCTAGGGGAGTTCCGTTAAAGTTAGCACCCAAACTTGTGTCTTTTAGAACTACTTCCTGTTTGCCAAGGGGCGCCTAATGACTTTTGAGCGAATTTTCGGCATGTAGATGGTAAGTTCAGGGGCGGACACCTGAGATCCTGAAAAGTTTTTCACAAGCCAATTGGACAATGTAACCACTCAGTTACACTCCACTTGCCTGTCATACGGCCATATTTTCCTGGTGCCAATGGGGCTCTATCTCCAAAAGTCCATATTGGCCTGTAGTGTCCCTCAGGGCCTGGACTCTGGTGAGTTTTGGAAATTTCATTCAGCAGATACGCAAACGTACACTTTTAGTTTTTACAGCCAATTTTTCATCTTCTCAGAAAAATCGCTACAAACACCAAGAAAAAAAAAAAAAAAAAAAAAAAAAAAAAAAAAAAAAAAAAAAAAAAATTTCCCTCACCCCACCCGTATGACGAAAGTTTTTCTTTTATACTTTCATCGATACACTAGATGATCCCACCAATTTGAACTTCGATGAATCTCTAGAGATTCGTTAAAGTCTAGCCCTTGTCTTTGGCCCTACTTTCCTGTTTCCACTAGGGGGCGCTATGACTTTGAGACCATCGCGCGTTGATTGTCGTCAGGGGCGGACCTCTATGAAAATCGTGGAAGTTTTCCCGAGCTAATCGACAATGTACGCTCATAGTTCACCCACTTCCTGTTTTTTCGGCGAATCGCACAAAATGGCCGCCCCCCACGGCCACGCCCTATGACAAAAGTTTTTTTTCCTTTGTAATAAACTTTTTCCGTTACATGTTAAGAATGAACAACCACCAAGTTTAAGATGATGACGCAAGGCCTCTAGAGGAGTTTTTCGTTTAAAGCACAACATTTTGGAAATGGGCAAAACGCAAACTAAATTTCGCACGTTTTCAAACAAACAATGGCGGACTTCCTGTGGGGTTTAATGGGGGGGCCCGACCATGGAGTTTGTAATGTCCGCCCTGCCATGCTACATTGTGTGTACCAAGTTTTTCGGTGAGTCCTACGATAATCGTGCAGGGGCTGAATTTTTTTCCGTAATAAATTGTATTTGGTGGCCGTATGCAGGCCTTTTTTTTTGTGCTCCCATTTCCCTAAAACCCATAATAACTAGTAATTTTATGCCCAGACTTGAATGCGACCGCCAAATTTTGGTGAGTTTTTTTTTTTTTGATATGATAAAGTCTCTCCCTCCAAAATAGGCATTCATTTCTATGACTCGAAAAATAAAGAATCATATAAAG
>NC_045747.1:20923187-20925169 GCF_008692095.1 Etheostoma spectabile | reverse complement strand
CGATGGAAGGAGTCCGCAGAAATGATCACCGGCACACTGCTGCAGACGCTGATGTCTCAGTACTTCATCTCTCAGCTGGATGTACAGCTGCGCCACGAGAATCTGACGGGCTGGTTCTTACCATTTCAAGGGCCGGAGAAAGGCTCGCTGTGATATACGTCACTAGACTGCTCATGCTGATATTCACCCCCAGTGGAGAAGAGTAGAGAGTGAACACAGCAAGGTGTGCGGCACGGCTAGTCTGGAGGGACTTGCTCTCAACATGAAGCTCTGATGGGTTGACCACGCGATCTCAGAGCTGAAGGGGAGGAACAAGAGCGTGATGCTTTCAACTGCTGCAGACAGCACCACAACAAGGAAATGCACGGGCCGCGCTGTGAATGCCTAGGATGGCCATACATCGTATACTCAACAATTATGAAAAACTTTGAAAATGTATAGGCTAACAATAATATTTTAGTAATAGTCTCTGTTGTCATTCTTTTATTTTCTATGAAAACTTTGCACAATGACAAAAAAGAAATAACCCATGAATGATATTGTTTTTAAACTTGAACTACCTGGTTAACAGCAGATATTCTATGGCCATTCTGACCTCAAGACATCCACATGATAATGAAAACACACGGAGAGATGCAGCCACACACATTATTTACATAGATCATTTCTTTTTAGAGAACAGGTTCACGATATTTTAATTTTACAAGCATGGTAATAAAATCAAATCAGAAACAATATTTCAAACTGACAAGAACAAAATCTTTAGTTAAAACCCACATGAAAGAAGAACTGGGCGGCTGTCCTCTCCTGCTGATTCATGCCTTTGTAACCAGCAGCGGGTACTTTTACGCACGGTCGAGAGAAGCCCCAAGGTCATTATGAGCCAATCCAGAACTTACTTCATTTCAATATTGGCTGTATTTCCCCATATCACACTCAGGATTTTTTATTGCTATCACCGAGGATTTGATTTATCCACCTTCTAAAAGTAAGTTCTGGATATTATTCCTCGGTTCAATCCCCGCCTCCTGCCTCTCAGTCTACGGCCACACTGCTCCCTCACGGAAGTCAAAAATCCTCAGCAGTTCTCAGCGAGTCTCTCTCCGTCCCGGTAAATGGTAACAAGCAGCCCTCACAGCAAAGGACGCTCTCATACCGAGAGGCAGCAGTCTGCTGGGAGGGACGAAGACACCGAAAACTACGGGACTAATAACATCAGGACTGATGAACTCTCCTGCTGATTCGTGTAAGATGCGTGTGTGAACCAGGAGTGGTTACTTTTTACGCACGGTTAACCTGTTTCCAAAAGGTAATGATTCAACCAGACAGAGAGCCTCCAGGAGCCGCCTCCTCCTCCTCGGGTCGCAGAGCCTTCCTCTGTGCGCTCTTCAGAAGAGAGGCGGTTGGTCTGATCACCTCTTCGGTGTCCTCCTCGGCTACGCAGATCAAACTGCTTCACTCATAGCAGATTTTCGATTGTGACGCAACTAGTCCATACGGGGCGGACCTTTACGCGAGGGAACAGCCTCCCGAGCTTTCTGATGCTACCCAAGCTTTCTGATCCTACCCGAGCTTTCTGATCCTACCCGAGCTTTCTAATCCTATCCGAGCTTTCTGATCCTAGCCGAGCTTTCTGATCCTAGCCGAGCTTTCTGATCCTACCCGAGCTTTCTGATCCTACACGTGATTTATGATAATACCCGAGCTTACTACTATAAAAGACAGCTAGACTGGGCTGATTCATTCATCTTGCATCGACTCCAGCAGTTTGAACTTGGATAATTGAAAAGATCAAATATCAAATTAGATACAATACTTCAAATTGACAAGATAACAAACTGAATGAAAGAACTGTACAAACACATACACAGCCACATCATGAAAAGTCACGTGCTACCTCTGTCCCTCTGTCAAGGAATTCACTAAACACGTTTCAGTAATATTGCTCTGTTGCCATACTTTTATTTCCCATGGAAAACTTC
>NC_045747.1:20923033-20923177 GCF_008692095.1 Etheostoma spectabile | reverse complement strand
CAAATAAGAAACAAATTATCAATGCTTTCAACTGCCGCAGTGCTGTCTGCATTGATGATTTGTTTCTTATTTGCAAGTGTGCTGAAGTTTTCCATAGGAAATAAAAGTAAAACAAGGAAATGCACGGGCCGCGCTGTGAATGCC
>NC_045747.1:20922845-20923023 GCF_008692095.1 Etheostoma spectabile | reverse complement strand
ATACATCTGTATACTCAACAATTATGAAAAACTCCGAAAATGTACAGGCAGCAATAAATATATTTTATTGCTACCAGGACTGATAATATCAGGACAGCTGCCCCCTCCTGCTGATTCGTGTAAAGATGCGTGTTTATGAACCAGGAGCAGTAATTTTTACGCACGGTCCACGGGATTC
>NC_045747.1:20922655-20922835 GCF_008692095.1 Etheostoma spectabile | reverse complement strand
TCACAACAGTTGTTATCTCAGGACACTTTTCAGAAAGTGGGGTTTGGGGACCCCTGGGGTACTTGAAGGAGTTCCAGGGGGTTCCCGTTTAAAAAGGAGATGATTTTTTTTCATTCAAGTGTTTAATATAATTTCAACCATATAAAAACACAAAAATATTCTGAATTATTTTTCGGATTG
>NC_045747.1:20922562-20922645 GCF_008692095.1 Etheostoma spectabile | reverse complement strand
TACAATTTCGGGTTCTAAACCGAAATTTATCTCAATAAAGGGAACGCTCATTCGTGTTAAAGTCAGATCTAACTCACGATGGA
>NC_045747.1:20922454-20922552 GCF_008692095.1 Etheostoma spectabile | reverse complement strand
AGAATGATCACCGGCACACTGCTGCAGACAGCACCACAACAAGGAAATGCACGGGCCACGCCGTGAATGCCTAGGATGACCATACATCTGTATACTCA
>NC_045747.1:20922247-20922444 GCF_008692095.1 Etheostoma spectabile | reverse complement strand
AAAACTTTGAAAATGTACAGGCTACAATAAATATATTTTAGTAATATTTCTCTGTTGTCATGCTTTTATTTTCTATGGAAACTTCGGCACAATTTTAAATAAGAAATAACCCATGAATGAATATTGTTATTTAAACTTGAACTACCTGGTGAAAAGCAGATATTCTATGGGCCATTCTGACCTCAAGACATCCACAT
>NC_045747.1:20921708-20922237 GCF_008692095.1 Etheostoma spectabile | reverse complement strand
ACACACGGAGAGATGCAGCCTCACACATTATTTAACATAGATAATTTATTGTTTATAGATCAGGGGTTCACAATATTTGAATATCACAAGCATGGTAAATAAGATCAAATCAGAAACAATATTTCATACTGACAAAAACAAAATCGTTTAGTTAAAAACCACATGAATGAAAGAACTGGGCTTCTGTCCTCTCCTGTATGGAAAGCAAAACCGTTCAAATACACGTGATTTCTCACACGTAATCAACACGTGAACAACACGTAAACAACGTGCAAACAACGCTCAAACAATATGCAAAATACACGTAAACAAACACGTTAACAACATGTAAAATACACTTAAATAACACGTAAATTATGCGTAAATGGCGTGTAAACAGCACGTAGACAACGTGTTGTTCACAACAGTTTTTATCTCAGGACACTTTCAGAAAGTGGGGGTTCAGGGACCCCTGGGGTACTTGAAGGAGTTCCAGGGGGTTCCCTGATAATATCAGGACAGAGCCATTTGGTCCCTACTCAATTTTGAA
>NC_045747.1:20921598-20921698 GCF_008692095.1 Etheostoma spectabile | reverse complement strand
TCCTAAGCTCCCATTGGCTGCTGAGCAGTGGGTTAAACCATTTCTGTAAGCTTGGGGAAGGGGTCACCCGCCAACGTTCAACATGCAAAGGATCCTCTCA
>NC_045747.1:20921235-20921588 GCF_008692095.1 Etheostoma spectabile | reverse complement strand
TTCTCATTTCTTCTTTTTTGTTTAGCTTTTTAAAAAATATATAATATTAAGTTAAACTCAATAAATGTACTATTAAATTATACATTTTTTTCTTCAAGATAACATTACCACCTTTTGCTCCACTGCTGCCTTTTTGGGGACATTCCCGCTTTAACACCATCAATTAAACTTTCCAATCCCAGCAGATTGTTGTAGGGGCATGGTTGTGTTATGCCAAAAGATTTTTCAGTTGCATTGCAAGGGAGGCACAATTGATTGTAGCATTTTTTTCTTTTTTCTTGCACATATGTTTTTTTCCTGTACAACCTTTTGTTTTACTATTTCTAGTCATTGCCATTATCTTTATTGTGACT
>NC_045747.1:20919709-20921225 GCF_008692095.1 Etheostoma spectabile | reverse complement strand
TTGCCACTATTTATCACACCCCCAACCAGCACCATTAAACACTGCCTAAAAACCTTGGTCTGTTTCTCCCTAAATGGAGTTTTTCACTATCGCCCTAAATGCTTGCTCTTGGCGTAATTACTGGAATTTTTGGGTCCTTGTAAATTATAGAGTGTATATATAGTATAGAGTTAGTTATAGTATAATCAAAGTAAGTAAGCTATCCAAAGATTTTTTAAGGAACATCTGTTATCTCTCTTTCAAATGGAATACTTGATGAATGTTTACATAGTAGATATACACTCACCGGCCACTTTATTAGGTACACCTGTCCAACTGCTCGTTAACACTTAATTTCTAAGCAGCCAATCACATGGCGGCAACTCAGTGCATTAGGCATGTAGACATGGTAAGAGAATCCTGCAGTTCAAACCGAGCATCAGATTAGGGGAAAAAGGTGATTTGAGTGACTTTGAACGTGGCCTGATGTGGTGCAGAAGGGCTGTCTGAGTATTTCAGAAACTGCTAATCTACTGGGATTTCACGCACACCCATCTCTAGGTTTACAGAAATGGTCCGAAAAAGAAAAAACATCCAGTGAGCGGCAGTTTGTGGGTGGAAATGCCTTGTTGATGCAGCGAGTCAGAGGAGAATGGCCAGACTGGTTCGAGCTAAGAAGGGCAACAGTGACTCAAATAACACCGTTACAACCAAGGTGGGCAGAAGAGCAATCTCTGAAGCACAGTACGTCGAACTTTGAGGCAGATGGGCTACAGCAGCAGAAGACCACATCGGGTGCCACTCCTTTCAGCTAAGAACAGGAAACTGAGACTACATTTGCACAAGCTCATCGAAATGGACAATAGAAGATTGGAAAACGTTGCCTGGTCTGATGAGTCTCGATTTCTGCTGCGACAGTCGGATGGTAGGGTCAGAATTTGGCGTCTACAAATGAAAGCATGGATCCATCCCTGCCTTGTATCAACGGTTCAGGCTGGTGGTGGTGGTGTATGGTGTGGGGAATATTTTCTGGCACTCTTGGGCCCCTTGGTACCAATGAGCATCGTTGCAACGCCACAGCCTACCTGAGTATTGTTGCTGACCATGTCCATCCCTTTATGACCATAATGTACCCAACTTCGATGGCTACTTCAGCAGGATAAGCGCCATGTCATAAAGCTGGATCATCACAGACTGGTTTCTGAACATGACAATGAGTTCGCTGTTACTCAAATGGCCTCCCAGTCACCAGATCTCAATCAATAGAGCCTCTTTGGGATGTGGTGGAACGGGAGATTCGCATCATGGTGTGCAGCCGACAATCTGCGACAACTGTGGATGCCATCATGTCAATATGGACCAAACTCCTGAGGAATGCTCCAGCACCTTGTTGAATTCTGCACGAAGAATTGAGGCAGTTCTAAGGCAAAAAGGGGGTCCAACCCGTTACTAGCATGGGGTACCTAATAAAGTGGCCGGTGAGTGTAGGTTGTCACACCTCCGAAATAGTTTCCAAATACACATTTGAAAATAATGT
>NC_045747.1:20919506-20919626 GCF_008692095.1 Etheostoma spectabile | reverse complement strand
CCCATGATGGTGTTATTCCCACCTGGTCCAACAACCCCCTATCAATGATAAGCAGCACACATTAATGCTGGCACTATTGGTCCCAGCAGATTTACTGTCATGTGGCTACTGGCCCACATT
>NC_045747.1:20914429-20919481 GCF_008692095.1 Etheostoma spectabile | reverse complement strand
GCTTTATCTTCTAGGAAACACGTCGGAAAACCTTCCTTCCTTCGGCAAAAATTTTAATATAAGGAAGGAATAAAAAGAATTAAAGAATTCAAGAAATAACCCCATGAAGCTGAAATGAATTTTTATTTAAACTTGACTACCTGGTGAAAAGCGATATCTATGGGCCATTCTGACCTCAAGACATCCACATGATCATTGAAAAACACAACGGAGAAGGGCGAGATGCAGCCCTCACACATTATTACATAGAATAATTTATTGGTTTTTAGATCAGGGGTTCACAATATTGAATATCACAAGATGGTAATAAGATCAAAATCAGAAACAATCTGTCATACTGACCCCACCAAAACAAAATCGTTTTTAGTTAAAAACCACATGAAGGCAAGAAATGGGCTTTGTCCTCTCCGGTATGGAAAGCAAAACCGTTCAAATACAAGTGATTTCTACAGTAATCAAACAGGTGAACAAAACGGTAAAACAACGTGCAAACACCGCTCAAACAATATTGCAAAACACGGGTTTTTAAACAAACTACTTTTTAAAAACATTGTATAAAATACACTTAAATTAACACGCGTAAATTCGGCCTGGGTTAAATGGCGTGTAACAGCACGTAGAAAACGTGTTTTCACAAACAGTTTTTATCTCAGGGCCACTTTCAAGAACGTGGGGTTCAGGGACACCGGTGGGTATTGAAAGGAGTTCCAGGGGGTTTCCCTGATAAATATCAGGACAGAGCATTTGGTCCCTGTTTACTCAATTTGATAGGGGGAGCGTCCTATGAAGCTACCATTGGCTGCTGAGCAGTGGGTTAAAAACCCATTTCTGTAGCTTGGGGGAAATGGGGTCACCCGCCAACGTTCAACATGCAAAAAGGAGCCTCTCACTTCTTTTCTTTCTCATTTCTTCTTTTTTTGTTTAGCTTTTTAAAAAATATATAATTTTTTTATTAGGTTTTTTGTTTTAAAATAACTCAATAAATGTTACTTCAAATTCTACATTTTTTTTTCTTCAGAGAAACATTACCACCTTTTGCTGCCCCTGCTGCCCTTTTGGGGGGACATTCCGCTTTGTTTTAAACACCATCAAATGTAAACTTTCCAAATCCCAGCAGATGTGAGGGGATGGTTGTGTTATGCCAAAAGAGTTGGCCGGTGCATTGCAAGGGAGGCACATGATTGTAGCATTTTTTTCTTTTTTCTTGGCAATTATGTTTTTTCCGTACAACACTTTTGTTTTACATACTAGTCATGAGCCATTAGCTTTATTGTGGCTACTATTGCCAATTTATAACACCCCAACCAGCACATTAACAACACTGCCTCAAAACCTTGGTCTGTTCTCCTAAAGGAAGTTGTCAATACGCCCTAGATGCTTGCTTGTCTTGGCTAATTACTGGAATTTTTGGGTCTTGTAAATTATAGAGTGTATATTAGTTATCGGAGTTAGTTATAGTATAATCAAAGAGTAAGTAAGCTATCCAAAGATTTTTTAAGGACAATCTGTTATCTATCTTTCAAATGGAATTACTTGATGAATTTCATAGGAGATATACACTCACGGCCACTTTATTAGGATCACCTGTCAAATCTGCTCGTTACACGAATGCTAAGGCACCATCACCATGGCGGAATCTCAGTGGATTTAGGCATGTAGAACATGGTTCAAGAGAATCTCATGCGTTCAAAAACGGCATCAGTTATGGGGAAAACCGGTGATTTGAGGGACTTTGAACGTGGCCGATTGTTGGTGCCAGAAGGGCTGGTCTGAGTATTCAAGAAAACGGCTAATCTACTGGGATTTTCACGCACCAAACATCTCTAGGGTACAGAGAATGGTCCAGAAACGAAAAAGAAAAAAAAAAACATAAAGTGAGCGGCAGTTCTGTGGGTGGAAATGCCTTGTTGATGCCAGAGGTCAGAGGCGATGGCCAGATGGTTCGAGCTAATAGAAGGGCAACAGGGGCCTCAAATAACACCCGTTACAACCAAGGTGGCAGAGAGAATCTCTGAACGCACATTAAAGTCGAACTGAGGCAGATGGGCCTACAGCAGCAGAAGGACCACTCGGGTGCCACTCTTTCAGCTAAAAGAACAGGGAAACTGAGGACTACAATTGACAAAGCGCATCGAAATTGACAATAGAAGATTGGAAAAAACGTTGCCGGTCTGAGAGTCTCGATTTCTGCTGCGGGACAGTAGGCTATAGGGTAAGCTGGGGTCCAACATGAAAGCATGGATCCATCCTGCCTTGTATCAAAACGGTAGGTGGTGGTGGTGGTGTCATGGGGTGGGAATATTTCTTGGCACTCTTGGGCCCTTGGTCCGAATGAAGATCGGTTGCAAAGCCACAGATACTGAGTATGGTTGCTGACCATGTCCATCCCTTTATGAACCATTAAAGTACCCAAACTTTGATGGTACTTTCAGCAGGATAATGCGCCATGTCCATAAAGCGGGAATCATACAGATGGTTTCAGAACGATGACAATGAGGTCGCATCCGTTGGTACTCAAAATGGCCTCCACAGTCACCAGATTCAAGACAAAGAGAATCTTTGGGATTGTGGTGGACGGGAGATTCGCATCATGCATGTGAAGCCGGACCAATCTGCGACAAACTGTGTGTGACATCATGTCAATATGGACCAAACTCCTGAGGAATGCTTTCCAGCACCTTGTTGCCATCTATGCCACGAGAATTGAGGCAGTCTGAAGGCAAAAGGGGGTTCCAACCCGTTACTAGAATGGGGGTAAATAATTAAAAGTGGCCGGTGAGTGTAGGTGGTCACCACCTCGAAATAGTTTACAAATACACATTTGAAAATAATGTTTATACAATATTTGTTTTCACTAAGGATTGTGAAATTGAAAAATTAGTTGGTCATAGCTGGGTTCTAAATTACATTATGTATCCATGATTGGTGGTATTCCCAATGCCAACAACCCCATCAATGATAAGCAGCAACATTAATGCTGCACTATGGGTCCCAGCAGATTTCCTGTCCTGTGGATCATGGGGGGGGACCAAATTCAAGGTGACAATCTAGCATGCGCCTGTGGGAGCATCAGTTACATGGTGTTCTCTCTTACAGAACACAAACACACACACACACACACAGCTAATAAGGACAGCATGCAGAAGCCATCAGGGAAAAACGTACTTGTCAAAAAGAAAAAAAAGCGGACACAATGCGTCTGGTTTTTCCCAAAAAATTTTGACCAGTTCAGATTTCTTTCCAGAGGTAAATGCGGGCCAGTGTGCTGGTTGTGTTCATAGCCCCTTTCAGTGCTCAGGGAATTTAATATAAACATTTTCAAATTCAAATTGCACTTCTCAAATTAGTTGCATCTTATAGTCTTGATCAAGATATCTCATTCGCCAATGTTAGTTCATGTCACTCCTGTTGTCTCGTAAATAACGTTGTGATTCGTTTAACTCTTGGCACTTATATCCCGGTGTCACGGATAAAAATACACGTGAGCATAGCATTTTGGCAAGTTTAGATACATACATGCCGTGATGTAACATAGCAATGGGATATTATCAACCTGTGGTCTTGGGTGTAGCCACCCCACCAAAGTTGAACTGAGAACACAACCTCGGGCTGCCCGGCATTGTGCCCAAGAATCTCCATAATAGTGTGTGTTTGTGACACACATCCGTGTTAAATAGTAAACTAACACTATTTTCAGCACATTTTGCGGCATCATCTATACAATAATATGTACTTGCAGACAGTCCATTGGGTCCCCTGCAGCCAGCAACATTTACTTCCCGTTTATGAGTTTTACCTTTGGACAGCCTATTATATATTACTGAACATATGGCCATATTATTAACTTTTTTACTTTTTCATCATTTAGAGTTTATTTTTTTATAAATCTTAGCTATAAAGTATAATAATTTGTACCTTCGGTCGTAGATTCACAACAGTAGGAATACCCTTCTAACTCCAGTATATACAACAGGTCGCCAGTCTTTGCTCCCTATTTGGGTGTTTGACTTTGTGTCGATACATATTACGTACTAACACCTGAGAACCTTATTGGGCCCCTGCATATGGCCCGCTCTGCCCACTTGTCGGCTACACTTGGGTGGGCCAACAACCAACCACACCCCAATGATGTGCGGGAACATACTCAAATTATATTACAAAAACTGAACTTGCCTGGGATAAACCAACCTCACCCCATACAGACGACCAAGGCCCCCCACAATCCCTGTCTGTGTTGTGGACACTCTGGGATATTTGTCATATATGCTAAACACAAACAAAACGAAAATCATATGTGGTAATACCTCACCAATTAGCACGTCGTGTGAGTCATTACCACAAGTCGAGCTGATGATGACGAAATACCTTATTTTGCTTCCGACTACTCCTAAGACATTAATGCGGATTATAATATAATAGAATGTGCAGGGACGGTATACTATAAAACCCATCATAAGTTAGCTTTTACTGGAATTGTTTAACTAAGGAATAGTTAAGGTGTCACTTGGTTTCTTATCTCTGACAATTTATCTAGCATTATACAAATATTCATCTTAATGCCCACATACAATCTTAAATAAGGTTCCGGTGATCTATTTCTTTACCTAACTGTACTTTTATTTATGTTACTTTCCCAAATGAGCTCACACTAAGTATGTCGCACTTTTATGATTGCATTTTATTTAAATACTGTGTGTCACACATCACACTCTTTTCTTATATTATAGGTGTATAGCTATTCTTGTATGGAGCACTCAAGACCACCATCTAGTCTTATAATCACCGTGGAATCCATACATATAAAATTTTCCATTTTTCCATACATCTTCCCCCTCCCCCACTTTCCTCAAGGTTGTTTTACGGGGTGTTGCAGTGAAGGAGGATATTGGGGTGATTTTAATTCTAAAATTCCCGTGTTGTGGGAGGGGTCGGGGCGGACGGAGTGGTCCGCTAGCCTACCCAGTTCTTATCGTCTACGGGTCTCTGCTCAAGTCTTCGTCACCGCTATGTCTCTCTGTCCCTCACTGGAAGGGAGGGCTGTCACCTCTCCTT
>NC_045747.1:20910585-20914404 GCF_008692095.1 Etheostoma spectabile | reverse complement strand
GCTTTATCTTCTAGGAAACACGTCGGAAAACCTTCCTTCCTTCGGCAAAAATTTTAATATAAGGAAGGAATAAAAAGAATTAAAGAATTCAAGAAATAACCCCATGAAGCTGAAATGAATTTTTATTTAAACTTGACTACCTGGTGAAAAGCGATATCTATGGGCCATTCTGACCTCAAGACATCCACATGATCATTGAAAAACACAACGGAGAAGGGCGAGATGCAGCCCTCACACATTATTACATAGAATAATTTATTGGTTTTTAGATCAGGGGTTCACAATATTGAATATCACAAGATGGTAATAAGATCAAAATCAGAAACAATCTGTCATACTGACCCCACCAAAACAAAATCGTTTTTAGTTAAAAACCACATGAAGGCAAGAAATGGGCTTTGTCCTCTCCGGTATGGAAAGCAAAACCGTTCAAATACAAGTGATTTCTACAGTAATCAAACAGGTGAACAAAACGGTAAAACAACGTGCAAACACCGCTCAAACAATATTGCAAAACACGGGTTTTTAAACAAACTACTTTTTAAAAACATTGTATAAAATACACTTAAATTAACACGCGTAAATTCGGCCTGGGTTAAATGGCGTGTAACAGCACGTAGAAAACGTGTTTTCACAAACAGTTTTTATCTCAGGGCCACTTTCAAGAACGTGGGGTTCAGGGACACCGGTGGGTATTGAAAGGAGTTCCAGGGGGTTTCCCTGATAAATATCAGGACAGAGCATTTGGTCCCTGTTTACTCAATTTGATAGGGGGAGCGTCCTATGAAGCTACCATTGGCTGCTGAGCAGTGGGTTAAAAACCCATTTCTGTAGCTTGGGGGAAATGGGGTCACCCGCCAACGTTCAACATGCAAAAAGGAGCCTCTCACTTCTTTTCTTTCTCATTTCTTCTTTTTTTGTTTAGCTTTTTAAAAAATATATAATTTTTTTATTAGGTTTTTTGTTTTAAAATAACTCAATAAATGTTACTTCAAATTCTACATTTTTTTTTCTTCAGAGAAACATTACCACCTTTTGCTGCCCCTGCTGCCCTTTTGGGGGGACATTCCGCTTTGTTTTAAACACCATCAAATGTAAACTTTCCAAATCCCAGCAGATGTGAGGGGATGGTTGTGTTATGCCAAAAGAGTTGGCCGGTGCATTGCAAGGGAGGCACATGATTGTAGCATTTTTTTCTTTTTTCTTGGCAATTATGTTTTTTCCGTACAACACTTTTGTTTTACATACTAGTCATGAGCCATTAGCTTTATTGTGGCTACTATTGCCAATTTATAACACCCCAACCAGCACATTAACAACACTGCCTCAAAACCTTGGTCTGTTCTCCTAAAGGAAGTTGTCAATACGCCCTAGATGCTTGCTTGTCTTGGCTAATTACTGGAATTTTTGGGTCTTGTAAATTATAGAGTGTATATTAGTTATCGGAGTTAGTTATAGTATAATCAAAGAGTAAGTAAGCTATCCAAAGATTTTTTAAGGACAATCTGTTATCTATCTTTCAAATGGAATTACTTGATGAATTTCATAGGAGATATACACTCACGGCCACTTTATTAGGATCACCTGTCAAATCTGCTCGTTACACGAATGCTAAGGCACCATCACCATGGCGGAATCTCAGTGGATTTAGGCATGTAGAACATGGTTCAAGAGAATCTCATGCGTTCAAAAACGGCATCAGTTATGGGGAAAACCGGTGATTTGAGGGACTTTGAACGTGGCCGATTGTTGGTGCCAGAAGGGCTGGTCTGAGTATTCAAGAAAACGGCTAATCTACTGGGATTTTCACGCACCAAACATCTCTAGGGTACAGAGAATGGTCCAGAAACGAAAAAGAAAAAAAAAAACATAAAGTGAGCGGCAGTTCTGTGGGTGGAAATGCCTTGTTGATGCCAGAGGTCAGAGGCGATGGCCAGATGGTTCGAGCTAATAGAAGGGCAACAGGGGCCTCAAATAACACCCGTTACAACCAAGGTGGCAGAGAGAATCTCTGAACGCACATTAAAGTCGAACTGAGGCAGATGGGCCTACAGCAGCAGAAGGACCACTCGGGTGCCACTCTTTCAGCTAAAAGAACAGGGAAACTGAGGACTACAATTGACAAAGCGCATCGAAATTGACAATAGAAGATTGGAAAAAACGTTGCCGGTCTGAGAGTCTCGATTTCTGCTGCGGGACAGTAGGCTATAGGGTAAGCTGGGGTCCAACATGAAAGCATGGATCCATCCTGCCTTGTATCAAAACGGTAGGTGGTGGTGGTGGTGTCATGGGGTGGGAATATTTCTTGGCACTCTTGGGCCCTTGGTCCGAATGAAGATCGGTTGCAAAGCCACAGATACTGAGTATGGTTGCTGACCATGTCCATCCCTTTATGAACCATTAAAGTACCCAAACTTTGATGGTACTTTCAGCAGGATAATGCGCCATGTCCATAAAGCGGGAATCATACAGATGGTTTCAGAACGATGACAATGAGGTCGCATCCGTTGGTACTCAAAATGGCCTCCACAGTCACCAGATTCAAGACAAAGAGAATCTTTGGGATTGTGGTGGACGGGAGATTCGCATCATGCATGTGAAGCCGGACCAATCTGCGACAAACTGTGTGTGACATCATGTCAATATGGACCAAACTCCTGAGGAATGCTTTCCAGCACCTTGTTGCCATCTATGCCACGAGAATTGAGGCAGTCTGAAGGCAAAAGGGGGTTCCAACCCGTTACTAGAATGGGGGTAAATAATTAAAAGTGGCCGGTGAGTGTAGGTGGTCACCACCTCGAAATAGTTTACAAATACACATTTGAAAATAATGTTTATACAATATTTGTTTTCACTAAGGATTGTGAAATTGAAAAATTAGTTGGTCATAGCTGGGTTCTAAATTACATTATGTATCCATGATTGGTGGTATTCCCAATGCCAACAACCCCATCAATGATAAGCAGCAACATTAATGCTGCACTATGGGTCCCAGCAGATTTCCTGTCCTGTGGATCATGGGGGGGGACCAAATTCAAGGTGACAATCTAGCATGCGCCTGTGGAGCATCAGTTAATGGTGTTCCTCTACAAGAAACAAACACACACACAACAACCACACAGCTAATAAGGACAGCATGAGAGCCTCAGGGAAAAACGTACTTGTCCAAAAGAAAATAAACAGACACAGGCTGTCTGGTTTTCCCAAAACATTTTGACCAGTTAGATTTTTTCCAGAGGGATAAGGGGCGTGTGCTGGGTGTGTTCATAGCCCCTTCAGTGAAGGGAATTATATAAACATTTTCAATTTCAAATTGCACTATATTATTAAGATACTCTGTTATCATCTGTTTTGTAAATAAATTTGATAGTCACTATAGTTCACTATGCACTTATACCCTTTACACTAAAAGAAAAGGACACATTTGGAGTTATCATTAATCGGTTATAATGCAATGGTTTTACTGGTCTGGCCCACTTGAGAGAACTGGGCTGCATATTGCCCAACAACTAAATTGAGTTGACACACCTGTTAAATATTAAACTCCACAGAAGTACTGAAGTTATTAAACATTAGCTCTCTAAAAATGGGGCTGCACATCAATGACAACAGCAACATATACTCCAATTATATATTACTGACCATAATTATATATTACTGAACATAAGGCCATATTATATAATTTTTTACTTTTCATTATTTAGGTTTATTTTCAATCAATACATAAAGTATATAATTGTACTTTGAGATAAAAAAAGAACCTTTATCACTAGTAATGAAGTATTCCTATGGGTACTTAACATATAAGGAACCTGAGAA
>NC_045747.1:20910469-20910575 GCF_008692095.1 Etheostoma spectabile | reverse complement strand
CACTGCATATGGCAGCCGCGCTGCCTGGAAGGACATTGGGGGCCAAAAAACACCAAACACCAAGTGACGGAGAAAATTAGTAAACAGCTCCACCTGCTGGATATTT
>NC_045747.1:20909102-20910459 GCF_008692095.1 Etheostoma spectabile | reverse complement strand
CACAACAAAAAGCAAAACATTTTATTCACATTAAGGACTAACTACATGCTGAAATGTACAGTATTTGCTTCCCTTCATACATGATGCATTTGGAACACAATGAAATAGAAATGATGAATGGGAACATATAGAAATGCATCATAAATTTACTGAATGTTAAAATGAAATATTATAGATACACTTTCTACAATTTCCTTTCTGCATTATTTTTAATTTACTTTCATTGAATTTTTTTTGACAAAGTGGGGACTGTAACGAAATTTGAATACAACTGTAAAGCAACATTTCATAACATTTGGTTAATTTTTGATTTAAATCTTGTTCATTGCATCATTTAAAAAGTTCACTTTATTTCTTTATGTATTTATTTATTATTTACTTAAAATGTAATGCAATTGCAATTATTATATGCAATTATTTAATATTGAACACTTTTCTTATATTAGGGGCTATTGTGGAGACTAGCCAACTGTCTTATGTCAAGAACCACATTTCCCCCCCCACAGGTTGTTTAGCGTGTAACAGGAGGTGATGAGTAGCCCGCAGCTCTCAGTCAACAGGGCTGATTGCATAGTATGCTAAAAGGGACGGCTCGTATATACTTGAAGGGGGTTTGTCCCCTTTGAGAACTAGCCTTTAAAGACTTTTGAGGTCACAACCATCCTGGTCAAAACCAAATGGCATGGACATGTGATATACTAATTATAAGATGCCATGATTAGTTAGATTAGTGTTGACCAATGGTTGGACTGTTTTGTGCTGTATTCACAGTACGTACTGAGGTTGATAAATAGCATAAATACCAACCAGCTAAGCATTTACACTGCTTTCCTGACTCAGACTTGATTTTCCTATTCTTTGTTCACATCATAGCTCTTAAAATGCCTATTCATATTTTTGTTATTGCCAGTCTTCATTCCAACCCCAACCGGCCCGTCAGACACCGCCTACCAAGAGCCTGGGTCTGACCGAGGTTTCTGCCTAAAAGGAAGTTTTTCCTCGCCACTGTCGCACTGTTGCTTGCTCTGGAGGAAACTACTAGAACTGTTGGGTCCTTGTAAATTCTGGAGTGTGGTCTATCTGTATAGTGTCTTGAGATAACTCTTGTTATGAATTGATACTATAAATAAAATTGAATTGAAATTGAATTGAATCATATCTTACTCTTGTACAGCAATAATCCAGCTCTCCAGAGGCATCTGTCAAGCTTTGACTGTTCCTTTAAGAGCTTTTCTCTCTGTATACGTTTTTGATACTATTCACGAATGGAAACACTCACTCTTGTTTTCACCTTAAAGTACTGTGTAGCTGATTTCTTATTGATGGATTAGTGAAGCACCATCTTTCTCGTGTCTTG
>NC_045747.1:20908704-20908991 GCF_008692095.1 Etheostoma spectabile | reverse complement strand
CAAGGCACTTCAGTCTAATGTCTGATATTGAATATAGATTTTATGATTTAGTTTCAACAAATGTAAATTGTATAGTTGTTAGAGATGATTTAGTTTAATTTAGAATGATAGCTGACCTACTCTACTTATATCCACAGTAATGTGTTAAGTCAAATGAAAATCAGAACACACTAAATCACATTTTGCACAATATATATTTCTGAATTACATAACAATTAAAATATTGTTCACATATGTAAAAAGAAACATTTAGAAAGTTTTCTTACATGTATTGCATTAGTAAGTAG
>NC_045747.1:20906360-20908679 GCF_008692095.1 Etheostoma spectabile | reverse complement strand
CTTTTTGTTATTAGAACAGGACTGACTACATGCTGAAAATGCACAGCATTTGCTCCCTTCATACATTGGAATGCATTTGAAACACATAAAAAGAAATGAATGGGAACCATATGAAATGTTAAAAAAATATAATTAGATACACTTTCTACAATTACACTTTCGCATTATTTTTTAATTTACTTCATTGACTTTTTGTTTTGACAAAGTGGGGACTGTAAGAAATTTGAACACCGGAAGCAACTTTCTCATATTTGGTTATTTTTGATTTAAACTTGTTCTTGCATCATTTAAAAGTTGCACTTAGTTTCTTTATTATTTTATATTTATTAAAATGTAAGTGCCTTGCAATTATTATATGCAATTATTTAATTGAACACTTTTCTCATATTAGGGCATATTGTGGATACTTAGCCACACTCTGTCTTATGGTCTAAGAGCCAACAGTCCCCCCCCCCCCCCCCCCCCCCCCCCACACCCCCCCCACCCCCCCCCCCCCCAACCCCCCCCCCCCCCCATGAACTGAACGGGAATTGAAATACTGGGTGCTATTAAACGATGTATTTTATTCTTATCCTGGTTTACAATGATTAAAAAGTGGCTGTGAATTGTTCAAAGGGAGAAAAGGCCAGGTGAAAGTGTTGTTTTTGTTAACATGGGCACCGCCATGTTGGAATTCCACAATCTACTACATCACTGGCATGGGTAAGCTACTCCGCGGCTAACTAGCACTAAGCAGCGCCATCCATAGAAAACACTAACAAAAGAGTGGAGTCTAGGAGGACATAGGGTGGGGGAAACGGAAAGAAAGAAGTCTAGGGGGGTCATACTGTATTGGCCCTGGCTGCAGTAGGACCTGTATAGGGCTAAGCAGCAACTGGGTTAAGAACACATTTCCACACCAGTACCTTTGACAAGAAAAAAACGCCTCAACTCATGGCTGCACTGGTAGCTGAGTTCGTATTGAGTGGGTATTAGTGAAGCACACGTCTTTCTCGTGGCTCCTGCTGGCGTCACAGGCACTTCAGATTCGATGCTGATCCTATATTGGCATATATATCTTATGATTGGTATTTTCCAAATGTAAATTGTAAGGTTTTTAAGATGTATTTTTTAGTTTAGAATGTACTTCCACTATTATTATACTCCACATGTAGTATTTGAGCATTGTAATGAATAGGTATTGCATTCATTACCAATTAATTTAAAACAAAATAACTATGAGATACTGTTAAATAAACAACCAGTAATGCATTATCAAATGAAAAATCAAGAACAACCACAACACATTTTGCACATATTATTGCTAAATTCGAACGATTAAAAATTGTTAGCATAGTAAAGAAACATTTAGAATAGTTTTCTCGTATGCAGTTAATAGATAAACAGTATAGACTAAACATACGATGTTTACTATCACTAAACTAACACTTTATAAATATTTTAATCAGTCTCTGGTCTGTGGTGGACTGCTCCTGTTGTGTGTGAGGTTTTCCAAATCCACCAGCACAGAAGAGACAGACGAAGAAGCAGGATGGTGACAAAATTTTCGTCTGTGCTGGTCAGGCAGGAGCTCGTAGTAGTCTTCAATGGGTCTTCAGCTCGTAATTTGGGCCTGGAAGCAAGTAGGGTGCTGAGAGTGGTCCAGTGGTTTGCTGTGGTGCTGGGTCTGCTGCATGATCGGTTGGGTGACGTCCGTGTCCAGTGGTCTGCGTGGTGCTGGGTCTGCCTGATGATAGGTTGTTTGGACGTCCGTGTCCGATGGTCTGCTGTGGGTGCTGGGTCTGCCTGAGATAATAGTTGGTGACGTCCGTGGGTCCAGTGGTCTGCTGTGTGCTGGCTCTGCCTGAGATTTAGAAGGTTGGTTGACGTCCTGTGGTCCAGTGGTCACTGCTTGGTGCGGGGTCGCCTGAGATGATAGGTTGTTGACGTCCCGTGTCCAGTGGTCTGCTGTGGTGCTGGGTCGTGCCTGAGATGATGGTTGGTTGACGTTCCGTTTCCAGTGGCTGCTGTGGTGCTGGATCTGCCTGAGATGACTAGTTGGTTGACGTTCCATGTGTCCAGTGGTCTGCTGTGGGTGCTTGGGTCTGCCTGAGATGATAGGTGGTTGACCCCATTCTCAGCTGCCTGACGATTGCCCAAATCCCAGAGGAATCCTGCCCTGCTAAAACAGACAAAACAGTGAGTAATGTTGAACACAACTATACAATATTGCACTGTTGGTAGCTGTTTTGTTGAGTTTGGCCTCCAATGACAGAATGATTAACAATGGAATAATATTCAAGAAGGTTTCTGTAATAAATATAATCCACATGTGTAGAG
>NC_045747.1:20906094-20906335 GCF_008692095.1 Etheostoma spectabile | reverse complement strand
TGCTGGTACTTCTGTAGTACGCCACGGCAAAACTGCTCTACGCTGGCCGTTCCATTGTGTTCCTGTGGAGAGAGTGGTGCCAGCTAGGCACAACGCTATCCTTGGGGCTTACACACTGCTCGGAATTGCCGTTAAACACTCAAAATTCAAATGATTTAAACTTTGACCTTTCAAGGCACAACTAATTCCAGAACGTTCCTGCGCTGCGCTTTGCCTCTCTGCGCCCTACCTCACGGTTTTG
>NC_045747.1:20905889-20906069 GCF_008692095.1 Etheostoma spectabile | reverse complement strand
CCGTTCGTGGAGGGGCTTACCTTACTTGCCAGTAGGCGAGAAGGCAAAAACCACCACTGCTCTTTTGCTGGACTTGTAGTCATCCCAGTCCTGTGGTCGTCCATCCTTCTTATCTGGTCCAGAGTAAACACCTAGAAAATATATGACAGTATAACAATGAGTAAGATTTATTATGCCTTA
>NC_045747.1:20905727-20905879 GCF_008692095.1 Etheostoma spectabile | reverse complement strand
AAGTGAGATTACTGTCAATAATTGTTAACTTACCTCTGGTATAGACATCCACAGCTATGTTAAAAAGCCAAAGAACAACAATGCTTAACCCTAAATTGCTCCCAATAGTCAGGCTAGTGCCTTGCACGGTAGCTTGCTGCCATTAGCGTTAC
>NC_045747.1:20902302-20905702 GCF_008692095.1 Etheostoma spectabile | reverse complement strand
AAAGGAAATGTAATCATATAAAACACTAAATGAAATCTTGATCTTGATCTAGTGTGTGAATGAAAGGGCTAAATAATGAAATTAATATAGGTATCACATAATGTAATTACATAAAAGCTGACTATTAATCAAAAGAGAAAAATAACGCTGATGGAGAGCTACCTGAGTCACAGCCACACCACCGCAACCAAAAAAAATGGAAAGATACGAAAATCGACTGTATCAGCCCTTCAAGATTACAAAGAGGACAATTGACCTGCCTGTACAGAATATGTGCAAATAGGCCTGGCATAACTCTACAATAGGAGTTATCTCCCCATTAGAACACAAAGGTTAAATCTGCGACAAACGTTCAACAACTCTGTCATAATCAGAGTCGAATCTTCAGTTCCTCCATGTTATCAAGAAGGAACCATCCAGTATCTCCTGAATGGGAGGGGCCGACGGGCCCTCTGAAGAGGAGCGTGGTACTCATGAGGCTGTCCTACACAAGTTACCTTCAGCCTCTTCATACGTACCTGCAAGGGGTCAGTCTCTTCCCGGCTTCTCTTTATGGAGGGGCCGAGGTATGGAAGCGGACGTGGTGCAGACTCCAAGGAAGATGTCTTCGCCTGTTCTCTTGTGGAGGGGCCGAGCCGGGAAGCAGGAGTGTGGTAAAATCATGAGGATGTCCTCCAATTCCCCTCAGCCTCTGCGTACGTCCCTGCAAGTGTCACTCTGTTCCCTGCTCTCTTTATGGAGGGGCCGAGGTCGAAGAGGACGGTGCAGAATCCAGGAGCTGTCTCCCTGGCTTCTCTTTGTGGATGGGGACGAAAGGATGAAGAGGAGGTGGTAATCATTGAGGGATTTCCCATCCAACAATTCCATCAGCATCTTCGTATTACCTGCAGGTGTCACTCGTTCCCTGCTTTCTCTTTAGGAGGGGCCCGAGGCCTGAAAGAGGAGGTTGCAACTCAATGGGCATGTCTTCCCTTCTTCTGTCTGGTGAGGGGGACGAGGCCTGAATGAGGAGTGTACGGACTCCCTGGAGAAAGGTGTTAACTTTTGAGAGGCTGCGAGCCAACCATCCACCATAACATTACCTCACCATTACCATTCCTATCCATAACTTATTAATATTCCTATTACCATGCTCATAAACCATTACTAAAACCAAACACTATAACAAAGATTATAACCTCACCTAAACCAACCACCCATTTACCATTAACGAGAAGTACCATACAACCCAAAACAATCCCTAACCCATCAAAATACCATCTCCTATAACCATCACGATAACCCCATAACATCACCATCAACCAGTACCATCACATACATCACCATCACTATAACCCTCCCATCACCATTACAATCACCATCATATAAACATCACCATCACCATTACATCACCCCCCTCACCATTCCATTACCATCACCATCACTATAACCATCACCCATCCACCATTACCATCACCATTCCCATCACCATACGTCACATCCCTAGAACCAGTACATTACCATCACCCACTACCAGCACCATAACCGTTACCATCACCCTCACCCATTACATTCACTATAACCATTACGCATCACCCTACAGCACCCATCACCATCACCATCACCATGTACGCATTACCCAACAATCACACAGTACCATCCATAGACCATAATATTAGCATCCCTATTACCATTCTTAACCATAACTAGAACCAACCACTATAGCAAAGGTTATAACCCATAACGAAAACCACCATCATTAACCTACCCTATCATATTACCATAAGCCAAAACATCCCTATAACCAGCAAGATAACCATCCTTCTAAACCATAACTATACCCCCGCTACCCTCACCAGCACCATCCCCATACCCATCACCATCACCTCAATATAACCATTACCATCACCATTACATAACATAACATCCCATTACAATCACCCATCCCCAAGTCACTATACCAGTGAGCCTATGCACCAGCTTACCATCACCATTACCCTCACCCTTACCATTACCATCCCATCAGTATAACCATTACCACACCATTGACCTCACCCGTTACCATACCATTACCATTTCCATCACTATAACATATGTACCTCACCATTCACAATCACCATTTACCATCACCATCACTATAACCAGTACCATACCATCACCATCACCATCACGATAACCATCCCATTACCATCACCATCATAGAAACCATTACCATTAACCATACCCATCACCATCACCATTACCATCACCATTCCATCACCATTACCACCCATCACCATACCATCCCTATGCAATTACCATCAGCCATCCCATACCATCCTATACCAAATATTAATATTCCTATTACCATCTCTATAACCATAAACTATAACCACCAGTAGCCAAGATTATAAACCATAAAATAAAACAACCATCATTCTTACCTATCATATTACCCTAACCAAACCATCCCTAGAACCCTCAAAAACCATCCTTATAACCATCACTCTAACCATTACCATCACCATTGCCCATCACCATCATATTACCATACCATCACCATCCCCTCACTATCACTATAACCATTACCATCACCATTGACCTCTCAGACATAAGTTTCAAATCCTCTGCTCCTCTTCCTCTGCAGTTTTCGTCGCTCCTTACAGACAATGGACCCAGACACAGGATAGTAACAGACCGGTCAAGCCAGTCTAGCTTTTGCCTCCTTATCCTTGAGTCGTCATCGGTGTCTCAAATTCTGTTATCTTTCTGAGAGGGGGAAAAACGGTGACCAATGCTATACTACCTCCTCTTCGGGAGGCTCGGTTCTGCCGGACGGGGGAAGGTGGTCTACCGGCTGAGGGAAACAAAGACAACGTAAAACCTCTTGTTACACACATATCTACTAAAAGTGTAATGTGACTTCTCAAATATAAGGAGAGTTCTCATACATTAATTATTGGATTAACTTAGCAACAATTAAAGTTAACAACACGAACAGACATTAGGTAGATTAGATTTGTTTCTTATTTCCATGCAAAAGGAAATGACGCGCAGAAAATGTTGTGACCGAGAAAAGGTTGGTCACACGGATAGCAAAAGCTTGCCTGGAGAGACAACAATCTTGCGCGCACAGGGTCTCAGGATCACTGCCCCTCTTTGCGACTAAAAAGTTTCCATATAATTTGACAAGTTTAAAATTATTTTGAGAAACATAAATTCTCTTCCACTACTTTTTTTTAAACTCTCAAATTTCTTTTTGGTATCATGTGGACCTTTTTTCTCGCTCTCAAAAACCTTTGCTTCAATGAATTTTTTTTCTCACTTGCCCCTCTGTCCTGGGCCGGCCCACCATCTCTATCAACGTCACCATCACTATAACCATCACCATAACTATCACTACAATTGTTAACATCCACTTGCTCCTCTTCCTCTGCATTCT
>NC_045747.1:20902198-20902292 GCF_008692095.1 Etheostoma spectabile | reverse complement strand
AGACATGGAGCCATACCCAGGATCTACAGACTGGTTAGGCCAGTCGTCTTCATCCTCTGAGTCTTCATCCTCCCACTCCTCAAATTGATGTTCA
>NC_045747.1:20901946-20902119 GCF_008692095.1 Etheostoma spectabile | reverse complement strand
GGAAGTTGTCTACACGGCCTGAGGGAAACAAAGATCAAACGTAAAACGTCTTGTTTAAGTAAAATGTTTAATGTGACTTCAAATATTAAGGAGTTCTCATAACATTAATTATTTGGATTAAATTAGCACCATTTAAAGTTAAAATAAGAACAGCATACATATGGAGCTAGATT
>NC_045747.1:20901726-20901936 GCF_008692095.1 Etheostoma spectabile | reverse complement strand
TTACATGCAAAAAAGTAAAAATGTAAAAAAAATGTTTGAGAAAAAAGGTTGTCACACTGATAGCAAAAAAGCATTTTATGAGAAAAAAACAATATTTGAGAGAAAAGGTTTTCATATCAATAGCAAATGTTTGAGACTAAAAATAAATAATTATAATAATAATAATATTAAAATTATTTCTGAGAAAAAGAAATTTCTCTTAAAATACTT
>NC_045747.1:20901497-20901716 GCF_008692095.1 Etheostoma spectabile | reverse complement strand
CTCAAATATATATTTTTTCCTATCAGTGTGACATTTTTTTTCTCGCTCTCAGTGCAATTTTTTTTTCTTGTCTCAGGATTTTTTTCTCAATGTGAAAATATCGTCATGGGCAGGGCCACGTTCCTATTGGCCAATCTGGTGATCACTGTCTTGAAAAAATTTTTCACACTGATAGCAAAAAATATATACATTTGAGAGTTTAAAAATGTATTTTGAGAG
>NC_045747.1:20901173-20901487 GCF_008692095.1 Etheostoma spectabile | reverse complement strand
TTTTTTCTCAGAAATAAATTTTAAAAATTTCAAATTTATATTTAAGCTTTTGCTATTGGTATGAAAACTTTTGTCTCAAATATTTTTTTTTCTCTCATAAAATGCTTTTTTGCTCTCAGTGTGATCATTTTTTCTCTCAAAACCTCTCTCTTCATTTATTTTCGCGCTTGCAATAAAGAAACAAATCTAGCTCCATACATACATACTTACATGTATACATACATACATACATACATACATAGGCTACATACATACATACATACATGTGTCATAAAGTCACCAACAGACAAAAGGCTATACCCTTTTTAACAGTA
>NC_045747.1:20900756-20900859 GCF_008692095.1 Etheostoma spectabile | reverse complement strand
ACATAACAGCAACAACAATAATAAAAATGGTAATAATAATAATTGTTATAATCAAAAGATGTAGGCTTCAAGAACATGGCTTTGTATTTGTTGGGCGAGTAAA
>NC_045747.1:20900582-20900746 GCF_008692095.1 Etheostoma spectabile | reverse complement strand
GTTAGGGCTTTTACGCACGGAGAGCGTAATTCAACTGCCAGACTCAGAGGTCGAAAAAAACGTGGATAGATATTATAATAAAGAAGTTAATATCATTTGATAAACTTTCAAACTTTTTAAGATTTAACCAACTAAACAAAGAACCTCCGCGTTCCAACCACACA
>NC_045747.1:20900451-20900572 GCF_008692095.1 Etheostoma spectabile | reverse complement strand
TCCTGGTTTGATTCCACCTGCGCGTCCTCGCCTCCCGACGTTCCATCCTAATAGCTCCATCGTCTCCATGGTGCTCAACTCACAGACTTTTTTGGGCATTTTATGAATTTTGGCCCAGTCG
>NC_045747.1:20900338-20900441 GCF_008692095.1 Etheostoma spectabile | reverse complement strand
TCAGCAAATTCAATGTAGCTATATTTTGTAAGATTGTTTGCCCTCAAACTGAAATAACAGTGTTTTCACATCCGTACACTAATTGTTGATACATTCCACACAT
>NC_045747.1:20900046-20900237 GCF_008692095.1 Etheostoma spectabile | reverse complement strand
AACGTTAATGGCTTTCCACCTTTAAATTCTAAACGTGACACCAATTTCCACAACTAGCGAGCTACTGATAAAGATTGGTTATTTTTATTGAATACATCAATGAATCAGAGATAAGTAGCCTAGGCTAGACTTGTAATAAAAATAAATCTAAAAATTGTCTTACCTTGTCTTGCAAGCATGTGCAACCCATG
>NC_045747.1:20899678-20899832 GCF_008692095.1 Etheostoma spectabile | reverse complement strand
TTTGCATGAAGCCCAAGTCAAAATGCAAAGTGAGAAATTAGAATGGTCTGCAGCCCTTGTATAGGCTCCTCGGATCGTCGTTCTGTTTCCATGACATTAATTGACGTACATGCCTGCGTTTGATTGGCCGAATGGCCACTAATGTATTTTACAG
>NC_045747.1:20899563-20899668 GCF_008692095.1 Etheostoma spectabile | reverse complement strand
TCATTTTTATTTTTCAGTGAAATGTTTGACCATCAGTTGTTTCTTTCTGATTTTCTAAGATATTACTTAGGCATTGTAAACCTTTTACAACCTGTTTCAATAATA
>NC_045747.1:20899317-20899553 GCF_008692095.1 Etheostoma spectabile | reverse complement strand
ATATCACTATTACATCAAATTAAAATAGGCTTCTACAAATAGCCCATATATATATCTGTCTAAGCTTTCCTATAAAACTAAAGGTCGGAATTTTTTTTTTTTAAATGCCCCTCAAGCTGGCTGGCTCAATGACCCACCTTCACTAAATCCCTAAAATAAAGCAGATAAAGCTTACTGTAATTGTGAATGCCAAATCTTAGGATGAAGAAACAACCTGTTATTGATAACAAAGTGTG
>NC_045747.1:20898921-20899307 GCF_008692095.1 Etheostoma spectabile | reverse complement strand
CTGATGAGGGTTGACCACGCGATCTCGTCTGTTTCCAAACCGTCTGTCACATCCGGTGGGCCCGTACGGGGCGGACCTTTACGCAATCAAAACTTCCTTAACTCCTTCCACTTCTACTATAAAAGACAAGCCAGACTGGGCTGATTCTCTAACCTGTCATCGCCTCCAGCAGTTTCAACTTGGATAATCGCGGCAGTTCAGACTTGCTCCCTCTGTGATTTGTGTCACATGTGACATGTGTGGCTGGTAGGGACTCACTCCACTCCTGCAGTGGACTGGAAAAAAAGATTGTTCATTTACTTTTTTATTCAGAATACATGCACTCCCTGCTGAGGACATTTTAACATGGACACTCATTGAAATTGAAAACCTGTCATACCTTTTAA
>NC_045747.1:20897964-20898911 GCF_008692095.1 Etheostoma spectabile | reverse complement strand
ACAAAAGTATGAAATGAGTGTCAATTAAAATTTCATCAAAAAGAAAAGAATTGAAGCAGTTCTGACTTGCTCCCTCTGTTATTTGCGTGACATGTGTGGCTTTTGTATTTGTGTGTAACGTATAATTAGTTACCCTTCAAAAAAATCATTCGTTACCCTTCTCAACATGAAGCTCTGTTGAGTTGTTGTTATGCTTTAATTTTCTATCGAAAACTTCAGCACAATGACAAATAAGAAACAACCCATGAATGAATATTGTTATTTAAACGTATACTACCTGGTTAACAGCAGATATTCTATGGGCCATAGTGACCTCAAGACATGCACATGATCATGGAAACACACGGAGAGATGCAGCCACACACATTATTTAGCATAGATCATTTCATTTTATAGATCAGGGGTTCATAATATTTGAATTTCACAAGAATGGTAAATAAGATCAAATCCGAAAAAATATTTCAAACTGACAAAAACAAAATCTTTTAGTTAAAACCCACACGAAAGAAAGAACTGGGGGGCTGTCCTCTCCTGCTGATTCATGCCTGTGTAACCAGCAGCGGGTCCTTTTACGCACGGTCGAGAGAAGCTCCCCAAGGTGATTATGAGCCAATCCAGAACTTACTTCATTTCAATATTGTCTGTATTTTCCCATATCTCACTCAGGATTTTTTATTGCTATCGCCAAGGATTTGATTTATCCACCTGTACAGTAAAATTTGGATATTATTCCTCGGTTCAACCTCCGCCGCCTGCCTCTCAGTCTACGGCCACACTGCTCCCTCACGGAAGAAGAAAATCCTCAGCAGCTCACAGCGAGTCTCTCTCCGTCCCGGTAAATTGTAAGAAGCAGCCCTCACTGCAAAGGACGCTCTCATACCACCAACTACCAGGACTGATAATATCAGGAAGAGCTGCCCTCTCCTGCTGATTCGTTGAAAGATGTG
>NC_045747.1:20886581-20897954 GCF_008692095.1 Etheostoma spectabile | reverse complement strand
CCAGGAGCAGTAACTTTTACGCACGGTCCACGGGAATCCAGTGTCAAATCACAACAGTTGTTATCTCAGCACACTTTCCAGAAAGTGGGGTTCACTCCTTTAAGAAGGAGAGGATTTTTTTTAATTCAAGTGTTTACTATAATTTCAACCATATAAAAACACAAAAATATTCGGAATTAGTTTTAGGATTGAACTTTGGGTTCGAAATCGAACTGTATCCTGATAAAAAAAGCGCTCATACATGTCAAAGTCAGATCTGACTCACGATGGAAGGAGTCCTCAGAATGATCACCGGCACACTGCTGCAGACGCTGATGTCTCTCAGGGACTTCATCTCCCAGCTGGATGTACAGCTGCGCCACGAGGAACCTGACGGGCTGGTTCTTACCATTTCAAGGGCCAGAGACAGGCTCGCTGTGATATATGTCACTAGACTGCTCATGCTGATATTCACCACCAGAGGAGAAGAGTAGAGAGTGAACACAGCGAGGTGTGCGGCGCGGCTGGCCTGGGAGGGACTTGCTCTCAACATGAAGCTCTGATGAGGGTTGACCACGCGATCTCAGAGCTGAAGGGGAGGAACAAGAGCGCGATGCTTTCAACTGCTGCAGACAGCACCACGAGGAAATGCACGGGCCACGCTGTGAATGCCTAGGATGACCATACATCTGTTACTCAACAACTATGAAAAACTTTGAAAATGTACAGGCTACAATAAATATATAGTAATATTCTCTGTGTTATGCTTTATTTTCTATGAACACTTCGGCACAATGACAATAAGAAATAACCCATGAAGTTGTTATTTAAACTTGAACTACCTGGTTAACAGTAGTATTCTATGGGCCATTCTGACCTCAAGACATCCACATGATCATGAAAACACACGGAGAGATGCAGCCTCACACATATTTAACATAGATATTTCTTTTTATAGATCATGGGTTCACAATATTGAATTTCACAAGCATGGTAAATAAGATCAAATCAGAACAATATTTCAAACTGACAAGAACAAAATCTATTAGTTAAAAACCACATGAAGAAAGAACTGGGCGGCTGTCCATGCTGATTCATGCCAGTGTAACCAGCAGCGGGTACTTTTACGCACGGTCGAGGAAGCTCCCAAGGTCATATGAGCCAATCCCGAACTTACTTAATTTCAATATCGTCTATATTTCCCCATATCACACTCAGGATTTTTTATGCTACTGCGAGGATTGATTTATCCACCTGTACAGTAAAGTTCTGGATATTATTCCCGGTTCAATCCCCGCCGCCTGCTCTCAGTCTAAGGCCACACTGCCTTCACGGAAGTAGAAAAACCTCAGCAGTTCTCAGCGAGTCTCTCTCCGTCCCGGTAAATTGTAATAAGCAGCCCTACAGCAAAGGACGCTCTCATACCGCCAACTACCAGGACTGGTAAAATCAGGACAGCTGCCCTTCCTGCTGATTCGTTGAAAGATGTGTGTGTATGAACCAGGAGCAGTAACTTTTACGCACGGTCCCCGGGATTCCAGTGTCAAATCACAACAGTTGTCTTCAGGACCATTTCCAGAAAGTGGGGTTCACTCCTTTAAGAAGGAGAGGATTTTTTTAATTCAAGTGTTTAAATTTACAACCATATAAAAACACAAAAAATATCGGAATGAGTTTAGGATTGAACTTTGGGTTCGAATACGAACTGTATCTGATAAAAAAAACGGCTCATACATGAAGTCAGATCTAACTCACGATGGAAGGAGTCCTCAGAATGTCACCCGGCACACTGCTGCAGACGTGATGTCTCTCAGGGACTTCATCTCAGCGGATGTACAGCTGCGCACGAGGAATCTGACGGGTGGTTCTTACCATTTCAAGGGCCAGAGACAGGCTCGCTGTGATATACGTCACTAGACTGCTCATGCTGATATCACCACCAGAGGAGAAGAGTAGAGAGTGAACACAGCGAGGTGTGCCGGCGTGGTGGAGGGACTTGCTCTCAAATGAAGCTCTGATGAGGGTTGACCACGCGATCTCGTTGTTTCCAAACCGTCTGTCACATCCGGTGGGCCCGTACGGGGCGGACCTTTACGCAATCAAAAAATTCCTTAACTCCTTCCACTTCTACTATAAAAGACAAGCCAGACTGGGCTGATTCTCTAACCGTCATGCCTCCAGCAGTTTGAACTTGGATAACGCGGCAGTTAGTTGCCCTCGTGATTTGTGTCACATGTGACATGTGTGACTGGTAGGGAATCACTCCACTCCTGCAGTGGACTGGAAAAAAAGATTGTTCATTTACTTTTTTATTCAGATAACAGACTCCCTGTGAGGACATTTAACATGGACACTCATTGAAATTGAAAACTGTCATACCTTTTAATTTACGGCAATGTTATCTGTAATGCATTTTTAACAATTGTTTTAGACGTTTTATGGATGATTATTGAATGTTGTATTTTAAAAGGTAAATTTGATGTGAAATGTTATATGACAAAAGTATGAAATGAGTGTCAATAAAAATCTTATCAAAAGAAAGAATTGCAGCTGTTCTGACTTATTCCCTCTGTGATTTGGTGTCACATGTGACATGTGTGGCGGTAGGGCCTCACTACTCCTGCAGTGGACTGGGAAAAAAGATTGTTCATTTACTTTTTTATTCAGAACATATGCACTCTCTTCTGAGGACATTTTAACATGGACACTCATTGAAATTGAAAACCTTTTATACTTTTAATTTATGGCAATGTTATCTGTAATGCATTTTAAAACAATTGTTTTAGAGGTTTATGGAGATTTATTGACTTGTTGTATTTTAAAGGTAAATTTGATGTGAAATGTATATGACAAAAGTATGAAATGAGTGTCAATAAAAAAATGTCAAAAGAAAGATTTGTAGTATTCTGATTGCTCCTCTGTGATTTTTGTGAATATGTGGCTTTTGTATTTGTGGGTAACAAATGATTAGTAACCTTCAACAAAATCCTTCGTTACCTTCTCAACATGAAGCTCTGTTGAGTTGTTGTCATGCTTTATTTTCTATCGAAAACTTCGGCACAATGACAAATATGAAATAACCCATGAATGAATATTGTATTTTTAACTAACACCTGGTTAGAAGCAGATATTCTATGGGCCATAGTGACCTCAATACATGCACATGATCATGAAAACACACGGAGAGATGCAGCCATACACAATATTTAACATAGATCATTTATTGTTTATAGATCATGGGTTATAATATTTGAATTTCACAAGTATGGTAAACGAGATCAAAAAAGATACAATACTTCAAACTAACAAGAAAACAAACTTTTAGTTAAAAACCACATGAATGAAAGAAACTGGGGAGCTGTCCTCTAGCTGAGTCATGCCTGTGTAACCAGCAGCGGGTACTTTACGCACGGGCGAGAGAAGCTTCTCAAGGTGATATGAGCCAATCCAGAACTTACTTCATTCAATATTGTCTTTTTTTCCCATAACACCATCAGGATTTTTATGCTATCGCGAGGTATTTATCCACCTGACAGTAAAGTTGCGATATTATTCCTCGGTTCAATCCCCGCCTCTGCCTCTCAGTTACGGCCACACTGCTCCCTCACGGAAGAAGAAAATCTCAGCAGTTCTCAGGGAGTCTCTCTCCGTCCCGCTGTCGTGCCAAATGTACCTATCCCGCCAGGATTTGTATACCCTGGCAGCGGGAGCGGCATGACACAGAGCGGAGTTTCTGTGCCTTCGAATTGTTTGACTCTGCACTTTGAATTTACCTCTTAAATGGAACAAATAGCGACGTGAAAGTCGGCAGGGTTTTCCATAGTAACAGGGTCTCAGTTTGCATAAATACGTGGATTGTCTGTTACATTAGGCGACGTGTAAAATGTTTATAGCGTCGTTAAATATTGTGATTAATCAGGCGACTGGTTCTTACGTGCTTTCGGTTCTAATTAGTTGACAGGGTTTTCAAATAAACTCTTTACCTGTCTACCATATCAGTTACATAGGAGGTACTCAAAATATCAGGCTGTTTTCCATGATTTTGTGTATCCCACCCCCTAACATACAAAGGGTCTGTCTGTCATCATGTGTGTTATTTGTGTGTTTATGTGTCACAATAAACAACCTCACATAATTTGGAGTGGTCTGCTGTTGCCTAGCAAAGTTACATGGGGGGTAATTGATGATGGTGTCGTGTTGGGGCTCCCCACTTCAGGTCCGGGATAGTGGATCCCGAAAGTCCACAGCAGACACAGGGCTGTTGAGTATGGTGATGGAAGGAAGAGTGGGGGGCTCCTCCTGAAGTCACGATCATCTCCACAGTTTTGAGCGTGTTAAGCTGAAGGTTGTTCTGACTGCACCAGAGAGCAGCTGATCCACCTCCCTTTTGTAGGCCGACTCATCACACCGTCCGGATGAGGCCGATGACCGTTGTGTCGTCAGCAAACTTCAGGAGTTTAACAGATGGGTCTCCTGCGGTGCAGTCATTGGTGTAGAGGGAGAAGAGCAGTGGGGAGAGCACACACCCTGATGTTCCCCGCCTCACTGCTGCCTCTGTCAGTCAGGAAGTTGTGACCCACTGACAGGTGGAGGCTGGCACAGTGAGCTGGGAAGTGTGGTGCTGAGGATGTCCAGGATGATGGTGTTGAACGCCGAGCTGCACAAACAGGATCCTGCATGAGCCTCTGGGAGTCGAGGTGTTGCAGGATGTAATGCAGTCCCAAGTTGACTGCATCATCCACAGACCGTTAGCCCTGTAGGCAAACTGCAGGGGTCCAGTAAGAGGACTGTGATGTCCTTCAAGTGGGCCCACAACAGAATTTAAAGGACTTCATGACACAGATCTCAGGGCGACAGGCCTGTAGTCATTTAGTCCGAGATGGAGGGTTTTTTGGGCATGGGATGATTGTGGAGCGTTTGAAGCAGGATGGAACTTCAGATAGCTCCAGAATCGTTGAAGATCTGAGTGAAGATGGGGGCCCGCTGGTCTGCACAGATTTCAGGCAGGATGGTGACACACGTCTGGGCCAGGAGCCTTTCTAACTAGACTATTAGCTGCCTGACTGGAGTGTTTAAGACTGCAGCACATGATCAACTGATGTTGTGATGGTATTGAGAATCCAGATCAGCGATCTGAAAAGGATTATTTTCTTTGGTGAAAAGTACGTGCTTTTACTCTCGTTCAACATGTTCTATACAATGTTAGAGTTGTGTTTATTCCATTTTATGCTGTGTTAAATTCTTTACTGGACCAAATTCAGAGGGAAATATTGTATTTTTTACTGCAATACGTTTCTTGGACAGCATATTCAAGTCACTTTTCAGATTTAGTTGTAACATTTTTAATGACCTTATAAAATACTTTGTCAAAGTGTCTATTTGGCTCGATTTTGTGGCAATTGCATTATTGAACTATGTGTCTAAGTGCAACTTGAGGTATAGTACGTTCTTTCATTATATGCAATTTAAAGCAAATATTGTACTCATTACTCATATTAAGCTGTTGCCTAATAATAAAGAAAATCAATTTTTTACCAGTGGAGTGCCTTACAAAAAGCTATGTCTAGTTGTGGTTTTCTGTCATGTTTTAGACGACTATCAGCTGTTAGCAGCAGTTCCACACAAGAGTGACTTACATAGATTCTATAGTATACATGAACTGTAAATCATGCACAAAACTTACACAGAAACCGCACAACAGAAATCCACCCAAACAACAGATGAAATAAACAGTAAATGTTATTGTTAAGAAGCAGAAATATTACAGTAACATTCAGTGAAAGTTGATTTAGTAGTTTATACCAACATGTTTCTTAGTCACATCTGAGTAAAGTGTGAAAATAAACAGTAAAGCATCGGAAGCATACTTTTATGCAATAAGTTCATAATTTTAAAAAAAAACTGAATATGTCAGAAATCAACTCAAATCTACTTACATTCAGATAAAGTACAATGAATGGATTCAGAGTTCAATTGTGATAGTGAATTGAAGATGCTTAAATAAAAAATTCTATGTGTAAAAGAAAAGCAAAGTCAGCCAAAAACAACTGTAGCAGTCTTGTGGGGCTGTAACACACATTTACACTCCATATAAACAATATTTCTGGATGAACAACTTTGCATTTTAGATCTAGAGGTCTTGAGGAAAGTGTATCTATATCTAAAAGGTTTGCTCTGTACGGTGGCCTTTTTAGGACATCTGAAGCCTTGTTTGAGCTTACCTGACATGTTCTAAATGCAAAGCATCTGTGTTCTGATGAACTAAAACATTACAAGATTTGTGGTTCTGTGCATAACAGCGTCCCGTAAAGGCACGTGGGTCAGGCCGGGCCGTTTCCATCTGCAGGCTTCTTCTTATTCTATGGTTTTTTCTCCACACTCCTCTCCAAAAATGAAGGTGGCTTGACGTTGAGGGCATCATCGAGCAAAACGAGGTCTGAAAACACAGTCAGGGTAAACACGATTAGTGTTTTGGCCTACACAGCAGAGGGGGATTCTTTTATGCAGTAAATCCTGACCTGGTCTGATCGTAGTCCAGGGTTCCCTTCTTGTGGCTGCACACCAGGAGGTTGGCAGGATGAGCGAGGCAGCTTCCAGAGCTTCCTCTACACTGCAGCCTGTTCAGAGAAAACATGGTGGAGTTGTTGGTGAAGTTAGGGGTTAAATAACTGGGATTTAGATCGTTATGCATCTTAAATTCTCTTCTAACTCTGCAGGATTCGGGATTCTGAGATTTTCAGGGTTTTAAATAATGAAGAATATTTTATGTCGTGAAAGAACTTGCTATTTATAATAATTATATGCAGCTCTGGTTTTTAAACATCTAACCTCCTGTTGTCTGGGTCAAATGACCCGTTTTCCTATATTAATGTTCTTTTTAATTACCTACTGTAATTACTCCAAATAACATGATTATTACACACAACGCTCTTTGGCAGTACAAACTCTATTTTCATTAATTTTGGGTGTCTTATTCACTTTATAGCATTTGGAAAAAAATTGAAGTTGTTTTTGAAATAGAATGGATTAAAAGTTGGCTATCCATCAACATACTTTCCTTCAATTTAGTCAAAATATTCCTAATTTCTGCTTTTCTGAGTCAAACATTAGGTATAATTTCCTATAAATGAGATTTATTGATCATGAATCCCAAAATAACTGTAAAACTGTAAAAACGTTAATGAGTTAGTGTTACGTAGTGTTGAAAACATCAAAAAAAAGTGACAAACATTGAAAAAAAGCGTCAAAAGTATTGAAAAAAGGGACACAAAAATGTAAGAAAAAGTAAAAAAGCATCCATAAAAGTGGTCAACAAAAGTGTGGATTTTCAATTTGACGGGAAGACAACACAACGGTTAAAAGGCATTAATGAGGAGTCCCGGGAAAAGATTATATTTCCAGGAAGTGATCATTTTAAACTCTCGTGAAAATTCTCGACTTACACCAAGGACAAGAGAGTCGTAAAATCATATCTCGTTCCAACATTTTTAAACTGGAGTATTTTTTGGCTGCTTTAAACTCACCTGAAGCATGTTTAAAGTGGCGTACACACATGTCCATCGTGGCAATGCTGCCGCAGAGCGTCTTAGTGCCTAAAAGAGAGAAAGAGTCAAAACACAGAAGTGTCATTAAGCTCACGTTACATGACTTTCACAGTGGTCAGATCACTGCACTGTCTAAGCTCCCAATGGCTTCGTTTTAATCTGGAGTCTATGTTGTAATCTCGGCTGTGTTTCACGGGACACGGGACATGATGTAATACTATGATGAGCAAGACAGGATTTGGTTCGAAAAACAAGCGCTGCAAGTTGTTGTGCTGATATGGAGCAATAAAACAAAGAAGAAACATAAAGAAGGGTGGGGGCATCACCTTCTTTACTTTTATTCTTAATTAACTAATTTTAACAGGCCACATCCAGACCAATTTGATACAGTGGTTCGGATCAGTAAAACCATGAGGGTCATGATGAGTCTGGTGAGGAATATTAGATTCCTTAAGCATGCAACGGTGCTGTGAACACACCAAGTACAATGGCTTCCATTTACATGTGAAAGATAGGGACTGGTCCATTTTGAAAACCTGACTCCCTCGTGTCTACTTTTCTTCTTTTGGACAAAGACACGCTCCACGGTGGGCTCCTGCCTGAACGCAGCCTGTAAACTTGACAGTGTGTGTGTGTGTGTGTGTGTGTGTGTGTGTGTGTGTGTGTGTGTGTGTGTGTGTGTGTGGGTGTGTGTGTGTGTGTGTGGTGTGTGTTGTGTGTGTGGGTGTGTCGTGTGTGTGTGTGGTTCCAGCATAGGGAGTAACTTAGGACAGTGCCATCTCAGTTGACAGATAGAAATAGCTCTGCATTTTATTGTAGATTGGAATTAATGACCTGCAGTTTTTAGACTGTAAAGTCATCCAGTTGGCGGATTGGACCCTTCAGCGGCCAGTTCTGGCCTTAGGGGTGTATGTTGACAGTTCTGGGTAAGGGGTTGTTGTCGTTGGCACACGTGTTCACAAAAGAACTTGTTTCCATGCACCTTACTATTGTAGCATGTTTCCTTGAGGTATGAAACAACAACTTGTTGCAAATGCAACACATAACACAATGAACATATGAACGCCCGAGGAGTTAGTCCTGACATTGTCCAGAATTTCCATTTCACACATGTAGCACACAACAGGAGACGTACATGTATCAGACACATTCTCAATGGAAATACTATGTTTAGTTGAGGTAAAGGGGGGCGCCTGGGTAGAGCGTGCAGGAGGCAGACATGCAGGAGCTGGGTTGTAATTTGGTCATAAAACATCAAGTCAAGACTCTCTCTTAATGTCCGATCCAAATGATTTCGACATACAGCTCCTCCAGGCAATGTCTAGATAGTTCAGGGGTGCATGTGAAATTATCAATGCTCACGATGCGGACCTGGACATTCTGATCCAGGTGACAGACCATAATGGATTACTGCCTAATGTGTTGTCTTGTTATTTTCGGGCGCTGCTTTTTTCGCCTGTTGTCTGCTGTGTTCAGACCCCTACTTCAGGAAGTGTCTTTTGAAGACCACAACAGTTAAAAGGTGAGTTCCTATATATCCGACTGCTTGAATTGTTGATGAAACATGTGTAGCAATGTAAATAAATTGAGGAGGTGAAGCATCGGGATGCATTGGGATATGGATTAATTCAAGTCCGGATATTTAGCATGCTAGAAATCTGGGGTGGGTCCACGAGGCATGGCACGTGCGTCACTCAAAGCACCAGAGAGCCAAATAGCGAGCGCCAGGCCAACACGATTTGCCTCGGATGTGGGAATGTTGTCGTGGAGTCCCCAAACACGTTGGCCAGTGAAATGAGGACCAGTGTTGTGTAGTGTAAATTAGGCATAAAACTATATTGTGTTACCTCCTACCAGCACCACAATTAAATAGAAAATGTATTGGTACAAAAACTGAAGAAAAACTTGAGACCTGCAACGTAAGCGTGCAGACCCTGGATCTCAATGACCTGCTGGCCCAGAGTGTGACGCCCAGGAGGGAGACCCATTGCTGTGATCGCATCGTCACCAACACCAAACCTGAGGTGCAAACACATATCAAAGGCATCAGTTTATTTTTAGGACGCGTTAAAAAAAGATGAATAGGAACGTGCATTTTTCGAACAGGCAAAAAAGAAAGCAAAAATCTTCAGCAAACATATCTTTCTAAATGATTTATATATTCAAATAGGGATTCCATGTTAAAAAGGAGAAGAAAGAAGATAAAAAACATATTTTTCTATTTTGTGCTTTAGTTAATACAAAAACAATTTAATTCTGCACTTATTATACATGTATACATACACATAGTATGCAGCATACATGCACACACAATATACATGTACTGTATACATGCATGCAAACACAATACATAACACGTTGTTCTTTTTGGCTAAATGACGACAGGAAGTGACATCAGGACTTGGCTGTCTATAGTTCAGTACTCTTTCTATGACAACAACAGCCTCCACAGACCTGAAGGGTGAGCTCTGTGGGCGATGCGTAGGGCCGCAGGGTTATGTGGATCCGTCAGCTATCATGCCGTAGTAGACTGTCCTGCCTGCAGGAACCTGGTCGCTGGTCGGAGACCCACTATACCAGGGTCCGATGGTGGAACTGGATCACAACACAGCAAAGAGAAAAGCAGATGCTTAGGGAGGAGACTGGCAGTTTGACTCCCAGACGATCCCCCTTCATACCGTCTAAGCAATGCACTGAACTGCACCTCCACTCTACAAACTGTCTCATGATTAGGGATGGGATAAACAAGTACCTCAACGATACAATAAGATTTCTCACAATACAGAGAATATGCGATACAGCAATTCTGCGATAATGAATGTATTGCTGAACAATCCAATAATGACACAGCATGAAATTGTAACTATGAATACAAAATGCCCATAAAAAAAGGTTCTCCTTTTTTCACTGTGGTTCGATCCGGCCCTGCAGTCCCATGTCGAAATGTCCTTGGGCAAGACTCTGAAACGAGTTGCCCCTGATGCTGCCTTCGGAGTGTAAATGTGTGTGGAGTGTTTATCTGATGAGCAGGTGACACCTTGTACGGCAGCTCGGCCCAGTGTGTGAATGTGTGTGAATGGTTCCTGTACTCACAAAGAACAGTTCATTTACATTTACATAAATAAAACTACAGAACCCAGAGCAACCTTGGGCCCAGACTTTGGACTTAAACGTGGCTTGGTATCTGTTATTTTCCTCAAAATGCTGTCAGCCATCCCGTTGAAAACGTCTTCCTCTTCAACTCAAGATTGTTTTACCTTTTCTTCAAAGGTCATTCTAAGATCATGCAGTGAAAGTTATACGCTGCATTACAATATTGTTAGACACATTTCTGAGACTGCGAGACTCACAGGCAGCATGGCGTTAAAGAGGTGAGTGATGAAGGAGGCTCCGTGATGAACGGCCTCCTCAGCCTGGGACGGTGGCCACAGAGTGACCTACAGAGGGAAATAGTAAATGAGTCAGAGGAGTTTGCAGATAATAAACTAACAGAACTTCATGTTTTTCTTCAATTCAAGGTGTAAAACAAGGTTTTTGGGGGAAATGAGGTGAGTACGTGGTGCTCACCTAACGACACAGTGAGCCCCTGGCAGAGCTCCTTCACCACCGATTGGCTGCCGCCCAGCTCGGGAGCCAGTGTCACCATGGCGATGTTTCCAGGGCCAGTAGGCCTCCATCAGGTCCGCGATCCCCCCAGACGGAAGGTCGGAGAAAACTGCTCTGGGTGAGCTCCTTTCTTCTCCACTGATGAATGGGCCCTCCAGATGAAAAACCTCAGATAGTACATATGAATTAGTGCTGTCAGTTAACGCTTATTAACAGGTCCACGCCAACCCATTTAACGGCAACA
>NC_045747.1:20886417-20886556 GCF_008692095.1 Etheostoma spectabile | reverse complement strand
TGGGAGGGACTGCTCTCACATGAAGCTCTGATGAGGGTTGACCCCACGCGATCCAGCTGAAGGGGAGGAACAAGAGCGCGATGCTTTCAACTGCTGCAGACAGCACCACAACGAGGAAATGCACGGGCCACGCTGTGAA
>NC_045747.1:20886170-20886407 GCF_008692095.1 Etheostoma spectabile | reverse complement strand
GACCATACATCTGTATACTCAACAACTATGAAAAACTTTGAAAATGTACAGGCTACAATAAATATATACTAGTAATATTTCTCTGTTGTCATGCTTTTATTTTCTATGAACACTTCGGCACAATGACAAATAAGAAATAACCCATGAATGAATATTGTTATTTAAACTTGAACTACCTGGTTAACAGCAGATATTCTATGGGCCATTCTGACCTCAAGACATCCACATGATCATGAA
>NC_045747.1:20886038-20886160 GCF_008692095.1 Etheostoma spectabile | reverse complement strand
GAGATGCAGCCTCACACATTATTTAACATAGATCATTTCTTTTTATAGATCATGGGTTCACAATATTTGAATTTCACAAGCATGGTAAATAAGATCAAATCAGAAACAATATTTCAAACTGA
>NC_045747.1:20885926-20886028 GCF_008692095.1 Etheostoma spectabile | reverse complement strand
ATCTATTAGTTAAAAACCACATGAATGAAAGAACTGGGCGGCTGTCCCATGCTGATTCATGCCAGTGTAACCAGCAGCGGGTACTTTTACGCACGGTCGAGA
>NC_045747.1:20885538-20885916 GCF_008692095.1 Etheostoma spectabile | reverse complement strand
AAGGTCATTATGAGCCAATCCAGAACTTACTTAATTTCAATATCGTCTATATTTCCCCATATCACACTCAGGATTTTTTATTGCTACTGCCGAGGATTTGATTTATCCACCTGTACAGTAAAGTTCTGGATATTATTCCTCGGTTCAATCCCCGCCGCCTGCCTCTCAGTCTAAGGCCACACTGCTCCTTCACGGAAGTAGAAAATCCTCAGCAGTTCTCAGCGAGTCTCTCTCCGTCCCGGTAAATTGTAATAAGCAGCCCTCACAGCAAAGGACGCTCTCATACCGCCAACTACCAGGACTGGTAAAATCAGGACAGCTGCCCTCTCCTGCTGATTCGTTGAAAGATGTGTGTGTATGAACCAGGAGCAGTAACTT
>NC_045747.1:20885267-20885528 GCF_008692095.1 Etheostoma spectabile | reverse complement strand
CACGGTCCACGGGATTCCAGTGTCAAATCACAACAGTTGTTATCTCAGGACACTTTCCAGAAAGTGGGGTTCACTCCTTTAAGAAGGAGAGGATTTTTTTAATTCAAGTGTTTACTATAATTTCAACCATATAAAAACACAAAAATATTCGTAATGAGTTTTAGGATTGAACTTTGGGTTCGAAATCGAACTGTATCCTGATAAAAAAACGCGCTCATACATGTTAAAGTCAGATCTAACTCACGATGGAAGGAGTCCTCA
>NC_045747.1:20864642-20885242 GCF_008692095.1 Etheostoma spectabile | reverse complement strand
TGTTAAAGTCAGATCTAACTCAGATGGAAGGAGTCCTCAGAATGATCACCCGGCCACACTGCGCAGACGCTGATGTCTCTCAGGGACTTCATCTCCCAGCTGGATGTACAGCTGCGCCACGAGGAATCTGACGGGCTGGTTCTTACCATTTCAAGGGCCAGAGACAGGCTCGCTGTGATATACGTCACTAGACTGCTCATGCTGATATTCACCACCAGAGGAGAAGAGTAGAGAGTGAACACAGCGAGGTGTGCCGCGCGGCTGGTCTGGGAGGGACTTGCTCTCAACATGAAGCTCTGATGAGGGTTGACCACGGATCTCGTCTGTTTCCAAACCGTCTGTCACATCCGGTGGGCCCGTACGGGGCGGACCTTTACGCAATCAAAACTTCCTAACTCCTTCCACTTCTACTATAAAAGACAAGCCAGACGGGCTATCTCTAACCTGTCATCGCCTCCAGCAGTTTGAACTTGGATAATCGCGGCAGTTCAGACTTGCCCTCTGTGATTTGTGTCACATGTGACATGTGTGACTGGTAGGGACTCACTCCACTCCTGCAGTGGACTGGAAAAAAAGATTGGTCATTTACTTTTTATTCAGAATACATGCACTCCCTGCTGAGGACATTTAACATGGACACTCATTGAAATTGAAAACCTGTCATACCTTTTAATTTACGGCAATGTTATCTGTAATGCATTTTTAAAACAATGTTTTAGACGTTTTAGGATGTTTATGAATTGTTGTATTTTAAAAGGTAAATTTGATGTGAAAGGTATATGACAAAAGTATGAAAGTAGTGTCAATAAAAATCTTATCAAAAAAAAGAATTGCAGCTGGTGACTTATTCCCCTGGATTTGGGTCACATGGACATGTGTGGGTGGTAGGGCCTCACTACACTCTGCAGTGGACTGGGAAAAAGATGTTCATTTACTTTTTTATTCAGAAACATATGCACTCTCTTTGAGGACATTTAACATGGACAACTATTGAAATTGAAAACCTTTTATACCTTTTAATTATGGCAATGTTATCTGTAATGCATTTTTAAAACAATTGTTTTAGACGTTTTATGGATGATTTATTGACTGTTGTATTTTAAAAGGTAACTTTGATGTGAAATGTTATATGACAAAAGTATGAAATGAGTGTCAATAAAAAAAATGTCAAAAGAAAAGATTTGTAGTAGTCTGACTGGCTCCCTTGTGATTTTTGTGACATATGTGGCTTTTGTATTTGTGGGTAACAAATGATGTTAACCTTCAACAAAATCCTTCGTTACCCTTCTCACATGAAGCTCTGTTGAGTTGTTGTCATGCTTTTATTTTCTATCGAAAACTTCGGCACAATGACAATATGAAAATACCATGAATGAATATGTTATTTAAACTTAACTACCTGGTTAGAAGCAGATATTTATGGGCCATAGTGACCTCAATACATGCACATGATCATGAAAACACACGGAGAGATGCAGCCATACACAATATTTAACATAGATCATTTATTGTTTATAGATCATGGGTTTATAATATTTGAATTCACAAGTATGGTAAACGAGATCAAAAAAGATACAATACTTCACAACTAACAGAAAACAAACTTTTAGTTAAAAACCACATGAATGAAAGAACTGGGGAGCTGTCCTCTACTGCTGAGTCATGCTGTGTAACACAGCAGCGGGTACTTTTACGCACGGCTGAGAGAAGCTTCTCAAGGTGATATGAGCCAATCCAGAACTTACTTCATTTCAATATTGTCTTTTTTCCATAACACACTCAGGATTTTTTATTGCTATCGCGAGGATTCTATTTATCCACCGTACAGTAAAGTTCTGGATATTATTCCTCGGTTCAATCCCCGCCTCCTGCCTCTCAGTCTACGGCCACACTGCTCCCTCACGGAAGAAGAAAATCCTCAGCAGTTCTCAGCGAGTCTCTCTCCGTCCCGCTGGCGTGCCAAATGTACTTATCCGCCAGGATTTGTATACCCTGGCAGCGGGAGCGCGCATGCACACAGAGCGGAGTTTCTGCGCCCTTCGAGATTGTTTGAATCCTGCACTTTGATTACCTCTTAAATGGAACAAATAGCGACGTGAAAGTCTCGGCAGGGTTTTCCATAGTAACATGGGTCTCAGTTCTGCATAAATACGTGGATTGTCTGTTACAATAAGGCGACGTGTAAATTGTTTATAGCGTCGTTAAATATGTGGATTAATCAGGCGACTGGTCCTCTTAGTGCTTTCGGTTTTCATTAATTTAGTTTGACAATGGTTTTCAAATAACAAATCTTTCACTGTCTACCATATCAGTACATATGGAGGTACTCAAAATATCAGGCTGTTTTCCCTGATATTTTGTGTATCACCCCCTAACTACAAAGGGTCGTCCTGTCATCATGTGTGTTATTTGTGTGTTAATGTGTCACATAAACAACCTCACATAATTTGGAGTGGTCTGCTGTTGCCTAGCAAAAGTTACATGGGGGGTAAATGATGATGGTGGTTGTTGGGCTCCCACTTCAGGTCCTGGGATATGTGGATCCCGAAAGTCCACAGCAGACACAGGTGTTGAGTATGGTGATGGAAGGAAGAGTGGGGGGGCTTCCTGAAGTCCACGATATCTCCACAGTTTTGAGCGTGTTAAGCTGAAGGTTGTTCTGACTGCACCAGAGAGCCAGCTGATCCACTCTTTTGTAGGCCGACTCATCAGTCCCGGATGGGCCGATGACCGTTGTGTCGTCAGCAAACTTCAGGAGTTTAACAGATGGGTCTCCTGCGGTGCGTATTGGTGTAGAGAGGAGAGAAGAGCAGTGGGGAGAGCACACACCTGATGTTCCCCAGCCTCACTGCTGCCTCCTGTCAGTCAGGAAGTTGTGACCCACTGACAGGTGGAGGCTGGCACAGTGAGCTGGGAGAGTGTGGTGCTGGGATGTCCCGGATGATGGGGTTGAACGCCGAGCTGCACAAACAGGATCCTTGCATGAGCCTCTGGAGAGTCGAGGTGTGCAGGATGTAATGCAGTCCCAATGACTGCATCATCCCCAGACCTGTTAGCCCTGTAGGCAAACTGCAGGGGTCCAGTAAGAGGAATGTGATGTCCTTAGTGGGCCAACACCAGACTTTCAAAGGACTTCATGACTAAAGATCTCAGGGCGACAGGCCTGTAGTCATTTAGTCCAGAGATGGAGGGTTTTGGGACTGGGATGATTGTGGAGCGTTTGAAGCAGGATGGAACTTCAGATAGCTCCAGAGATCTGTTGAAGAACTGAGTGAAGATGGGGGCCAGCTGGTCTGCACAGATTTTCAGGCAGGATGGTGAACACCGTCTGGGCCAGGAGCCTTTTCAACTAGACTATTAGCTGCCCTGAATGGAGTTTAAGACTGGACGCACATGATCAACCTGATGGTATGTGATGGGATTGAGAATCCAGATCAGCGATCTGAAAAGGATTATTTTCTTTGGTGAAAAGTAACGGTGCTTTTACTCTCGTTCAACTACAGTCATATACAATGTTAGAGTGCTTGTTTTATTTCCATTTTATGCTGTGTTAAATTCTTACTGGACCAAATTTCAGAGGAAATATTGTATTTTTACTGCAATACGTTTCTTGGACAGCTATAACAAGTCACTTTTCAGATTTAGTTGTAACATTTTTAATGACCTTATAAAATACTTTGTCAAAGTGTCTATTTGGCTCGATTTTGTGGCAATTGCATTCATTGAACTACGTGTCTAAGTGCAACCTTGAGGTACTAGTACTGTCATTTTCATATATGCAATTTTAAAGCAAAAATATTGTACTCATTACTCATATTAAGCTGTTGCATAATAATAAAGAAAATCAGTTTTTACCAGTGGATGCCTTACAAAAAGCTATGTCTAGTTGTGGTTTCTTGTCATGTTTTAGACGACTATCAGCGTGCAGCAGTTCCACACAAGAGTGATTACATATGATCATAGTATACATGAACTGTAAATCATGCAAAAACTCTACTACAGAACACGCACACAAGAAATCCACAAACAACAGATGAAATAAAAACAGTAAATGTTATTGTTAAGAAGCAGAAATAACAGTAATTCAGTGAAAGTTGATTTATGTAGTTTAATACCAACATGTTCCCTTTAGTCACATCTGAGTAAAGTGTGAAAATAAACAGTAAAGCATCTGGGAGCATACTTTTATTGCAATAAGTTCATAATTTTAAAAAAAAACCTGAATATGCAGAAATCAACTCAAATCTACTTACATTCAGATAAAAGTACAATGAATTGGACAGAGTTCAATTGCGATAGTTGAATTGAAGATGCTTAAATAAAAAATTTCATGTGGTAAAGAAAAGCAAAGTCAGCCAAAAACAACTGTAGCAGTTTGTGGGGGCTGTAACACACATTTACACTCCCTATAAACAATATTTCTGGATGAACAACTTTGCTATTCTTAGATTAGAGGTCTTGAGGAAAGTTTGTATCTATATCTAAAAGGTTTGCTCTGTACGGTGGCCTTTTTAGGACATCTGAACCTTGTTTGAGCTACTGACATGTTCTAAATGCAAAGCATTGTGTTACTGAACTAAAACATTCAACAGATTTGTGGTTCTGGGCATAACAGCGTCCCGTAAAGGCACGTCGGGTCCCGCTGGGCCGGTTTCCATCTGCAGGCTTCTTCTTATTCTATGGTTCTTTTCTCCACACTTCCTCTCCAAAAATGAAGGTGGCTTTGACGTTGAGGGCATCATCGAGCAAAACGAGGTCTGAAAACACAGTCAGGGTAAAACGAAGTGTTTTTGCCTACACACAGCAGAGATGGGGATTTTTTATGCAGTAAATCGACCTGCGTCTGATCCGTAGTCCAGGGTTCCCTTTGTGGCTGCACCCAGGAGGTTGGCAGGATGGAGCGAGGCAGCTTCCAGAGCTTCCTCTACACTGAGCCTGTTCAGAGAAAACATGGTGGAGTTGTTGGTGAAGTTAGGGGTTAAATAATGGGATTTAGATCCTGTTATGCATCTTAAATTCTCTTCTAACTCTGCAGGATTCTGGGAATCTGAGATTTTCAGGGTTTTAAAATAATGAAGAATATTTATGTCGTGAAAGACTATGCTATTTTATAATAAATTATATGCAGCTCTGGTTTTTAAATCATATAACCCTCATGTTGTCCTCGGGTCAAATTGACCCGTTTTCCTATATTAATGTTCTTTTAATTACTATGTAATTACTCAAAATAACATGATTATTTACACACAAAGCTCTTTGGCAATACAAATCTCTATTTCATTAATTTGGGTGTCTTATTCACTTTATAGCATTTGGAAAAAAATTGAAGTTGTTTTTGAAATAGAATGGATTAAAAGTTGAATACCATCAAAATACTTCCTTCAATTTTAGTCAAATAATTCCTAATTTCTGCTTTTCTGAGTCAAACATTAGGTATAATTTCCTATAAATGAGATTTATTGATCATGAATCCCAAAATAACTGTAAAACTGTAAAAACGTTAATGAGTTAGTGTTACGTAGTGTTGAAAACATCAAAAAAAAGTGAAACATTGAAAAAAAAAAGCGTCAAAAGTATTGAAAAAAAGGGAAAACAAAAATGTAAGAAAAAGTAAAAAAGCATCCATAAAAAGTGTCAACAAAAGTGTGGATTCAATTTGAGGGAAGAACAACACACGGTTAAAAGGCATTACTCTTAGGAAGTCCCGGGAAAAGATATATTTCCAGGAAGTGATCATTTTAAAACTCTCGTGAAATTCTCGACTCTACACAAAGGACAAGAGAGTCAAAATCATATCTCGTTCCAACATTTTTAAACTGAGTATTTTTTGGCTGCCTTTAAACTCACCTGAAGCATGTTTAAAGTGGCGTACACACATGTCCATCGTGGCAATGCTGCCGCAGAGCGTCTAGTGCCTAAAAGAGAGAAGAGTTCAAAACACAGAAGTAGTCATTTATAGCTCACGTTACATGACTTTCACAGTGGTCAGATCACGCACTGTCTAAGTTCCAACTGGCTTACGTTTTTAATCTGGAGCTATGTTGTAATCTCGGCTGTTGATTTCACGGGACACGGGACATGATGTAATACTATGATGAGCAAGACAGGATTTGGTTCGAAAAAACAAGCGCTGCAGTTGTTTTTGGCTGATATGGAGCAATAAAACAAAGAAGAAAACATAAAGAAGGTGGGGGCATCACCCTTCTTTACTTTTATCTTAATTAACTAATTTTAACAGGCCACAAGACAGCCAATTTGATCTCAAGTGGTTTCGATCAGTAAAACCATGATGGGTCATGATGAGTCTGGTGAGGAATATTAGATCCTTAAGCATGCAACGGTGCTGTGAACACACCAAGTACAATGGCTTCCCATACTAATGTGAAAGAATAGGATGACGGTCCATTTTGAAAACCTGACTCCTCTGTGTCTACTTTTCTTCTTTTGGACAAAGACACGCTCCACGGTTGGCTCCTGCATGAACAGCAGCTGTAAACTTGACAGTGTGTGGTGTGTGTGTGTGTTTGTGTGTGTGTGTGGTGTGTGTGTGTGTGTGTGTGTGTGTGTGTGTGTGGGTGTGTGTGTGGTGTGTTGTGTGTGTGGTGTGTCGGTGTGTGGTGGTGTTTCCAGCATAGGGACTGCTAACTTAGTAGGACAGTGCCATCTTCAGTGAGATAGAAATATGCTCTGCATTTTATTGCTAGATTGGAATTAATGACCTGCAGTTTTTAGACTGTAAAGTCATCCAGTGGGCGGATTGGACCCTTAGCGGCCCAGTTCTGGCCTTGGCGTATGTTTGACAGTTCTGGGTAGGGGTGTGTGTCGTTGGCACACGTGTTCACAAAAGAACTTGTTCCATGCACCTTTACTTTGTAGATGTTTCCTGAGGATGACAACCACAACTTGTTGCAAATGCAACACATAAGTCACATATGAACATATGAAGACACGGCCGAGGAGTTAGATCCTGACATTGTCCAGAATTTCCATTTCACAACATGTAGCACACAACAGGAGACGTACATGTACAGACATCTCACTGGAAATACTATGTTTGTGAGGTAAGGGGGGGCGCACTGGGTAGAGCGTGCAGGAGGCAGGACATGCAGGAGCTGTGTGTTGTAATTGGTAATAACAATCAAGTCAAGACTCTTCTAATGTCCGATCCAAATGATTCGACATACAGCTCCTCCAGGCAATGTCTAGATAAGTTAGGGTTGCATGTTGAAATAATCATTGCATCACGTGCGGACCTGGACACTTCTGCATCCAGGTGACAGACCATATGGATTACTGCCTAATGATGTTGTCTTTGTTTTTCCGGTCGCTGCTTTTTTCGCCTGTTGTCTGCTGTGGTTCAGACTCCCTACTTTCAGGAAGTGTCTTTTTGAAGACCACATACAGTTAAAAGGTGAGTTCTATATACCGACCTGCTTGAATTTGTTGATGAAAACATGTGTAGCAATGAAATAATATTGAGGAGGTGAAGCATCGTGATGCATTGGGATATTGAATTAATTCAAGTCGGATATAGCATGCTGAAATTCGGGATGGGTCCACGCAGGCATGCCGTGCGTCACTCAAGCACCAGAGAGCCAAATAGCGAGCGCCAGGCCAACACTGATTTGCCTCGGATGTGGGAATGTTGTCGTGGAGCTCCCAAACACTGTTGGCCAGTGAAAAATGAGGACCAGTGTTGTGTAGTGTAAATTAGGCTAAAACTATATTGTGTTACCTCATCAGCCACCACCCATTAAAAGAAAATGTATGGTCAAAAACTAAGAAAAAACTTGAGACCTGCAACGAAGACGTGCAGACCCTGGATCTCAAGACCTGCTGGCCCAGAGTGTGACGCCCAGGAGGGAGACCCATTGCTGTGATCGCATCCGTCACCAACACCAAACCTGGGGTGCAAACACACATATCAAAGGCATCAGTTTATTTTTAGGACGCGTTATAAAAAAGATGAATAGGAACGTGCATTTTTCAGAACAGGCCAAAAAAGAAAGCAAAAATCTTCAGCAAACAATCTTTCTAAATGATTATATATTCAAATAGGGATTCCATGTTAAAGAGAAAGAAGAAAGAAGAAGAAAAAACATATTTTCTATTTTTGTGCTTTAGTAAATACCAAAACAATTTAATTCTGCACTTATTATACATGATAACACATCACATAGTATGCATGATACATGCCACACCCAAACACATGTACTGTAAAGACATGCAAACACACATACATATACACGTTGTTATTTCTTGGTCAATGACGACAGGAAGTGATCAGGACTTTGGCTGTTATAGTTCAGTAACTCTCTATGACAAAACAGCCTCCACAGACCTGAAGGGTGTAGCTTGTGGGCGATGCGTAGGGCCGCAGGGTTAGTGTGGATCCCGTAGCTATCATCCGTAGTAGACTGTCTGCCTGCAGAACCTGGTCGTGCGGTCAGGAGACCACTATACCAGGGTCCCGATGTGGGAACGGATCACAAACAGCAAAGAGAAAAGCAGATGCTTTAGGGAGGAGGAGGACTGGCAGTTTGACTCCCAGACGATCCCCCTTCATACAGTCTAAGCAATGCACTGAACTGCACCTCCACTCTACAAACTGTCTCTCTGATTAGGAGGATAATCACAAGGTACCTCAACGATACAATAAGATTTCTCACAATACAGAGAATATTGCGATACAGCAATTCTGCGTAATGAATGTATTGCTGAACAATCCAATAATGACACAGCATGAAATTGTAACTATGAATACAAAATGCCCATAAAAAAAGGTTCTCTCTTTTTTCACTGGGTTCGATCCCGGCCCTGCAGTCCCATGTCGAAATGTCCTTGGGCAAGACTCTGAACCCGAGTTGCCCCTGATGCTGTGCCTTCGGAGTGTAAATGTGTGGGAGTGTTTTCTGATGAGCAGGTGACACTTGTACGGCAGCCTCGGCCACAGTGTGTGAATGTGTGTGAATGGTTCTGTACTACATAAGAACAGTTCATTTACATTTACATTAAATAAAAACACAGAACCAGAGAACCTTGGGCCCAGACTTTGGACTTAAACGTGGCTTGGGTATCTGTTATTTCCTCAAAATGCTGTCAGCCATCCCGCTTGAAAACGTCTTCCTTTCAACTCAAGATTGTTTTAACCCTTTTCTTCAAAGGTCATTTTAAGATCATGCAGTGAAATGTTATACGCTGCATACAATATTGTTAGACACAGTTTCTGAGACTGCGAGACTCACAGGCAGCATGGCGTTAAAGAGTGAGTGATGAAGGAGGCTCGTGATGAACGGCCTCCTCAGCTGGGACAGTTGGCACAGAGTGACCTACAGGGGAAATAGTTAAATGAGTCAGAGGAGTTTGCAGAATAATACACTTAACAGAACTTCATTGTTTTTCTTCAATTCAAGGTGATAAAACAAGGTTTTTGGGGGAAATGAGTGAGTACGTGTGTGCTCACCTAACGACACAGTGTGCCCCTCTGGCAGAGCTCCTCCCACACGATTGGCTGCGCCCAGCTCGGGAGGAAGTGTCACCATGGCGAGTGTTGCCAGGCCACCGTAGGCCTCCATCAGGTCCTCGATCCCCCCCAGACTGGAAGGTCGAGAAACTGCTCTGGGTGGTCCTTTCTTCTCCACGCTGATGAATGGGCCCTCAGATGAAAACCTCCAGATGTACATATGAATTAGTGCGTCAGTTAAAGCTTATTAACAGCTGTCAACGCAAACCCTTTTAAAGCGGCATCAATTTTAAACGCTGTTGGCCTAGCAAACTTTGCAGTTTGTAGCAAACGTGAGAAAACTACAACAACACCACCGGATCTAGCTAGACCGGAACAAAACAACAGGCCCCGCCAACAGACACACGTTTGGGCTCGCAAGACCGGCCAAAGAGTAGTAACGTTACGTGTTTGAGTGGTGCGAGGTTGTGATACGCTGAAATGGACGCCGATAAGATCTGGATGGAAAGTTTCCTGTTTAAAAGTTGCCAAGTGTTCCATTGACGAGACCAACAGTGGATCTGTGTGTTCTTTCGTTGTGTTGTGAACTGAAAAATCATTAGAGCACGTCCAGTCTGAATACCACTGGTTGGCCAGCCACCCCCCCCCGGTCAATGTTTTTCACTCTTTTATTGATGGAGAGTTACACTGTGATAGAGATTATTTGCTCCAGTGATAATTAACATGTGAATTGAACACTACAGGTAGGCTATATACCAATGTTGTTTCAATGACAAAAAACTACTTACACAATGCAAGCCAAATAAACTTTTTCATAGATAAAGACGCTAAAATGGAAAAAAAAAAAAAGAATGCGGACAAAAGAAATAAGGGCATTTCGACTAGATACAATGTGCGATTAATTGCAAGTTAACTATGACATTAATGCGATTACTCACGATTAAATATTTTAATCGTTTGACAGAACTAATGTAAATATAATACGTGAAATATTTTTAAAGGATAAGTCTGCCTATTGTTTCTGTTTTATACAGCCTGACAGGTCTTCTTCATGTGTGCCATAAAAACACATCGATGAGCCCACTATTGCACTGGTGACATGTGTAACCACACACACTGGGTGAAATCTGTAATCAACCCCACATACACGTCTGCTGCTACTGAAAAACAGTTAAGGGTGTTTTGATGTACACAGTGCCTCTGCCTTATTATCTATTTTATATTAAATGGACCATAATTTACAACATGTACATAATTCTGTACTAAGGAAGACTTGAAAAACAATTGATGATGATAAGATATTATGAAGATGTTTGCTGAGGTAATAAATCAAGTACGAAGATAGGATTATTTTCTCATAGACTTCTTTGAAACACTTTTCTTTTGCATGGAATGGTTTTGCTCCCTGCCTGGAAATGAAGATAAAAATGAGGTTAAAGGCCATTCATCATTGGACTATTAAGGTCTGCAAAGCTCGTCCATTATTATCCACCTGTCCACTATTATCATCATCCACTTCGTATTATTAAGCATTATTATTATTAAGTCTATGCCTAGCATCTTCTCTGTATGTCATGTTGTTCCATCTTCGATTCACTTTATCGCTTAAAGCTTGTGAACACAGTGAAGGCGGAAGAAGAATGACTTCCCAACTGGGGCAATAGGACATCCCAGGAGCACTTGAGATGCCCACAACTAATCTTACCAAGAACTCCAGCTCCATGCTGTCCTCCATCGCCTAACTTGATCTGAGGAAGAACCTGAAACACACGTTTTAGTAATGGGGGGTCACATGATCAGATTGTATGTGCAGCAGCTTCATCTCACAAATAATAAAACCAAGAAAATCATTACTCAAACAACTCTGAAAAGCAGCCAGTGACACTTACCCTTTAAACAGTGGAGAACAGTGTAATGATCTGTAAAGTTCAATGCTTGAAATGAGTGGAGTTTGATCGATTGTTGGGAAGCGATTAGTGTCAGACAGCAGCTAATTAGACGACCTCATGTCCTGTGTCCCCCAGTTACTGCTTTACTGAGATTAATTCTGTCAGTATTTACTTCAAAAAAGGTGTTTAAATAGTAGAGCTGCAAAGATTATTCGATTACCACTATTAAATGATATTGCCAACTTTTTGATAATCCTTTCTTGGTTGAGTCATTTTTCTGAGACATTTAAAAGTTCCATGTTACAGCTTCTTAAATGTGAATAGTTTCTTCCTCTCCTTGTGACACGTAAACTGAATATCTTGAGTTGTGAACAAAACGAGACATTTGAGGAAGTCATCTTGGGCTTTGGGAAACAACTGATCCACTTTTTTCCCCATTTTCTGATATTATCAATATTTATTTTCTCAAAATCAACACAGTACTTGTCTATAAAAATAATGTTGGCCGCCGCATAATTCAGTTGTATCAGTATATATTATATGTGCAGGTTTTCAAGTGTGGGGCTTAAGCCAGGCCTCTGTAGCTCGGTTTAAGTATTTCATATTAGTAATTTATTTGGACCATGCACATAGGGCTGTGCAAGATAGTATGATATTATATGATATCTATTTATGAGGCCTAGAATAATCCTACATGTTGGATATTGTAATATCGCGACCTACAAAAAATATTGCCCATCCCTTGTTTATGTGCTCTTCGTTCTGGGTCATCTCTTTGTCCTGGTGCTATAATCAGTAAAGGCTTATGTTCATTTTTGACTCATCTTTGTCCAGCCACTGTCCTTATTAGACCTGACTTCTTTATATCCTTACCCCTACTTCCCTGCACTCCCGACATACCACTCCTATCTTACGGGTTGAATATTTATCTAACTTTCTTCCACTTTCTCATTCCTGTTTAACGCTCCCTCTGTGTCAACCCCCACTGTTCTTGCTGAGGATTTGTTGTCCGCTAATTCCTCTCTATTACAACTTTTCCTCATAGCCTATACTTATCTTGCTCGATGGATCTTGGCGTCCACATCTTTGTCTTTGGTTCTACCCTGCTACATTTTTGAGTTCTATCGCCACTATGTGAACTCTGGCGTTACGACCATCCTGCTAGCTAGTTTGACATGACTCTCAAGAATCCTAAAGAAATATATTATCTGCTACCGCTTACGCTCAGGTATAGCATCCCTCCTCCCAACGGCCCAGTACATACTTTTTTCCATTGCTGGGCTTTTTCGTCTGTCGGTCCCCCCCTTTTAGCCTCAGGAGGAACCCCCTATCCTCTTTTCCATCTTCTTCCTCTACCTTTTTTTCGCCCCCCCCCCCTACACCGTCCTTCCCACTTTCTTGTTTCACATACACCCTCATTTCCTTGTTTATATTTCTTCATTTGATTGTATTGGTTCTTGTTTTGGTGTTTAACTAATTGTGGTGTACTCGCCATCCACTTTGCTTTAGCTGCTTTTCGCTCTTACCGGACCTGTTTTACTTCTTATCTCTCTCCCTTTTTTCTCCTGGGTGGACCTATTAAAGAGTACCGCTTCCCTTCACCGCCCGCCGTCCTTTGCATTCAGCCACATCATATATGTTGTATTCCATCACCGACCCTTCGTTGTGCCTTTCTTGCAGGATACTCTTTTTTGGCAACAACTCAGAAATCCACATTTGCCGGTGACACCCGTCTGTTCGCGCTTTCCTTCCACGGCACATGAGAGCATCAGTCGATGCCTCGTATCAGCTATCGCCTGCCTCTTGGACTCCGCTCCCCGCATCGCTGACATTGCCACTCCATCCTCCTCTTTTTTTTCTCACGTCCCCCCTCCCTTCCGCCCCCCCCCCATCGACTATCGGACTCCATTTCTTTCGTAATCCGAGCCCTTCATCAGTCAATTCGACCCCCACCTCTTCGATTTTGTTTCCTCCATAATTTTTTCATACCCCCCCAATTTTATTTTTCACCCTCCTCCCCTCCGTATCTATCTCTTTTCTCTCGTTTCTTTCTATCTACTCACTGTCGCAGCCCGCTTCTCACCTTCTCCTGCTCCCTGCTCTTTCCCTCTTGTTTTTTCCTTGCCTCCCCTGACTTCCGCCCTCTACCCTTTTTCCTCCTCTACTATACATTTTCTTCATCCCCCTGATTGACTATTGGTCCTGCTACACAATCCCCCTTCTTCCTGCATTTCGTTCTTAAAGTTGAGTCCGTTTGCTCGTGGGTATGTTTGTTTTTGGCTTGACCTTCCACTACCATACCTGCCTCTGTATCATCTAATCCCATTCCCTCCTCAGCACACTCACTGATCTTTCTCTTTTGTTTTCTCTTTTTTTCCCATCCTCCTTACCTCCTCCGTCATAACCTTCCCGTCACGATCTCTTTTCCACTGCCTTTGTACATTCTTGCTCGTCCTACTTCCGCATCCTATTTTCCGAACTATGCTTTCCACCCCCCACTAACCCATCATTTTTCCCTCTACACTTCCCGAATGTATTCTCCATCCCCCTTTTCTGCACTACTTAGTGTTACCCATTCTCCCTTTTCTCACTCCCTCACTGACCATTAATCTCATCCATCCCATCACCTTAAACCCTCCATTTCCATGCTCACCATCTATCCTTTTTACACCCACTTATCTCGGTATTCTTCTTCATCATTTAAACCTCTTGTGCCCATTTTGATTACTCGCTTCCCCCTTACACTATATTTATTGTCCTTTCTCCCTGTGACCGTCTTTTCTGTGCCGGACATCCAAAACTTCCTTCCCCTCTCTCTCCTTTCTCCCTTAATTTACCTTTCTCCTGATACTCCGCTTCTCTTGTATCTTTTTATCCCTCTCTTTTGTTGTCCGGTTTTCCTCCCACTCTCATTTTCGTTCACGCTCACTTCTTCTCCTTCGTCTTCTTCCTCTACTTTCTTTCTTTTTCATCCTTCTTTTCTTCCCTGCTCATCTCTTCAATTTTGTGATCTTTGATTCGCCCCGCCCACTTTTGCCACCCCTCTCCCTCACATAGCTCTGTCCTCTTCCATATTTACTACTTCACTCCCTCCTCTTTTCCCTTCTTCTCCCACTTCACCTCCTTTCTCTCTTTTTTTTCTCCTCCATTATCACGACATTTCCCCTTGCCCAGTCTTTTTTTTGTCTGGTAATTAAATCGGCTGTTCCCGTGTTACATATTATCTCTTTTATTACTTGTCGATAACTCCCTCGCCCTGCTACCCACTCTATACATGCCATTCTGTCTGTTGTTTTTTGTCCACCCCCCCTCATCACTTTCCCTACCCACATGCTGCCGTCCACACTATTCTTTCACATCTGTCCACTGCCCGCGAGGCTAGTCGTGGCGCGCGTACGTGTCTTGTGGTGCCTTCCGGTGCGACTTCCATCCCCATTTTTGGTATCTTTTTCCCCTCTTTCTTCGCTCCTCCCCTCTTCTTCACGGTTACTCTCCCATTTTAGTAGCCGATTATACATCTCCTACCCCTTCCCACTCCATTACCGACCCCCTATTATCCGGCGGCATTTTTACCCCCAATCACACTACCTCGCAATGTCGCCACTTCAAACGATCCCCCCACACCACCGCGTCACCTTTCTCTCTGTCACTTCGACTCCCCGTTCCTTGCCCACCCTCCTTTTCCCTACTCAAGATCTTTCCTTCCTTTTCCCCCTTGTAGTAACTCAAATCCCACCACACCACCTAGCCCGTCCTCCACCCTCTTTCCGCTGTGTTACTCTCTCACCCAGATATTCCCCTCGTTCTCTCCAACCTCGACACCCCCCCGCCCATCTATCCCCCCCTTCCCCTTTCTTTCCTCTAAATCAAGTGGTCGCCCACTCTTTTTTCCTTTTTTGTATTCTCTGCAATCACATCACACCCCACCCCTTTACTCTCACCTCACACCATCTACCCTCCCACCCTTTTCTCTTATAACCCTTATTTAGTTCCATCCCTTCCTCTCCCCCCCCAGCATCTTACACCCCAATCCCTTCCTCATCCCATCCACCATTTATCCTTCCAAACTCTTAACAGTACCCCCTCCCCTAGCTTATTCATTTCCATCTCTTCAACCTACACATTCCACCCCCCCTCCCCCCCTTCTCCCCCTCCATTATATACCCCTATCTCACACACTAACCCTATATCACCACCCTCCCCTTTTCACCAACCTTCTCCATTACACCTCCCACCCACCATACCACACACACCCACTCCCTATTCCCTCATTATCATTATCACTTTTTCCTCACTATCCATATCTTCCTCCCACCCCCTTCCTTACATCCCCCTCCTCACTTAAACCTATAACCCCCATCACACAATATCCATCACCCTATTTTATTCCAATTTATTCTCCTTGCTGCGTTCTTTTTTCTGTCACCCCCCTTTCGCACCCCTCCCAACCCTATCCTACAACTCTCCCCCCACTCCAGCCTTCACCCCCCCCCCCCCTTTTCCCTTCCATCGTTGATCTGGTTTGCCTCATTTACCTCTATTTTCTCCACTCCCCCTCCCGTCCCCACTAAACCCCTTCTCTTACCTTGCACCGTAACCTTTCTACCTTCAGCTCCCCCCTCTCTTCACCCCCCCATCTTTCTCCCCTCAATTCTTCTTCCTTCCGGAACCCTACACACCGCCCGTCTAACCCCCCTATCCTCTAATACGCTTTTCTTTCTCTTAACCCTACCCCACTACATCAATTCGTAGCTCCCCCCGTCATCGACCCCTGTCCCTCAGGTGTGCGACGTCGCCCCCCCCCCTCTCCCTCCAGTTAACTTTTTTTCCCCCCCCACACTAATCGCGCCCAGCCCTCCCTTTCTATTCTCTCTTCATATTCAACTGTCTATTTCCTGGGGTCTCCCATCCTTTTTACCCACCTCCCCTATCATTCCAGCTCATTCGCTTCCCCCCCCTTCGTCTCCCTTCATCGCCTTCCCCCTCCCCTGCCCTCTCCCTCCCTTATGTGCACCCCACTCTTCTCTCCCCCCTCTCCTTCCTCCCTTTCTCCCCGATTTTTTCTGCCCCCTAGTCGCCCAGACCTCCTCCCGCTCCCTCTATTCCCTCCTTTCCCCTTCTTCCTTTCTTTCCTCTATGCCCCCATCCCTCCATTCCCTCTTACCCCCCTCTTTCTCCTTTCCTACCCCCTTTTTTTTTCTATAGATTATCGCACCCGCACCACTATTTTCCCCCCTTTCACCTGCATTCCCTCCCCTCACCTTCTCCCTCTTCCTTGTGTCCCCGCCCCCCAACCCGGCATACATACTTCCCTCCACCCCCGGTTTATGTTTCCTCTTTTTTTCTATTTATCTCCCCCTCTCCCTTCCTCCCCTTTTCCCTTCCTTTTCTTCTTCTTTTTCCCTTTTATCACTTCTGATAGTCTCCTGTACCTGTTTGTCCGATGACCTTCATATGACCCCGCCCCACGTGTCCATTACTTACTCTTCTCCCCTTCCAGATGTGGTTATTTTTTCCCTCTTCCTTCTGGGTGGCCAACACTCCCTGTCCCTTTGCATACCATACCGACCCCAGCTTCTTAATCCCTTTCTCTCCCCTCTTTTTCATCATTTACTCCCCCCTATTTCCCCCCCTTTCCCCCCTACACGCCCCCCATGAACTTCTCTCTTTTTTTCCCCCTTTACAAAGATCATTTTCTACCAAACATCACAACTCTGCCCAATCCTCCCTTGCTCCCACCAGTTTGATCCCAAGCCTCTGTTGTTCTTTTTTGTGTTTATCGCGTTAGTTGTTGTTCATACCCCACTACGCACTACGGTACGCGATTCCACCGTGTTCCTCTGCAACCCTCTCCTCCTCACCCCTCGACACCCCCCCCACCTCCACTTGCCCCCTCCCAGGCCCCCACCCTTCTTTTTCCCTCTTCCTTCCCTTTCGTCATTCCGTTGTCTACTCAGAATTCACTTGTATTACTGCTGACATTTGCCTACGATCGGCCATTGCAGCCTTGCGTCCCACCTTTTGTTCACCGCCCACCATCCCTCACTGTCCGTTTTCTTTCAACACCGCCATCCATCCAACCTTACAATCCCCGTCCTTTTGACCTCTACCCCTGTTTCGACCACCTTTTCTCACCCACTGTATACAGCCCCCTCTTTTCACGCTCACCGCCTTTGACCGAACTCCCCCTACTCCCATCCTGCTAACCAGTTCCTTCTGCATGCTTGTCGTTCTTGAGTTTTTCCATTCTTCCTGGTCTTCATATCCTTGACTCCACTGTTTGGCTTTGAGTATAAATACTTACATTCATTCTTATTATTTAGAGTCTGCTGCCCATTGACCCTAATACTACCCCCCCTATCCATCCCCTTCGTCTTCACTTGCGGCGACCCTATGCTTTCTCGGTGTATTCTTCCTCTAACCGATTCTTCCTATCCATATTTTATTTTTCCCCCCCCTTTGCGATTTCCCGCGCGACCACGGTCGATTCTCACTCCTCCTTTCTCCCCCCCACGCCGCACCCCCCTCATTCTTACCTTCCTCCTTTACCTTACATCGCCTCCCCCATTCGCCCCCCCCTTCCCTAGTTGTGTCGCCCTCCTTTCCCCCAGCACGCCCACCTTAAGATTTTCCTTCATCTCGCTCTTGATTCCCCCCCTCTCTCTCTGCAATTCCGTCATATGATATTTTTCTCTCCTTGCGCTCTTTTCGGTCCTTCCCTCCCCCCCCCCCGCATTCCCCACCCCTCATGTATCCCCCTTTATCTCCGTTCCCCCACGCGATCCCTTTCTCTAATTTCCCACCCTCCACCCCTCTATCCTTTTCTCTTTACTTTCCGTCCCCCTTTCTCGTCTTGTATCTCAAGGTACAACTCCCTTTTCCGTTCCTGGTTCTCTCTATTCATCTGTACTCATTTCTGCACCCTCACGGGTGATTCTTTTCACTTGCCCTGCATCCCCCCAACCCACCCTACATACATTCCCGACACACCATTTCATCACATTCCTTCTCCCCCTAGCCGTCTTTTCCCTTTCCCCCCCTCATCGATTTTTTTCATGCAACCTCGATTCTTCTCTACATACCACCCCCAGACACTTCCCGTAAATTCCCCCTCCTCCTCCCTCTCCCCCTCCATGTTTACCTTTTTTATTATGTTTCTTTTACTCTGTTATTGCCATCATGTCAACTCTAGTTAACATTCATTGTCTTTTTCTACTTTGTAACGTCTTCTTCCCCTTGCTCGCTTCCCACCGCCCTCTTTTCTATTCCTTAGTCTTTCCCAATGCACTTTCCCCATCACTACACGCATCCACATGTCCACCTTTTCCCAATGCACCCCTATGACCACCTCCCCTTCCGCCGCAGTGTCATGCTCCTTCCCTGTGCTTTCTGACCACTCAGGTGCTCCTGCCCCCCGTCCTCTCCCATCGCCCCCCCTCGACATCACTTCTCCTGCTTCTATCCTACTTTCGGTATCTTTATCTCTAATACTCACCACTAGTGTACCTGCCTGTTTTTCCCCCTGGTCTCCCCTCCCCGGCCGTATCGATTATCTATTTTCTGTTACTCAGTACTTATCCTACTCGTCCCACATACCCAGCCTCCATCATCTGTTTTAGCCTGATCGCGCACGCAGCACAGCGAGACTCCATTGTCACATCAGTTCTATCTAGTCCTAATTTCCCCGCTCTCCCTTATCATGTTGGCACTTCTCACCTCTCCCAAGCATCCCATTTCCCCCCCCACATCAACCCCCCCCGACTACCTCGCCTCCCCTCACTGACGTAGTTACACTTAGTGCTGTTACTCTAACTTCTTTTTTCCCCCTTCTCCTCCCCCCCGATGCCCGCGCACAGTCACTACTTCCCCTCCTCCCGCCGATTATGTCTCACGCGTACTCCCAATCCCCCCCCCGTAACTACTTTTGACCTTCAGGACACCACCAGCGCCCACCCCATTTCTCCCACACTTTTACTTACTACCTTTACTTCTCCCGCGGATAGTCACCCCTCTTCCACCAATACCACTGCCCACCCCCCACGTTTCCGTTGTGATACCTTATCTTTGGCGTTATTTTTTTTCGTTGTCTTCCCCTTAAGACCCGCTCCTGACAAAAAAACATCCCCAATTTAAACATTGTTCCCCTCCCCGCTTTCTCCTCTCCCTTCCATCACCCTCTAAGCACCCCTTATAACACCCTTCCTTTACTCTTGTACCTGTTCACCCATAACCTCCGTCCCTTCTCAATCCGACCCTGTGCTCCGTTTCTCCTTGATTATCTACCCCGGATGTACAGCTGCGCCACGAGGAATCTGACGGGCTGGTTCTTACCATTTCAAGGGCCAGAGACAGGCTCGCTGTGATATACGTCACTAGACTGCTCATGCTGATATTCACCACCAGAGGAGAAGAGTAGAGAGTGAACACAGCGAGGTGTGCCGCGCGGCTGGTCTGGAGGGACTTCTCTCAACATGAAGCTCTGATGAGGGTTGACCACGCGATCTCGTCTGTTTCCAAACCGTCTGTCACATCCGGTGGGCCCGTACGGGGCGGACCTTTACGCAATCAAAACTTCCTTAACTCCTTCCACTTCTACTATAAAAGACAAGCCGACTGGGCGATTCTCTAACTGTCATCGCCTCCGCAGTTTGACATGGATAATCGCGGCAGTTCAGACTTGCTCCCTCTGTGATTTGTGTCACGTGACATGTGTGCTGGTAGGGACTCACTCCACTCCTGCAGGACGTGGAAAAAAGATTGTTCATTTACTTTTTATTCAGAATACATGCACTCCCTGCTGAGGACTTTAACATGGACACTCATTGAATTGAAACCTGTCATACCTTTTAATTTACGGCAATGGTTATCTGTAATGCATTTTTAAAACAATTGTTTTAGACGTTTTATGGATGATTTATTGAATTGTTGTATTTTAAAAGGTAAATTTGATGTGAAATGTTATATGACAAAAGTATGAAATGAGTGTCAATAAAAATCTTATCAAAAGAAAAGAATTGCAGCTGTTCTGACTTATTCCCTCTGTGATTTGTGTCACATGTGACATGTGTGGCTGGTAGGGCCTCACTACACTCCTGCAGTGGACTGGGAAAAAAGATTGTTCATTTACTTTTTTATTCAGAACATATGCACTCTCTTCTGAGGACATTTTAACATGGACACTCATTGAAATTGAAAACCTTTTATACCTTTTAATTTATGGCAATGTTATCTGTAATGCATTTTTAAAA
>NC_045747.1:20864005-20864632 GCF_008692095.1 Etheostoma spectabile | reverse complement strand
TTAGACGTTTTATGGATGATTTATTGACTTGTTGTATTTTAAAAGGTAACTTTGATGTGAAATGTTATATGACAAAAGTATGAAATGAGTGTCAATAAAAAAAATGTCAAAAGAAAAGATTTGTAGTAGTTCTGACTTGCTCCCTCTGTGATTTTTGTGACATATGTGGCTTTTGTATTTGTGGGTAACAAATGATTAGTTAACCTTCAACAAAATCCTTCGTTACCCTTCTCAACATGAAGCTCTGTTGAGTTGTTGTCATGCTTTTATTTTCTATCGAAAACTTCGGCACAATGACAAATATGAAATAACCCATGAATGAATATTGTTATTTAAACTTTAACTACCTGGTTAGAAGCAGATATTCTATGGGCCATAGTGACCTCAATACATGCACATGATCATGAAAACACACGGAGAGATGCAGCCATACACAATATTTAACATAGATCATTTATTGTTTATAGATCATGGGTTTATAATATTTGAATTTCACAAGTATGGTAAACGAGATCAAAAAAGATACAATACTTCAAACTAACAAGAAAACAAACTTTTAGTTAAAAACCACATGAATGAAAGAACTGGGGAGCTGTCCTCTACTGCTGAGTCATGCCTGTGTAACCA
>NC_045747.1:20863815-20863995 GCF_008692095.1 Etheostoma spectabile | reverse complement strand
CTTTTACGCACGGTCGAGAGAAGCTTCTCAAGGTGATTATGAGCCAATCCAGAACTTACTTCATTTCAATATTGTCTTTTTTTCCCATAACACACTCAGGATTTTTTATTGCTATCGCCGAGGATTCTATTTATCCACCTGTACAGTAAAGTTCTGGATATTATTCCTCGGTTCAATCCC
>NC_045747.1:20863323-20863805 GCF_008692095.1 Etheostoma spectabile | reverse complement strand
CTCTCAGTCTACGGCCACACTGCTCCCTCACGGAAGAAGAAAATCCTCAGCAGTTCTCAGCGAGTCTCTCTCCGTCCCGCTGTCGTGCCAAATGTACTTATCCCGCCAGGATTTGTATACCCTGGCAGCGGGAGCGCGCATGCACACAGAGCGGAGTTTCTGCTGCCCTTCGAATTGTTTGACTCCTGCACTTTGAATTTACCTCTTAAATGGAACAAATAGCGACGTGAAAGTCTCGGCAGGGTTTTCCATAGTAACATGGGTCTCAGTTATCTGCATAAATACGTGGATTTGTCTGTTACATTAAGGCGACGTGTAAATTGTTTATAGCGTCGTTAAATATTGTGGATTAATCAGGCCGACTGGTCCTCTTACGTGCTTTCGGTTTTCATTAATTTAGTTTGACATGGGTTTTCAAATAACAACTTCTTTTACCTGTCTACCATATCAGTTACATAGGAGGTACTCAAAATATCAGGCTG
>NC_045747.1:20862912-20863313 GCF_008692095.1 Etheostoma spectabile | reverse complement strand
GATATTTTGTGTATCCCACCCCCTAACATACAAAGGGTCTGTCCTGTCATCATGTGTGTTATTTTGTGTGTTTAATGTGTCACAATAAACAACCTCACATAATTTGGAGTGGTCTGCTGTTGCCTAGCAAAAGTTACATGGGGGGTAATTGATGATGGTGTCTGTGTTGGGCTCCCACTTCAGGTCCTGGGATATAGTGGATCCCCGAAAGTCCACAGCAGACACAGGGCTGTTGAGTATGGTGATGGAAGGAAGAGTGGGGGGGCTCCTCCTGAAGTCCACGATCATCTCCACAGTTTTGAGCGTGTTAAGCTGAAGGTTGTTCTGACTGCACCAGAGAGCCAGCTGATCCACCTCCCTTTTGTAGGCCGACTCATCACCGTCCCGGATGAGGCCGATGA
>NC_045747.1:20862754-20862902 GCF_008692095.1 Etheostoma spectabile | reverse complement strand
GTCAGCAAACTTCAGGAGTTTAACAGATGGGTCTCCTGCGGTGCAGTCATTGGTGTAGAGGGAGAAGAGCAGTGGGGAGAGCACACACCCCTGATGTTCCCCAGCCTCACCTGCTGCCTCCTGTCAGTCAGGAAGTTTGTGACCCACT
>NC_045747.1:20862608-20862733 GCF_008692095.1 Etheostoma spectabile | reverse complement strand
GAGCTGGGAGAGTGTGGTGCTGAGGATGTCCAGGATGATGGTGTTGAACGCCGAGCTGCACAAACAGGATCCTTGCATGAGCCTCTGGAGAGTCGAGGTGTTGCAGGATGTAATGCAGTCCCAAG
>NC_045747.1:20846958-20862598 GCF_008692095.1 Etheostoma spectabile | reverse complement strand
CATCCACAGACCTGTTAGCCCTGTAGGCAAACTGCAGGGGTCCAGTAAGAGGACTGTGATGTCCTTCAAGTGGGCCAACACCAGACTTTCAAAGGACTTCATGACTACAGATCTCAGGGCGACAGGCCTGTAGTCATTTAGTCCAGAGATGGAGGGTTTTTTGGGGACTGGGATGATTGTGGAGCGTTTGAAGCAGGATGGAACTTCAGATAGCTCCAGAGATCTGTTGAAGATCTGAGTGAAGATGGGGGCCAGCTGGTCTGCACAGATTTTCAGGCAGGATGGTGACACACCGTCTGGGCCAGGAGCCTTTCTAACTAGACTATTAGCTGCCCTGACTGGAGTGTTTAAGACTGCAGCACATGATCAACCTGATGGTATGCTGATGGTATTGAGAATCCAGATCAGCGATCTGAAAAGGATTATTTTCTTTGGTGAAAAGTAACGGTGCTTTTACTCTCGTTCACTACACTGTTCATATACAATGTTAGAGTGCTTGTTTTATTTCCATTTTATGCTGTGTTAAATTCTTTACTGGACCAAATTTCAGAGGGAAATATTGTATTTTTTACTGCAATACGTTTCTTGGACAGCTATATTACAAGTCACTTTTCAGATTTAGTTGTAACATTTTTAATGACCTTATAAAATACTTTGTCAAAGTGTCTATTTGGCTCGATTTTGTGGCAATTGCATTCATTGAACTACTGTGTCTAAGTGCAACCTTGAGGTACTAGTACTGTCATTTTCATTATATGCAATTTTAAAGCAAAAATATTGTACTCATTACTCATATTAAGCTGTTGCATAATAATAAAGAAAATCAATGTTTTTTACCAGTGGATGCCTTACAAAAAGCTATGTCTAGTTGTGGTTTCTTGTCATGTTTTAGACGACTATCAGCTGTTAGCAGCAGTTCCACACAAGAGTGACTTACATATGATTCTATAGTATACATGAACTGTAAATCATGCACAAACTCTACTACAGAACACGCACAACAGAAATCCACCCAAACAACAGATGAAATAAAAACAGTAAATGTTATTGTTAAGAAGCAGAAATATTACAGTAACATTCAGTGAAAGTTGATTTATGTAGTTTAATACCAACATGTTTCCCTTTAGTCACATCTGAGTAAAGTGTGAAAATAAACAGTAAAGCATCTGGAAGCATACTTTTATTGCAATAAGTTCATAATTTTAAAAAAAACCTGAATATGTCAGAAATCAACTCAAATCTACTTACATTCAGATAAAAGTACAATGAATTGGATTCAGAGTTCAATTGCTGATAGTTGAATTGAAGATGCTTAAATAAAAAATTCTCATGTGTAAAAGAAAAGCAAAGTCAGCCAAAAACAACTGTAGCAGTCTTGTGGGGGCTGTAACACACATTTTACACTCCATATAAACAATATTTCTGGATGAACAACTTTGCTATTCTTAGATCTAGAGGTCTTGAGGAAAGTTTGTATCTATATCTAAAAGGTTTAGCCTCTGTACGGTGGCCTTTTTAGGACATCTGAAGCCTTGTTTGAGCTTACCTGACATGTTCTAAATGCAAAGCATCTGTGTTCTGATGAACTAAAACATTCAACAGATTTGTGGTTCTGTGCATAACAGCGTCCCGTAAAGGCACCGTGGGTCCCAGCTGCCGGGCCGGTTTCCATCTGCAGGCTTTCTTCTTATTCTATGGTTCTTTTCTCCACACTTCCTCTCCAAAAATGAAGGTGGCTTTGACGTTGAGGGCATCATCGAGCAAAACGAGGTCTGAAAACACAGTCAGGGTAAACACGATTAGTGTTTTGGCCTACACACAGCAGAGATGGGGATTCTTTTATGCAGTAAATCCTGACCTGCGTCTGATCCGTAGTCCAGGGTTCCCTTCTTGTGGCTGACACCCAGGAGGTTGGCAGGATGGAGCGAGGCAGCTTCCAGAGCTTCCTCTACACTGCAGCCTGTTCAGAGAAAACATGGTGGAGTTGTTGGTGAAGTTAGGGGTTAAATAACTGGGATTTAGATCCTGTTATGCATCTTAAATTCTCTTCTAACTCTGCAGGATTCTGGGATTCTGAGATTTTCAGGGTTTTAAAATAATGAAGAATATTTTATGTCGTGAAAGAACTTGCTATTTTATAATAAATTATATGCAGCTCTGGTTTTTAAATCATATAACCCTCATGTTGTCCTCGGGTCAAATTGACCCGTTTTCCTATATTAATGTTCTTTTTAATTACCTACTTGTAATTACTCAAAATAACATGATTATTTACACACAACGCTCTTTGGCAAGTACAAATCTCTATTTTCATTAATTTTGGGTGTCTTATTCACTTTTATAGCATTTGGAAAAAAATTGAAGTTGTTTTTGAAATAGAATGGATTAAAAGTTGACTATCCATCAACATACTTTCCTTCAATTTTAGTCAAAATAATTCCTAATTTCTGCTTTTCTGAGTCAAACATTAGGTATAATTTCCTATAAATGAGATTTATTGATCATGAATCCCAAAAATAACTGTAAAACTGTAAAAACGTTAATGAGTTAGTGTTACGTAGTGTTGAAAACATCAAAAAAAAGTGACAAACATTGAAAAAAAGCGTCAAAAGTATTGAAAAAAGGGACAAAAATGTAAGAAAAAGTAAAAAGCATCCATAAAAAGTGTCAACAAAAGTGTGGATTTTCAATTTTGACGGGAAGACAACACAACGGTTAAAAGGCATTAACTCTTAGGAAGTCCCGGGAAAAGATATATATTTCCAGGAAGTGATCATTTTAAAACTCTCGTGAAAATTCTCGACTCTACACAAAGGACAAGAGAGTCGTAAAATCATATCTCGTTCCAACATTTTTAAACTGGAGTATTTTTTGGCTGCCTTTAAACTCACCTGAAGCATGTTTAAAGTGGCGTACACACATGTCCATCGTGGCAATGCTGCCGCAGAGCGTCTTAGTGCCTAAAAGAGAGAAAGAGTTCAAAACACAGAAGTAGTCATTTAAGCTCACGTTACATGACTTTCACAGTGGTCAGATCACTGCACTGTCTAAGCTTCCCAACTGGCTTACGTTTTATAATCTGGAGTCTATGTTGTAATCTCGGCTGTGATTTTCACGGGACACGGGACATGATGTAATACTATGATGAGCAAGACAGGATTTGGTTCGAAAAACAAGCGCTGCAAGTTGTTGTTGGCTGATATGGAGCAATAAAACAAAGAAGAAAACATAAAGAAGGGTGGGGGCATCACCCTTCTTTACTTTTATTCTTAATTAACTAATTTTAACAGGCCACATCCAGACCAATTTGATCTCAAGTGGTTTCGGATCAGTAAAACCATGATGGGTCATGATGAGTCTGGTGAGGAATATTAGATTCCTTAAGCATGCAACGGTGCTGTGAACACACCAAGTACAATGGCTTCCCATTTACCTATGTGAAAGAATAGGGACTGGTCCATTTTGAAAACCTGACTCCTCTGTGTCTACTTTTCTTCTTTTGGACAAAGACACGCTCCACGGTTGGCTCCTGCATGAACAGCAGCCTGTAAACTTGACAGTGTGTGTGTGTGTGTGTGTGTGTGTGTGTGTGTGTGTGTGTGTGTGTGTGTGTGTGTGTGTGTGTGTGTGTGTGTGTGTGTGTGTGTGTGTGTGTGTGTGTGTGTGTGTGTGTGTGTGTGTCTGTGTGTGTGTGTGTTTCCAGCATAGGGACTGCTAACCTTAGTAGGACAGTGCCATCTTCAGTTGACAGATAGAAATAGCTCTGCATTTTATTGCTAGATTGGAATTAATGACCTGCAGTTTTTAGACTGTAAAGTCATCCAGTGGGCCGGATTGGACCCTTCAGCGGCCCAGTTCTGGCCTTAGGGCTGTATGTTTGACAGTTCTGGGTAAGGGGTTGTTGTCGTTGGCACACGTGTTCACAAAAGAACTTGTTTCCATGCACCTTTACTTATTGTAGCATGTTTCCTTGAGGTATGACAACAACAACTTGTTGCAAATGCAACACATAAGTCACATATGAACATATGAACGCCCGAGGAGTTAGATCCTGACATTGTCCAGAATTTCCATTTCACACATGTAGCACACAACAGGAGACGTACATGTATCAGACACATTCTCACTGGAAATACTATGTTTAGTTGAGGTAAAGGGGGGCGCCTGGGTAGAGCGTGCAGGAGGCAGGACATGCAGGAGCTGGGTTGTAATTTGGTCATAAACAATCAAGTCAAGACTCTCTCTTAATGTCCGATCCAAATGATTTCGACATACAGCTCCTCCAGGCAATGTCTAGATAAGTTCAGGGTTGCATGTTGAAATTAATCATTGCATCACGATGCGGACCTGGACACTTCTGCATCCAGGTGACAGACCATAATGGATTACTGCCTAATGATGTTGTCTTGTTAATTTTCCGGTCGCTGCTTTTTTCGCCTGTTGTCTGCTGTGTTCAGACTCCCTACTTTCAGGAAGTGTCTTTTTGAAGACCACATACAGTTAAAAGGTGAGTTCCTATATATCCGACTGCTTGAATTTGTTGATGAAAACCATGTGTAGCAATGTAAAATAATATTGAGGAGGTGAAGCATCGTGATGCATTGGGATATTGAATTAATTCAAGTCCGGATATTTAGCATGCTAGAAATCTGGGATGGGTCCACGAGGCACTGGCACGTGCGTCACTCAAAGCACCAGAGAGCCAAATAGCGAGCGCCAGGCCAACACTGATTTGCCTCGGATGTGGGAATGTTGTCGTGGAGCTCCCAAACACTGTTGGCCAGTGAAAAATGAGGACCAGTGTTGTGTAGTGTAAATTAGGCATAAAACTATATTTGTGTTACCTCCATACCAGCACCACAATTAAATAGAAAATGTATTGGTACAAAAACTGAAGAAAAACTTGAGACCTGCAACGTAAGCGTGCAGACCCTGGATCTCAATGACCTGCTGGCCCAGAGTGTGACGCCCAGGAGGGAGACCCATTGCTGTGATCGCATCCGTCACCAACACCAAACCTGGAGGTGCAAACACATATCAAAGGCATCAGTTTATTTTTAGGACGCGTTATAAAAAAGATGAATAGGAACGTGCATTTTTCAGAACAGGCAAAAAAAGAAAGCAAAAAATCTTCAGCAAACATATCTTTCTAAATGATTATATATTATTCAAATAGGGATTCCCATGTTAAAAAAGGAGAAGAAAGAAGATAAAAACATATTTTTCTATTTTTGTGCTTTAGTTAAATACAAAACAATTTAATTCTGCACTTATTATACATGTATACATACACATAGTATGCATGCATACATGCACACACAGATACACATGTACTGTATACATGCATGCAAACACACATACATATACACGTTGTTCTCTTTTGGCTAAATGACGACAGGAAGTGACATCAGGACTTTGGCTGTCTATAGTTCAGTACTCTTTCTATTGACAACAACAGCCTCCACAGACCTGAAGGGTGAGCTCTGTGGGCGATGCGTAGGGCCGCAGGGTTAGTGTGGATCCCGTCAGCTATCATGCCGTAGTAGACTGTCCTGCCTGCAGGAACCTGGTCGCTGGTCAGGAGACCCACTATACCAGGGTCCCGATGGTGGAACTGGATCACAACACAGCAAAGAGAAAAGCAGATGCTTTAGGGAGGGAGGACTGGCAGTTTGACTCCCAGACGATCCCCCTTCATACAGTCTAAGCAATGCACTGAACTGCACCTCCACTCTACAAACTGTCTCATGATTAGGGATGGGAATCACAAGGTACCTCAACGATACAATAAGATTTCTCACAATACAGAGAATATTGCGATACAGCAATTCTGCGATAATGAATGTATTGCTGAACAATCCAATAATGACACAGCATGAAATTGTAACTATGAATACAAAATGCCCATAAAAAAAGGTTCTCTCTTTTTTCACTGTGGTTCGATCCCTGGCCCTGCAGTCCCATGTCGAAATGTCCTTGGGCAAGACTCTGAACCCGAGTTGCCCCTGATGCTGTGCCTTCGGAGTGTAAATGTGTGTGAGTGTTTATCTGATGAGCAGGTGACACCTTGTACGGCAGCCTCGGCCACAGTGTGTGAATGTGTGTGAATGGTTCCTGTACTACATAAGAACAGTTCATTTACATTTACATTAAATAAAAACTACAGAACCCAAGAGCAACCTTGGGCCCAGACTTTGGACTTAAACGTGGCTTGGGTATCTGTTATTTTCCTCAAAATGCTGTCAGCCATCCCGTTGAAAACGTCTTCCTCTTCAACTCAAGATTGTTTTACCCTTTTCTTCTAAAAGGTCATTCTTAAGATCATGCAGTGAAATGTTATACGCTGCATTACAATATTGTTAGACACAGTTTCTGAGACTGCGAGACTCACAGGCAGCATGGCGTTAAAGAGGTGAGTGATGAAGGAGGCTCCGTGATGAACGGCCTCCTCAGCCTGGGACAGGTTGGCCACAGAGTGACCTACATGAGGGAAATAGTAAATGAGTCAGAGGAGTTTGCAGAATAATACACTTAACAGAACTTCATTGTTTTTCTTCAATTCAAGGTGTAAAACAAGGTTTTTGGGGGAAATGAGTGAGTACGTGGTGCTCACCTAACGACACAGTGATGCCCCTCTGGCAGAGCTCCTTCACCACCGATTGGCTGCCGCCCAGCTCGGGAGCCAGTGTCACCATGGCGATGTTGTCCAGGCCACCGTAGGCCTCCATCAGGTCCTCGATCCCCCCAGACTGGAAGGTCCGGAGAAACTGCTCTGGGTGAGCTCCTTTCTTCTCCACGCTGATGAATGGGCCCTCCAGATGAAAACCTCCAGATATGTACAATATGAATTAGTGCTGTCAGTTAAACGCTTTATTAACAGCGTCAACGCAAACCCATTTTAACGGCATCAAATTTTTAAATCACGTTCTTTTGGCCTAGCAAACTTTGCAGTTTGTAGCAACGTGAGAAAAACTACAACAACACACCGGATCTAGCTAGACCGGAAACAAAACAACAGGCACGCCACACAGACACACCGTTTGGGCTCGCAAGCCGGCCAAAGAGTAGTAACGTTACGTTTTGAGTAGGTGGCGAGTGTGAGACGCTGAAATGGACGCCGATAAGATTCTGGATGGAAAGTTTCCTGTTTAAAAGTTGCCAAGTGTTCCATTGACGAGACCAAAGTGATCTGTGTGTTTTGTCGTTGTGAACTGAAAAATCATTAGAGCACGTCCAGTCTGAAATACCACTGGGTGGCCAAGCCCCCCCCCCGGTCAAATGTTTTTCACTCTTTTATTGATGGAGAGTTACACTGTGAGAGAGATTATTTGCTCCAAGTGATAATGTTACATGTGAAATTGAACACTACAGTAGGCTATATACCAATGTTGTTTTCAATGAAAAAAACTACTTACACAATGCAAGCCAATAAACTTTTTCATATTGATAAAAGCACTAAAATGGAAAAAAAAAAGAATGGGACAAAAAGAAATCAAGGGACATTTCGACTAGATACAAATGTGCGATTAATTGCAAGTTAACTATGACATTAATGCGATTACTCACGATTAAATATTTTAATCGTTTGACAGAACTAATGTAAATATAAATACGTGAAATATTTTTAAAGGATAAGTCTGCCTATTGTTTCTGTTTTATTACAGCCTGACAGGTCTTCTTCATGTGTGCCATAAAAACACATCGATGAGCCACACTATTGCACTGGCTGACATGTTAACCACACACACTGTGGTTAAATCTTGTAATCAACCCCACATACACTGTCCTGCTGCTACTGAAAAACAAGTTCAGGGCTGTTTTGATGTACACAGTGCCTCTGCCTTATTATCTATTTTATATTAAATGGGACCATAATTTACAACATGTACATAATTCTGTATCTAAGGAGACTTGAAACTAGCAATTGAGATGATAAGAGTCATTATGAAGATGTTTGCTGAGGTAATAAATCAAGTAAGAAGTAGGATTATTTTCTCATAGACTTCTTTAGAAACACTTCTTTTTGCATGGAATGGTTTTGCTCCCTGCTGGAAATGAGATAAAATGCAGGTTAAAGGCACTTCTGCATTGGCTTCACTATTCAGGTCTGCAAGCTTCGTCCATTATTATCCACTGTCCACTATTATCCATCATCCACTTCGTATTATTAAGCATTATTATTATTAAGTCTATGCTACGCATCTTCTCTGTAGTGTCCATGTTGTTTCCACTTTACGACTTAAAGCTTGTGAACACAGTGAAGTCGGAAGAATGACTTCCCAACTGGGGCAATAGGACTATCCCAGGAGCACTTGAATGCACCACAACTAATCTTACCAAGAACTCCAGCTCCATGCTGTCCTCCATCGCTAACTTTGATCTGAGGAAGAACCTGAAACACACGTTTTAGTAATGGGGGGGATCAATGACAGATTGTATGTGCAGCAGCTTCATCTCACAAATAATAAAAACCAAGAAAATCATTACTCAAACATTACTCTGAAAAGCCAGCAGTGACACTTACTCATTAAAACCAGTGGGAGAACAGTGTAATGTACTGTAAAGTTCACTGCTTGAAAATGAGTGGAGTTTGATCGATTTGTGGAAGCGATTAGTGTCAGACAGCAGCTAATTAGACGACCTCATGTCTGTGTCCCCCAGTTACTGCTTTACTGAGATTAATTCTGTCAGTATTTACTTCAAAAAGGTGTTTAAATTAGAGCTGCAAAGATTATTCGATTACCACTATTAAATGAATTGCCAACTATTTTGATAATCCATTCCTTGGTTTGAGTCATTTTTCTGAGACATTTAAAAGTTCCATGATTACAGCTTCTTAAATGTGAATAGTTTCTTCTCTCCTCTGTGACAGTAAACTGAATATCTTTGAGTTGTGAACAAAACGAGACATTTGAGGACGTCATCTTCGGGCTTTGGGAAACACTGATCCACTTTTTTCCCCATTTTCTGATATTTAATATTTATTTTCTCAATAATCAACAGATTACTTGTCTATAAAAATAATGGTTGGCCGCATAATCATTTGTATTCAGTATTATTTATATGTAGCAGGTTTTCAACTGTGTGGGCTTAAAGCCCAAGGCCTCTGTAGCTGGTTAAAGTATTTCATATTAGTAATTTATTTGGACCATGCACATAGGGCTGTGCAAGATATAGATATTATATTGATATCTATTTATGAGGCTAGATATAATCCTACATGTTGGATATTGTAATATCGCACAATATTGCAAGTGGCGTCTTTTCCTGGTGCATAACAGTAAAGGCATGTCATTTTCTGAACTTTCCAGACTGTTATAGCTGTTCTATTATCTCCCTTTACCCACTTATCATTATATCCACATTACTGTTGAATATTTATCTAAATTCTCATTGTTAATTCTCTGTGTCAACATTTTGTGAGGAATTGTCAACTCTACAATATCATCGCAATATTGATGTTGAGGTATTTGGGGATATTTGATTTTCTCCATATGTGAATTCTTGGTTATACAGTAGCTTACAGAAATAATATTATCTTTACAGTTACGCTCATGATAGACACTCTAAGGCCCCGTACATACTTGTGATCGTCTGTCTGCAGCCTGATGCGGACTAAGCACATGAAACCTATTGAACCTATTGATTGTATTGGTGTTGGTGTTACCTTGTGGTAGACAGCGGGAGGCGAGGTGACCAGAGTGGGACAGAAAGACGTCACGCCGTGCTGCAGGATCTTTTTGGCCACAAAAGAAACTCCACTGCTGACGTTGTCGGAGGCCTGAGAGAAGTCAATGCCGTATCCTCCTGCGTGGGAGAGGACAGACTGCTGAGGACATGTTCCAGAAGATTGATTTCTAACAACACGTATTTACATATTTATGTCTGCACCAAAAACTAGACTGTGAAAACTTGATTAACTATTTTTTTTATTTTGAACAAATTAAAAAAAGAAAATATATATATATATATACACATACGTACACACACACACATACATATACATAAATTACAAAATAAAATAAAAACAATTCCAAAAAGGAACATGATGAAGCCAAAGCTTGTATGTTTCCCACCACTCGTTCATTTTTGGGTAGAATTCTTTTCTTTGCCAATATTTTCTCAATAATTACATTATTAGTAATTTGGTTTGTAAAATGTTGGAAAACAATGGAAAGGAAAGATGTTTTTTTCCCAACCAAGTGTCCAAAACTATGTGTGTGTGTGTGTGTGTGCGTGTGTGTTTTACCATTGATCTGAACGTCTATAAAGCCCGGGGCAATGATGCTGCCTTCACAGTCCACACGCTTATCGGCATAACCCTTCTCATCAAAAAACAGCTTCTCGGGATCTAAAATCTTTCCTTCACGCACCCACAGGTCATCTCTACACACACACACACACACACACACACACACACACACACACACACACACACACACACACACACACACACACACACACACACACACACACACACACACACACACACACACACACAAACACAAACACAAATAACTTTGTATTTCTGCTTTACCACATCTCAGAAGTACTTTTTACTCCACTCCACTTAGTCTAACAGCTTCAGGTACATTTAAAATTATGTTTTTTCACCCCCCCAAAGTGTGAGCTTTGTGTGTGTGTGTGTACCTCTGCAGCTGGTGGTCTCTCAGTATCCTGCAGTTGATGAACTGAGTGATGGCAGCATCAGACACTGACTTGTTGGACGGCATGTTTTTCTCTCAGCAGTTGAGTGGAGACAAACGCCGTCCTCTCTTCTTCAGAAGACTGAAAGACGCAGCAGAATAAATCAAAACACAAGCAACTGCCAACATTGTCTGTTTTCTGTTTTCAAAGCCTATTATGACATTGTTGCCATGACACCTGGGCTGCACCTAGAAATTACATGAAGTAATTGATTGATTAAATCGTACGCATTTTTTTTCAAGCAAATTTAAAAGTGCCCCTTAATCTAAGCTTTACAGTTGCCACCATGTTCTGCTTTTTCTTTGTCTAATGTGATAATAAACTAAATATTTAGGGCGAAAACACATTGGGAATTTTTTTTAAAATACGTCAGGAAATAGCAGTGGTCGAAGAAGTACTCAGATCTTTTGCTTCACTAATGCAGTATAAAACTACTCTGTTAAAATTAAAGGTACTGCATTCAAAATCGTATTTAACCAAAAATACAAAAGTATTAGCATAAAAATACTTAAAGTACATACTTGTTATGCAGAATAACATTCTATTACTGGTATTGTAATTATCAACACATTAATGTATTCATCACTCTAAGGTTGCAGCTGGTAAAGGTGGAGCTCATTTTAATTGCTAAATATACTGCTGGGTAGATTCATTAATCTATAATAATACATCATCGTTTTTTTGTTGATTAAAGTAAAGCAGTTAAAGGTACACTATTTCCCAATTATAGTTGAGTAGAAGTATAAAGTAGCATGAAATAGAAATACTAAAGTACAAGTACCTTCAAAATTGTACAATACTTGAGTGTGAAAGGTATTTTAAAGTGAAAAAAGTCCATCACAATTTCCTAAAGCCCAAAATGATTTCGTCCAAATAGGATATTCCATATAGGCTATGTATACAGCATAAGACAAATAGAAGGAGCAAATAATCACAATTAGGAAGATGTAACAATGAAATTTGTGTTTTATTTTGTAACCCTGGTGTGTGGGGCAGTTGAAAGTCATGTCTGGTGTACTTTCTTATGTACTGACTGCCATCACTGTCTATGATGCACCAGTATTAAATCATATCTGATCTTATCAGTGTAGGAGGAGCAGCAGCTGACTTTGACCCCTGGTCTTCTTTATGCTCTCAATGAGTTTACTGATTGATGTTGCAATAACCAAAATTATATATTAATCTACTTTAATCATCGTTTTTAAAATAAGAACACGTATACTTAATCTGTCTCTCTTTGGGAAACTATTACTTGTGGCAATGAACCGTTATTTTCGTCAACATTCACAACGCCAAACGTTACCCAGAAAACAGTCAATTGAAGTCGTCCATAGCTCTGACCTACTTTACATACCTTGAGAGAAAAAGAAGTCAAAAGTCTGAAAATTTACAGCATCCAGTTGTCAATGCGGCGTACATTAAATGCGCAATACAAAACGTATTCATGTACAAATTAAACTTGTTCAACCGTCACTCCGTCGCTCTTCTTCCACAAATATACAGGAGCAAGCTGCAGTAAATTAGCGTATTTTTTAACCGAGTTCGGCGACCGTACATTCCGTGTTCCCCTTCATCTATTCTGACATTAACAGGCAAAAGAAATAACTATACCAATGTTTTATGTTTTAAAAGTACTTGTCTCTTGTTGGTGCCTGCTTCTGAATCCTTTTAGCTGAGTCTGTCGATTACACAGGGAAACGGATGTCATGTGACAGGTCAGCTGATCAAAATAAAAAACACCGGCCCTGCTTTTACCGACGATGAATGCTGTAGTATTCTGACCTTTTACTTAAGTAAAAGTTCAAATACATTAATGTAAAAATAAAAAATTATATCCTAATAGTAAAAGCCTTGCATTTAAAATCCTACTCTGAGTAAAAGTACACAAGTAGGCTATTCTTAATTGCATGAGGTAAAAGTACAAAAGTACTCTTGGCTTCATTATCAGCTTCATGCAGTAAAAGTACAGAAGTATTATCAGCTTCATGCAGTTAAACTACAAAAGTATTATCAGCTACATGCAGTAAAAGTGCACAAGTATTGTCAGCTCCATGCAGTAAAAGTACAGAAGTATTCTCAGCTTCATGCAGTTAAAGTACAGAAGTATTCTCAGCTTCACGCAGTAAAAGTGAAGTGTCTCTGTCTGAGACTGAGATCTGATTCCATGTGACATTATCAGATATTAATACTGAAGCAACAGTGTGAGAGCAGCATGTTACTGTTAGTAGCTGCTACTTCAACCACTTTACACTTTTCTACAGTTAATAGTTTAGTCCAGTGGTTCCCAACCTAGGGCTCGGGGCCCTCATAAGGGTTACCATATACATCTGAGGGGTTGTTGAAGGGAAATTTTCAAATTTTGTAAAATATTGGATTTCTTGTGTGTTGTTACATAAAATGGAAACACTGGCTCTCTGATTTGACCAATTATGATTGCTTTGAACTGAGGTTAGGGTCCTTCATTATAACATATGGATTCAGAAATACAGCAATACATAAGAAGGTGAAGAAAAATGTAGAAATAAATTGAAAGTATTTATTTATACTTGTATTTATTTATTCATACATTTATTTCCTCATTTATTAATGCATTTACTGAGACTTAGGTCATGTTCCATCCTCCATACTTCTACACCCAGCGATACTTTCATGTTCCCAAATTTCTTCAATCACAAAGCCCCCTGAGTAGGAGAGTGGATCCTGTAGGTTGGTGGTCTCTGATCCAATTAGACTGGTATCTTTGATGATGGGCTCACAGGAACGCCACAGTATCCTTTCCTCTCCAAACTCACTGATCATAGGAAACTGAGAGGAGAAGGAGATTGACTTTCCAGAAAAGTCTGGAGATCTGGATTGATTTGTTAAAAACGGGCAGTAAAAGGTGATGTAGTCGTTGGAGCGGTAGGATAATTGACTAATGAGTTTTACTATTGTAGTGTCTGGGATCCCTTACTACCCTTATATTCCTTATTACAGGCACAAATAGAAACAAAGTGTGAGTTTTGTGTGTGTGTGTGTGTGTGTGTGTGTGTGTGTGTGTGTGTGTGTGTGTGTGTGTGTGTGTGTGGTTGTGTGTGTGTGTGTGTGTGTGTGTGTGTGGGGGTGTGTGTGTGTCTAGAACCAGTAGAGGAGCTAAAACCCAACGTCGTTGTTTACTCCCCCGCAAACAGAAACCTTTCTTCGGATATTTCTGTTCTTCCAGTAGGGACTTGCATAAGTACACAATGCTTATTAAGCAAAATCATGTAATTATCTTAATATTATTCATATGTAAAAGTCTGAAAGGCTTTCTATCTGTCGACTTTTCTTCACTGTATGCACATATGCAATGTGAATGTAGAAAATATAACTCATTTAAAACTTTAACTTCCTACTTTTTCATATTCACTACATTGAATGCAATCCAAATCCTATATATATATATATATATATATATATATATATATATATATATATATATATATACTGTATATGAAATAACAAAAAACTATATATACTGTACATAGACAGTATATAAAGGTTTTTGTTATTTTATTTTGTTATATTTAAGTGTTTTTGTATTCACTACTAACTTTTTTCTTTAATGGCTTTTGTGTCTATTTTATTTTATTTTATTTATTTTATTATATGTTTTATATTTACTATTTAGTGTTTACTTTAATGGAGCATGACATCATAAGTATATCAAACAATTGTGTCCTACTTGTATAACCGGAGTGAGAATAAACATCTTACATGTTGAATCTAACTTGAAGTATTTTCACATTATTGTATTTGTACTTTTACTTCAGTAAAGGATCGGAATCCTTCTTCCACCACTGTTGTATATATAGCCAACAGTAAGTCTGAGTGAGCATTCCCACCACCAGGTGCGGGTGCGGCTGCGGGTGAGGGTGCGGGTGCGGGTGCGGGTGCGGGTGCTGGGCCTGTGAGGTGAGCAGGTCCATGAAGTAAAAATCCAGCTCAGCCGATGTTCACTCTACCAGGAAGTGCTGCCCCAACCTCAACCTTCCCCCCCGCTCCAGTTCAGAGTGGCAGCCCCCTCCCCATTCCTGAAAGTCAACAATAAACCACGTTTCCAGTAAGCTGGATACCTCCCCAAGTCCTGCTCATCCCCATGGAGACCACTACGCGAGTCCGTAGTCCTGTGTCTGCTGGCCAACCCAGGCCACCCATGAGGAGAGAGAGAGAGAGAGAGAGAGAGAGAGAGACTGTGTATTTATTCCCCCAATATGGATCAGAGAGTAGATCTCTCTTGAGTCCCAGTGCCAATGCTCCTCTGCGTTCCCTCTGCCTGGACACAAAGAGCAGACTTGGCAGCAGCTCTGGTGCGTATTTGAGAGGAGAACAGGACTCAGAGTGCTCATACTATATTTTACAGCCTCACTGTCCTCTCTTTTGTGAGACGTGACGTCAGCATTCCCCTCAGTGCAGTGTGAGTGACACAGTAGCTTTGTTTTGGAGTCGCCACATCTCATTCACGGCCGCTTAACTCCAGAGTCCGTGGCTGTGTGGTGGCCTTTCAGGTTCCCTGATTCCTTAATCCGCTGGTTTTTTAAGGCACTGAATAACCAGCAGTTTGTATGCTCAGCTCAGGGGCGGCCGGGTGCTTCTGCTTTATGGCAATTGTTGACTTGCAAAACACGCCTTCAGGACACCGTGTGACTGATACACTGAGGGGGAGACTGCCAGTGGGGTCATGGTGAAAGGTCCTACTGCTCACATGTGGATGCTGCCGAGAAGCAAGAGAATCAAATTATGCCGTTTCCACTTACAGCTTCTCAGATGTGAGAATTTGTCTGATGAGAGATTAAACTGAGTTTTTCTCTGTTGCCTGGACAAAACAAGACTTTGAACATGTCACTTTCATCTCATTAAAATCAGAATCAGAATCAGCATTATTTGCCAGGTATGAGGACACATACGAGGAATT
>NC_045747.1:20844835-20846948 GCF_008692095.1 Etheostoma spectabile | reverse complement strand
TCATCATTGCTCACAATGCGCTTACACATACAAACAACCAACAATATGTAAACACTAACATGTAAACACTATAACTATAACACTATAACAGCTCTGAACGGCATTACCTGACGTTTTATAGACAAAAGAAGAAAGTTTACAGTAGTTCCAACTAGCGCCAGCCCATATCATCAGCTCATATCATCTGATCACAGATATATTGGTATTGGCTTTCATGTCACCCGAGCAGAGACGAAACACGGTCACCATCACATGAACCCTTTTCAGACATGGAACATGAAACATCTGACTTCACATTTCTATTAAAATCATTTATTTTTCCTAAAGTCGTAAAATGTTTTCGCTGAATGTATCACTATAATCTTCTCTGACAATGTATTTGTTTCTTGATCAAATCTGTTTTTAAGTTTCTAATCAGAAAACTACTTCTTGAAAAAGTCCACATCAACTAAAAGCACGAGACAGGACCTGTTTACCCAAAGGACCAGTGTGCAGGATTTAGTGGTGTTTCTGCCAACAGATCCCCCTAAATCCCACACACTGGTCTTTTAATTAACATTAAGCTGAAATCTCTCTCTCTCTCTCTCTCTAACCTTCACTAAAGTGTTGACAAAACCCAGCTCTCTGCTGTCAAAGTCCACCATCTGTATGAGAACTTTCCACCCAGTGAAATGCCAAATACTCTCCTTATGTTGTCTTAAAAACATGAACTTCCCATGAAAGTGAAAACAGCTTGAGGCCTCACTTGAAGGTGATAATAGCTGCGATTTTCAGACAGTCTCTCCTGAAGATCTTTAGCCCCTTTCACACATGCACTGCAACCCTGAACTTATCTAGACCTTACTAGGAGTAGCTGTATGTGTTGGGCCGGACATTAAACAGACTTTCCCCTGCCAGCTGCCTAGCACAAAGTCTGTGTAATGTCCGATTGAGCCCATGTGTAAATAGAGCAGGTCATTGGGCAGAGAATTCACTGCAATTGGGCATATAGATGAAGTTTATATCATGGGGCTGATGCTAAATCTGAAGAAAACGAACATCTGTGGGTGTAGAAGAAAGGTGATTTACACAAGGACACCAACAAAAGTTTAACTGGAGAAATTACGAGATTCTGGAACTTTTGTTGGAAAGGGTCAAAATCGCCAGACAAATTCAAGGAACAGCAAGAGACTTGTTTTTTTTGTACCAAAATACCTATGTTCTACCCAGGCGCCACTGGCCTAAAAACCAAACAGAGGATAAACAGTAAGTGAGAGTTTCTTAACTTTACAATGGGTGGGCAGGACATACTTTTGTGTGGGCGTTTATCTACTGCACGCCTTGACAATCTCCTTGTGCTACATGTCTAAAAGGGAAACTCCGGACGGGATTCGTCGGACATTGTCCGGAGTTCATAAAAAAACGGCTCTAGTTTTGAACTTGGAAAGTACAGTAGAAAAAAGTACTTTCCCACCTCTGCTCCTGCCATCACTGTGTGAGGAAGCAGGCTTGCAGGTTTTGGAAAATTATGGGAAAAAATCTGACGCAGCTCCAAATATTGTCAAAAGATGTGATTAGCACTTTGTTGGAAGTATATACAGGCTTTTAGATGGACTGAATGTTTGACATTTTACAAGTAGCTCCATATCAGACTGCAACACACCGTTTGGGTATAATGACAGGTATGAGTCTTATAATCAATCTTCCGGCTCTGTTTCTAGGAATCTTCTGCTTGCATCTATGACATCACATATTACATCAAATACATTTCCCACCAATACATGCATCCAAAAGCAGAATTCCTTTTTGACACATGAGGGGCATTGTACACCAGTGGGGGGAGGCTTTTCTCTCTCCACTCTCCAGCTCCACATTCTGATCCGGTTAAAGTCATTATCTTCACCTTGAGCGGGGAGAAGTTCGACCTACTGCTCATCAACACCTGTCATATCCTGTGACATCTGAGGGCTTTGGGTAGTTTGCAAACAGATGTGGAGGGATGGTAAAAAGTCAAATCCATTAGCAAACAAAGCTTCAATACCTCCACGCGATGTGCCCTCTCATTCCTCCACTCACTGCAACTTCACACTCACTAATCTGCTAAATCTGTTGTTATTTGTCCTCAGTACCAACA
>NC_045747.1:20839317-20844825 GCF_008692095.1 Etheostoma spectabile | reverse complement strand
CCCTCCTCTGCAGCCTCCCCCTGCTCCTCTGGACTAATCCACATCTTCCACTTGCATACATGTGGACTTAACTGGATGAGGAGAGATGAACAGGAAGCTGAATCCAAACAGAGAAGGTCACAATGTATTACATTAACTCACAAAGTTACGTCATTGAAATGTCTTGCTTTATCCAAATAAACCTGAATATATTCAGGTCACGATCACAAGAGACAAATAAAAGCAGCAAAAACACAACTTTAATGATTCACTGATTATCCAAACAGTTGCCAATAAATGACTGTTGCACAACTATTTAATTTGTCCTTGTCAGTTTTAATTGTGAGTTGCATGCAATACATAGACTAACCTCCAAAAAGACTGACTTTCTAAAACATGCAGTTTTGTACAGGGCTTCAGTAGAATAAAACTAACCGTACCATACTGTGTTGATATGCAGAATGCATTCAATGATAGTTCCTGGTATGGCCACTAGAGGGACATACTGGTTTACAGATACAAGGTAAACTACAGGAGAAGATTTAGAACCAGCGAGTAAAAAAAATAAAAAAAAAAAAAAAAAAAAAAAAAAAAAAAAAAAAAAAAAAAAAAAAAAAAAAAGAAAAAAAAAAAAAAAAAAAAAAAAAAAAAAAAAAAATACCTAAAAAAAAAAAAAAAAAAAAAAAAAAAAAAAAAAAAAAAAAAAAAAAAAACAAAACAAAAAAAAAAAAAAAAAAAAAAAAAAAAAAAAAAAAACACAAAAAAAAAAAAAAAAAAAAAAAAAAAAAAAAAAAAAAAAAAAAAAAAAAAAAAAAAAAAAAAAAAAACAAAAAAAAAAAAAAAAAAAAAAAAAAAAAAAAAAAAAAAAAAAACAAAAAAGAATAACAAGAAAGCAAAACAAAAACAAAAAAAAAAAAAAAAAAAAAAAAAAAAGAAAAAAAAAAAAAAAAAAAAAAAAAAAAAAAAAAAAAAAAAAAAAAAAAAAAAAAAAAAAAAAAAAAAAAAAAAAAAAAAAAAAAAAAAAAAAAAAAAAAAAAAAAAAAAAAAAAAAAAAAAATAAAAAAAAAAAAAAAACAGTTTTAACATTTTAAATTAAAAAAAAAAAAAAAAAAAAAAAAAAAAAAAAAAAAAAAAAAAAAAAAAAAAAAAAAAAAAAAAAAAAAAAAAAACAAAAAAAAAAAAAAAAAAAAAAATAAAAAAAAAACACCGTGTAGGACCGCACATGATTATTGCTGCTGGTATTCAAATTTCATGTTAAAAGTTCGAAAAACAAAAAACAACAAGTTCATTCGTTGGAATGGGACATACGGTTATGAAGTGAGGTTCAAATTAAACATCAAACATTCGGTCAGGAGAAGGTAAAAAACTGGATGTTTGAAACGCTTTGCTTTACCGAGAGATACGGGATGACGGCCGCTCACGGTGCCAACCGGAGGCACTGAAAAGTCGTGTGGAAATGGTGATCTCTGCAATTGGAAGTCTTTCAAGCAGCAGTGTTTTGAGCCTGTATTTTCGTCTCCGCCACCAGGGATGATGAAATTTCATGGGCAACAAGGCCAGGACCAAGGAAAATTGCAATTCTGCTCACAGTCGCGGGTCCCCAAGCCATGGAGGTCTTCAACACATTTGAGTTTGCAAGAGCTGATGACAAGAATGACTACGGTAAAAGTATTGAAAAATCGAGCATACGCTCCCCGAAAAAGAACATTGTATACGAGAGGTATGTGTTCCGGTCACGAATGCAACAGGCAGGAGAGACATTTGATGCTTTATGACTGATTAAAGCTGAAGGCACGTATGGTGATTTTGGAGATTTGAAGATTCATGGTCCGCGATCAGATAGTTTACGGAATACTTGACAGGAAGAGACGAGGAAAGGATGCTGAGAGACGATAACAACTTTGGATGAGGCTGAGAAAAATGCCATGCTAGGAGCTAGCACAACAGCATGCAAAGACGTTTGCTGACACGAGTGCATCGGTAATGCACGAGAGCGCTAACGTAGCGGTGTCAGAAATAAATTGAAAGAAATAATCAACAGAAAACCAACAAACTGCACGGTTGCAAACGATGTGGTGGCAAACACGAGCCAAGGCAGTGCCCTGCATATGGCAAAAGATGTGCAAAATGCAATGGAAAAATCATTTGCCAAACAGTGCTACAAAGATAGATCAAAGCCAGTGAGGTTGTTGAGGAACAGACCTGAGTGAGACGTTTTCATAGCCAGTGTCAGTGAAAATGCAAAGAAAGGGCAAGCCACAGAGGCACATGAAAGGCACACAGAAGATGAAAACTGGGTAGTTTCACTTCCAATAAATGGAGCTTTGGTAGCTCTGAGAATTGACAGGGTGTCAAGCCAATCTGATCAGCATGACAGAAATCAGGGTTATGAAAGAAAAGCCGAAAATATTCAGGCAGCTGAAAGATTACAACGGAAAAGAAATAGAAGCAAAGGTCAGTGTAGGCTAAGAGTGACAGTGAAGAACAAGATACAGTGTGATGTCTCTGTGGTACCTGAGGGTCGTGAGCGTGATAGGAGGGGTCACATCAAAGAAACTGAATCTGGTGAGAAGAGTCTACCAAATCAGCTGTTCAGAAGCTGCGAGGGCACACAACAGCACAGTCGACTCTGTAGTGCAACGTTTTCCTGATGTGTTTAATGGGCTGGGTTGTCTACCCTACACATATTCAATTCAATTGAAAGAGGATGCGCAACCAGTTATCCATGCTCCAAGGAGAATCCCAGCTCCACTTAGGGAGCGCCTTAAGAAAGAACTGGACAGAATGTGTGAACTGAATGTGATCACTAAAGTAGAAGAGCCTACAGAGTGGGTTAACTCTATGGTGTGCGTAGACAAAAAGAACAAGAACAGAGAACTAAGGATTTGCATGGATCCAGGAGACTTAAATAGGAACATAAAACGTGAGCACTACCAAATACCAAAACGTGAGGAAATTGCAAGTGAAATGGCAGGTGCAAAGTATTTTTCCAAGCTGGATGCAGCGCAGGGATTCTGGCAGATCCAGTTAGATGACAAAAGCTCAAGATACTGCACATTCAATACGCCGTACGGTCGATACAGATTCTTACGCATGCCTTTTGGCATAATCTCAGCATCAGAGATCTATCATCGAGCGATGGACAACATGCTTGAGGGTCTAGAAGGAGTGCGATGCTACATCGATGATTTAGTCATATGGGGGTCCACCCTTCAGGAGCACAACGAGAGACTGGCAAAAGTTCTCCACAGGGTGTCTGACAATGGACTGAAATTGAATCGTGCAAAATGTCAGTTTGGTGTGCAAGAAATAACATTCCTCGGAGACAAGTTGTCCGCTGAAGGAATTGAGCCGGATAAAACAAAAATAAAAGCAATCTGTAGCATGCCCCGCCCCACAGACAAGAAAGGGGTACTCAGAATAATGGGGATGATCAACTTCATCGGCAAGTTTATACCCAACTTATCTGTGAAAACGTCAGCACTGAGGGAACTACTGCACGACTCCACAGAGTTCAAGTGGACACCAAGGAATGAGCGAGAATGGAATGCTCTCAAGACAACTTTGACCAAGTCCCCTGTGCTTGCGTATTATGATCCAGCAAAAAGACAGAAGATTTCAACAGATGCATCAAAAGATGGCCTGGGAGCTGTCCTTCTGCAAAAAATAAAAAGTTTAAGTACCACACTGCCAATTTGTACTATAAGTATGTGCACTGCTTGCCATGCCATTTTGTGGTTTATTCTTATTTCTATTTTATATAATTCTGATTATATTTTATTTATTTTACTAACTATTTACACTTATTTCTGTATGTGTGCTGCTTCAGCACCCGAATTTCAACTTATCAATAAAGGCTTATGCTATCTTATCTTCGTACAACAAGGTAAATTAATCGATATCCAATCAATAAAATAAAACGATAAAAAAAATCAGATTGAGATGAAGCTTGATGGAACTACATGCGTGTCAGGTTCACCATGTTCAGTAGCTCCACAGTCGTTCTTCTTTAAAAACTCTGGATCAAGTCTCAAGGGTGGGGAGTTCACAAGAAGTAAAAGGGGGAGGTGGGAGGAGGAGGGTCTTCTACTTTTCCCCTTTCCCTTTCTTCACCCACACATCCTCCCCTTACCTCCCACCTTCAGCCCTCCACCCTTGACCCTATGCTGTCCTGCATCTCAGCAGCTCCGGCCTGTTTGCATTCCTCTCAGTTAATAAGTGTTTGTCTGATCCCTTGCGGGGGGGGGGGGGAGGGGTTGTAAAGATCACCCCACACAAAGTACACTGCAGCCACCCTCCACCCCCCCCTTAATCACCCAGCTGTAAAGAGGACAGGAGAGATGCTGCGAGGAACACAGGAGGAAGATGGGAGGTGCCATAAATTTCATGGACACGCTGCTCAGCCATTAACTTTTATAATAAGCAGCAGGCTGCAACATAGAATAAACACACACACACACAGCTGATATCTGAATTTTAATTTAAGGATGATAAGGATGATAACTGAAAAGTGTAAACATACAATAATAACAGCCACTGTCTCTATGTGATGTAAAATGTCTGAATATTTTGAAAGCTGACCCAAAAACTGTCAGTTGGCCGCAGCATCACTTCCCCCCCTGTGAAGTCAATCATTCCTTGACTGAACAGGTTATTAGATCACATATTAAACCCAAACCTGAAACTCCAGCATTCTTACTTTCTTGTTTTGGGAAAAGATCAGGGAAAGAAAAAGAAAATGATTCTGCAGGCAGCTCTGTGAGGCTGAACTGTGAGCTAACTTTATGCTAGATGAAAAGACAGAGGATCACCAACGTTATCACTGTTCGTGCTGAAAGGGAACAGGAACGATGAACCACATTTCATCACAAGCCATCCAACAGTTGCTGACATGTTTCAGTCTGGACCAAAGTGGTGCAGAGACATTAACCTCAGCACCATTAGCATGGGGACATTAGGCTTCAGGAATGAGGCATTCGAAACCGCCTGCTATACTAGTCGTACATACTGATTTGGCAAAAGCAAAATCTACAGAATACCAAAAATACCTAGATGTTGCATGAATTCTGAATGCATCCTCCAGCATGCATCAGACCAGTCTACTTTGCCTACTGTGTTGGAGCATTGGACCTACCATCGGCCCTGCCCGATCTGTACTGGAAACCCGATTTGTTCGACGCATGTGTGAAAATGGTTGAGGTCAGGCATTGACCTCGAACGGTTAGGATCAGGGTATCCCAGTGGTAAGGGGATAGGGCCTGAACAAATCAGATTTTCAGTAAGGATCGGGTAGAGGTGGTCAAAACAACCGTCTATACTTCCACTTTCCAAAACCAGCAACTGGCTAATGGAGGTTTTATGGTTCTGCGTAGAATCAACTGTGTACCCCTGCAGACCCCTGCAGACCCCCGCAGACCCCTCTGCGTCTACGCCGGGCCCTACGCCGTAGCCTGACCTGCACATCTCAAAAAATGTAACTACACGCCGTGGCAACGCACGCCGCTCGCCCGTGGCTTGTTAGTATTGCAT
>NC_045747.1:20829725-20839307 GCF_008692095.1 Etheostoma spectabile | reverse complement strand
CCCCCCCCGACTCATTTCCTGGTTCTCTTTGTCCATAAACAACATGAAATCAAAGAGAGGGTTAACTTTTCCTGCTACGAATTCCCACCGTGGTCAGAAAGCACAGGGGAGAGACTTTGTTTCTCTCACTATGACTCTAGAGTCACTGCTCAATCTGAAGACAATTGCCGTCACTCTCTTACTTTCCTTCCTCGGTTGATCACCCACTCCCCAACACACACATGCCGGCTCGAGGCACACACCAACGCACAAGTAAACAAAGAGTTTCACAATTGACCCTCTGGAAACCACACACCCCCTAGTGTTCTGGCGGTTGAATGCACCACGATGCTAAGAAACCCGTTCAACCCCGACGCAGAACACCGATTGTGTCAAGACGTTTGAGGAGTTTACACGCAACCATAAAACGACCTTAAGGCTGGTCTATTGCAAAATAAATCGATTTAACAGTTTCATACTTCATGATCCCAATAAATGCACTAAACGTTTAAGTCGAGTTTGACATAATTGGATGAGAAATATGACTTGATAAGATGTTTTCCCCCAAAGCTGGATTAAAGATAATGAGGATTAGAGAAAAGCTCTACAAACAGAAACTGATCCTGGCATTTGTTTCACTGGTGATAAACCACGCTGCCATGTGAAATCACAAATCAAGCCAGCTGCCATTGAAAGGTCCCACTGCAGCAGACTGATAGCAGAGGGAGGGAGAGGGAGCAGTGCCAGAAACATCCCGACTGTGAGCTCTTTGGGAAAACGTCCTGGAAGCTCGCTCTCTCACTCGATCCCACGTCCACTCCAATCAAGTCATTCTGTGGATGCACTAAACACAACAGAGCTGCTCTTTGCTGGGGGTGTGATGCTGCACCAGTGAATGGGGTGGCCTGGGTCTACTGGTGTAGAGATCCCTGGCTGTGCTGAGCAGCAAGGGGGTCCGAGGCCTGGACCATGCCTGGCTGGGTGTGTGTGTGTGTGGAGGGGGCCTTTGTCGCTGCTGTCGCCACGGTAGCTCACCTATTGAGGGTAGAGTCTAAGATATGTAAAGCAGCAGTGTTTCAGTGCTTTCCCTCCGCTGTGGAACAAACAAAGACATAAAGAAATCAAATTAAAGTTTGGAAAGGAATGAGTGAAGAGCGGGAGAAAGAGAGAAAGTTTCCTCTGTGGTAAATGCTTATGCACTGGGCCAAGCCATGTGTTGGAATCTGATGAGTGTTGAGAAATGGAAAAAGAAAGAAATCATTCAAAAGATGGAGCAAAGTGGAGCGAGATTACTATGCCCTTGTTTGCCCGGAGTGGTATTTTTTTTTTTTCATTGAGCCGGTCCAAATCCTGCAACCAGCTTGGTGAGTCTCCCACCCAGCATTGAGAGGCAGGCCTGGGCATGCCCGGACGCCAAGGTCAAACTGTGGCCGCCAAGAACGCGCACAGGGCTGAGCCTGCCCCCCAGCAGCCAGACTCTGTTTGTTTGTTTTTTCAGTGCGTTTCCCTCTTCCTGCCTCCACAGGGATCGCCTCAGCAGCTCAGCCTCTCTGAGGGTTCAGCAGCACACGCAGGTATCATGTTCCTCCAGGACAATGTGGATGAGATGCTGCTGCTGCACACCTCCCCTCAGCATCATTATCACACTCTACATAGTCTATATATACAGTGTTAGCAAAGCATATGTTGCCACATCATTTAAACACCTTTCTGCAGGAACATGCCTTTTCTTTTTTTGCCACGGCGTTGCATGAGAAAAGAACGAGTATGGTAAAGTAAGCAAGGCACACGCTGGTGTGAAATGGCACAGAAGGGAATGTAAGCTGAGAATATGTTTGGTAACTGACTCTAGTATTTAGAGACCATTGTTCTGTCACTGCAGTGAGTCACTAACCTAGTGTTACCTGGACAGCAAAACACAAAACTCCAAAGTATACTGGAGCAAATAAACATGGGCCAACAAACCTTTTAGAGGACTATAGCGTTTCAACAACAGGTGTGTCTTCGTCAGATCTAAACATGCAGGGGCAGAGTCAGATGTTGTAAACAGTCAGGCCTCAGCCCAAACCTAAGGGGTCCAGGGGGATTTTTTCTACCATTTACGGCAGCTATTGGCACTATTTTTCAAGACATTTAATAATTGAGTGCGCAAAAGCCTGCAAGAGTTTAGGTAGTATCTCTGTATACCTATGGCTGCAAGGTTTCTCTGGTGAACACCCACATTACTTCTAGAAGTTTCTAAGTTCTTCTAGACGTTTCCCAGCTCTCTGTGAAGGTTTAGTGGTCACTACAGAACTGGCTTTGTCATGCTGGTCTTCTGCCGCCTCATTCAGTCTCTAAAAATACCTACAAAAGATTGTCCCCCAGCCCTGCGTAATGAATAAAGAGGCCCTCCCACTGTTTCCTTGGGTATTGTCTCCATGTTGTTACACCGAGTGTGTATTGCTCACTAAGCCTGTGATGGATGTCAGATTACCGCTCTGCCTGTGTCTTCCTGACAAAGAAGCATCAGCCTGCACTGCCACAGTGGACACACACAAACTCACACAGAGGCAAACATGCAAACACACACTCCCCAAACATACACCCACCGTAATCTGGAAGACCCTGCATACAATGAACTACAAATCTTTGTCCTGACCCTAACACCCTGGACACATCAGTAGCCATATGGCACTGACAGGATATTCCTGCTTTTATAGCAAAGAGTTGTGTTTTAGTAGTTATTGATGCAAAGACATCTTACACAAAGAGACACAAATATCTTTAATGAAAATATGTAATGCACACAATCCCGAAAGAACAAGTTAAATGTCTCTGAATGCAAGTGGAAATGATATCAAAAGTTAATGTCAGCTTATTAACATGTTCTTTTATGTTTTTTTGAACCTGTTGAACTCACCACCAGCTACAAAACCCGAGAGCCACTGTGATGTATTTTATCATGTTGATTTTTAATTAACTGCTGTGATATTAAGATAAAATTCAAAATATCATATGTTTCACGGTTCACTTGTCTTGTGAATGGAAGAGTGTCTATTTTACTTAATTTTGTGTCTGATTCAAGTCACCGTTTGGGCAGTTCACCTCCTGAAAACATTCCTGAAATGTCCATCCAACACATCTTCATCCTCCTGGAGTCCCACAAGGTGCAATACTGGGCCCGGCCCTTTTCTTTATTAATATACTTCTGAAACCAAAACACAACCTTTCTTTTCATTGTTATACTGACAACACCCTCATCTACTTCACCAAAGAACCTACAGATGTGAAGGAAGTATTCAGACCTTCACCGCAGTAAAAGTACTAACACATCACTGTAAAAATACTCTGTCAAGGCCCTGTCACACCAAGCCGACGGCCAGGGACTAGTGGCAACAATGACTGAATGTCCCATCCTGTAGTCGTCCCTCACCAGCCCTTTTTGCCTTTCTCTTGGCCAAAAACTAGAACTGGAACACACCGCAGAGAATACAGCCAACGGACAAGTACTACCTTCATTCGGCTCCTGCGTGAGAGGAAATAACTCTAAATACCAGAGGGTGGCGGTAATCTATCCATCATTCAACAAGGAAATGATAACAGTGCAATGATAAATGTAAAAGGTACTTTATTGTCACATACACATACTGTAAATGTAGCGAAATTCATTCTGTGCATTTAACCTATCCCTCAAGGGAGCAGTTAACAGCCATTTACAGCAGATCTGATCCAGTGTCTTGATCAAGGGCACTGCCCGGAGAACCTAGTACATGTTTTTGATGGTGGAGGAAACCAGAGCACCTGCAGGAAACCCACGTAAACATGGGGAGAACATACAAACTCCACACAGAAAGGCTCGGAACGACCTGGAACCCAGAACCTTCTTGCTGTTTGGCCATAGTGCTAATCATTGGGCCACTATGCTGCTACCCACAACAAACAGATCGATCTGCGGCAGAATCAAGCCTACATTCCCTCTGCTTCACTCCCCGCTGGGAAGAGAGCAGACACTGGGAGATGGCTAACCGGACTGTCCCTCTCCCGGTCTGTCACTGCTCTCTCTGCAAAATAAGTCCCCCAAGAGTGGAAGTGGAGCGGAGGGGAGCAACCAAACGGCCCACTGCTGGTTCATTAGTTAAAGTTAGCTTGCTAATTTCACCAACCCAACATGCCTTCATCATACACTGGTTACAGAAAATTTGCCAGACAAAATTGTCACTCATCTGGCAATAGCAATGTGCTTTTCTTCAATGTGACAAGAGCATGTGAATTAAACATTACATTTTACTAATTTAGAGACTGGCTGGCTGGTAAACTAGCTTGCTTGCTAGGAGTTTGTTGCAGAGAGAGACAGGTCTATTACGGCCTTTATATTAAATATTACGGTATAGGATATTGAGTTTATTAACAATAGTTTATTTTGTTGGTTAGTTCATATGTTTATATTAGTTTATATATGTTGGTATGTATCTTTTAAAAGACATGCTATTGTTGGAATGATATGCCTACACGAGTAGTTATGTGTATATCATTAGACATTTCCCACCTTATGAACATAATGTGCAAAAATAGATATTACAATCATTCAAACCTTTTTAGAAGGAACATTTTTGGCCAGTTTAGACATTTTATATGCATTGGATTGATCAGATGAGTTGAAAAATTAAAGGGGCCTTGTCTGTGCCTGTCAAAGTTTTTTGTTTGTTTTTTCCCTCACTCTCTTTTTCTAGCTGAAAAGCCAGTCAGATGAGATGTTTAGCCGAAAAAAGGCAGACGCTTTTGCGACACAATGCACAAATTAGGGCAACGGTCGGTCGGCGTCAGCCCAACGAGGACCGATGGTCAGCTTGGTGTTTTATAGCCTTTACAGTGAAAGTAACAACATTCAATCAATCAATCAATCCATTTTTCTTTGTCACATGAGGTGTAATTCCAGTGACATGTAATCCCACAGGCTTCTTCATCTTGTGTTTAATTTATTGTAAAGTAGAATGTGGCCGCCAGATCAGCACACTGAAAAAGAGTCACCTGGTTGAATGGCACTGGTGAATGCCAGGTGAGTTGGAGCCCATTTTGAATTATTATTGTTATTGAATCTGCTAATGTTTGTTTGGTTTATTGTAAGAGTGAAAATAGTAAGAAATGGCATCATAATTACAATATTGACAATATCTACAATTTTCACAATATTTGCTTTGTTTTTGACAACAGTTCAAACCTCAACATTATTACTGATACCATTATTCAAAATTATCAAAATAAAATCCAGGAAATGTTTGTACATGAAAAATGACTTGCTAACTTACTTATTAACCATCTAAATAGTTTCACATTCGTTTTCTGTCATTCGACTTATTGATTAATGGACTAATGGTTTCAGCTGTACCTGTATACACTGTTGGGAAATTTCATACATAACCAAATATCAGATGTCATAAACTCTTCATTTTTTTTGTGTGTAAAAATCTTCATTTCTATTGAAACTCAAGCTGTCAGATACATGAAGTGGAGTAGAAATATAAAAAGGCATGAAAACAAAATACTAAAAATTTATACCTCAGATTTGTACTTAAGTACAGTAATTCTTCTTGGTACATTCGAGCAGCGAGAGCCCTTTAAAAACATCAGATCCTGAATTTTTCTGTACACATTCTTAATGTGTTTGGACTGAAAACATTCCTATGTTAAACAATGCGTTGGTGGGTTGGTGTTGTTTCAGGTACAGGTGAGATGATGAAATATGATCCATGTTTTCAAACTCAGATCAATTCTCTCTCAACCTCTAACCTGGAGAAAGTCATCCACACCTTTGTCCTTCAACCATGATTACTGCAACTCTTCATATTTTGGCATCACTCAGACTTCTTTAACTTAAACTTTTTCAACTAAAAACACACTTATACTGTATTGGACTGTAACAGTCTAACCTAATTTCTAATGAAGCCTCTTTAGGCGTTTATTTTTGCTTTCTCTTAGGATTTCTACTTTATTTTGCTCTGTAAAACGCTCAAGCTTGATTGTCTTGAGTGTAAAGTGATGCATAATAAAGGGAAGCTATCACACCCATGAAAAGTAGCCTTTAGTAAGTAAAAATCTAAAAGAAGGAGCACTTTGGTAAGTGAACTTTCACAAAACCAGGACTGTAATAAATCTGGGGCTCCATCCAGCCTCTCTTTCTGTCTGCTTCACCATCCATCCACAGCCCTAATCAACCCCACAGCCTCCGAAGACCCATTACCCCCCAGTCCTACATGACAATAGTACCAGCCGTTACCCAGGAAACAGGTCTTTCATTAGCTGTGTGATAAAAAAAGATGTATTCCCCATCTCTTCTTCGTCCACTTTTTCACATCTTGTTTTTTTGGGATCCCGTAGTAAGCTTCAGCTCTCCAGGGCTCCCAGCAGATCCCTCACCAACATTTGTTTTCCAAGACTTCCTTCAGAGGAATACCAGTGGAGTTGTGGGGCAACGAAAAGAGACACGTCCCAACTGCAGAGAACTCATATTTTCATCACATCATCAGACCCTAGTGCCTATATCTTTACATTATCCATCCGAACTTTAACACAATATGCTTTTCTCTCTCTTCACTTTGTTACATATTCTGTAAATTATTAGAGGCATCTCAGCTGTGGATCAGTGCAAATTAGGGTTATATTATTCAAGCCTTTCTGGACATACCAGATTTGTTTGGGAAATATGTTTTTCTTTTTTCACTTTTAACAGGAGTTTCCGACACAATTTATCACACAATGAGGTTCAAAGTTTATTCTGGCCATAAAGTCCACTCAGTAGAGCTTTTTCTCGTATAAGATGATCTGAATTTTAGATAAGCTTCCATTTTTCTGACTTCCAGATGCTGATGACAATCATGATCAGCAGCTACTAAATGCATATTGTGGTCCAACTGCTGTTTGTTTGAGTGCAAAGTCAATCTCAACTTTGACTGTAAAATGAAAGAAGAAATAACCAGTCATCACTCTTTTTTACCTGTGGTATTTTTACACTATGTTTTTTTATGGTCAAAAGTGGCTGCTGTGCAAAAGTTACTTTGAGCCAACATTGACGAGAACTCCTTAAAGAGGTCAGAATACATCTTTGAACATACAGTCTAATATAATGTGATGTGATCATAAGCTCCAGAGCAGCAAGTAGATTTTGTGGTATTGTCAGTTGTCTTATGATGGTGTAAAAGTCAAGTCAATATCATTCATATCACAAATCGCAATCTTACATCTTCGGTTTATGAGGCAGAAAAAATAAGTTTTAGAAGAATTGTGTATTTGTGGTATGAAAATGTTCAAATTTAAAAATATAAAATATGTGCACAATATGTCAAGCAATTAGTAACCTTCCTCATTTTAGCTGAATCTGATTGTAAATGACTGCACCGTTGGGTGTTGGCGTTTAGCGCTTTCAGTTTGCAGCGTTTCTGGGTTGGAACAAGCAGTAAGGGTTAGTGTTTCATCAGGAGGCTCCTCTTACCTGCAGCCGTCAGTAGGGCCAGGGAATAATACCTGCATCAGGTTACTACGGGCCTCTCATCTCACCAGCATGCCACATTATAATTATATAGCTCTGTAATCCAGCTGGAGAGCTAAGTCCAGCAGGCAATAGCTGTCCAGGGGGGCTTGCAGGGAGCTCAGGTTTGGGGGGAGGAAGGGGAAACGTCAGCTCTCCTTTCCCGGAAAAGCGCTCGGGCTTGGGCATGAAGATGCAGGATCCTGCTCTTCCAGCAGAGTGTCAGGTGTCCATCGTGCAGAGGTGTAGTGTTACAGTACTTTATCTTTGCCCTTCATCTCTCAGCCATCATTACCTCATCAGTGACCACAGACGGACACGCTCACTGACAGAGAGCCCGTCTGTTCACCACCCTGGGGGGGAAGCAGGCTTCTTAAATTCTACGTATTTGCATTTGATTACATGCCGCTATTCATCCGACTCTCTAAACGCGAGCCACCTTGCTAATCTGCAGGGTCAGAGAAAGACGGTGTGGTCTACGGCGGGGCAGACAAGCGGTGATATATGGGGCCGTGGGACATTTGTCCCTGTTAGACCCCACACTGACCCAATGAAGGACCACAGATCCAAGCGCCATGGGGAACAAGAGTCTGACTGAGCACAGACAAAGACCTGAAAGAGAAACCCAGCCACCCCCTGCTACTATTACCCATCTACTGCCTGATCACAGCAAGGACCCGAAAGAGATGAGCAGGAAAAGACCAACGTAAATCTCCCGTACAGGCGCACTAAAGCAAAGGGGGAGGGAAAGACAGCAAGCAGAAGAAAACAAGAGGCTCTAACCATGCTAGCTGCTCTGTGATGCTAAAACCAGCATGCTGGCATGCTCACAATAACAATGTTGACATGCTGATGTTTAGCAGTTCTAATGTTGACCATGTTAGCATGCTAACATTTGCTAATTATCAGTAAACACAGAGTCCAGCTGAGGCTGATAGGAATGCCATTAGTTCTGCAGGTGTATTTGTTCATAAAGCAAAACACTGTAAACATTCAAATGTTGACCTGATGACCAAAGTCATTTCAAATCATCCTGATGGGAACACGAACGATGAACTGCATTTAATCACAATCCATGCAATTGTTGTTGAGAGACAATAACAAGCGTTTATTTGCAACAGCTGCAAACACGGAACACACAAAGTTGCTGTGGCTATTAAGTGGAGATATTTTTGCGGACCGACCAACCGACAGAGACATAAAGCTGCTGATCGCCAAAAATAAAAAACTATTTAAATCTTATGATGATCACTAAATTCAGCAGGATTCATCCACTGGAGGACTCAAATGTCTTCACATCCCTCCACAAAGTTGTATGCCAATCTTCCACATAGATATAGAGATATCTGACTAAAGAAGATGTTGTCGGAGGATCCCAAAAGTCATTAGAATTCATCCTCTGGAGAACATGAACATTTGAACCAAATGTCACAGCAATCCATCCCATTGTTGTCAAAATATTTTACTCTAAACCACAAATGTCAACCTTATGGTGGAGCTAAAGGAAACTTAAGAGAATCACCAAGATCAGTAGGATTCAGCCTCTTGGGATCATGAATGTCTATACCATAGTCCATGATAATCCATCTGTTGTTGAAATATTTCAGTCTGGACCAAGGGCAGACCTGCTAGCATGGGTAAAAATAAGTAGAATATATAATTTGGACAAGCAAGATGCCGTTTTCTTTTATTGTCAAAGAAAAGTGGAAAAGAAAAACAGTAAAGTAAAAGAATGCATACAGTGTTTCTGACTTGACAGAACAATCATGAGGTAAAACGCCATTGTTATGCTTTAAAAGGGTTATTTGATGAGCTGACACAAACGTTTCATGGGAAAGAGTCCTTTCTCCCTTCAGAGTGTATTCACACCTCATAATACACAAACAAGTGAAACTGGTGTCTCTAAAGTAAACTGCATAAAGAGACGCCTACTACTGCAAGTAAAATACAACAAGTATCGCTGTACATTGATTGCACTTTCACACATTTTAAAAGATAACAGGAGAAATAGGTATTTGCAGTAATTTGGATTTAGTTAACCAATAACACATATCCAAGCTGCATCAGATCTTTAAAAAAAAAAAAAAAAGACATTTCCT
>NC_045747.1:20823986-20829715 GCF_008692095.1 Etheostoma spectabile | reverse complement strand
AAAAACACTGCCACCCTATCGAGTCCCAAGTGTTTTTCTTGGCACATAGAAGGTCAGGTGTTCATTTACAGGCACCGTGGCCTTTTTCATAGTGAGCTTTTTAAGGTCTTATTAGTTCTTGGTTGGAAGAATTTTGCCTCGAGCTGTTTAAAATTTTACACTGCTAAGTATCAAAAAAGTGGTTACTAAATACTACTTCTACAAGGAATATTTCAGTCTGATATGAAATAAAACATCTTTGTTCACTCTCCCTTGAAAGAAAGCAACTTATCCTGCCTAACAATTATTAATCTAGTTAAACTGGTACTAATTATTTTTGAAAAATTGCATACAGAGAGTAGTTAGTACCAAAACCCCATGCAAGAAAACAACCTAATAGAGTAAATCACTCCTAAATCAAACATTTGGCAAATATGTCAATATTCATCATCATAGTGCTGCTGTCACAGTATTTACATTTTAAAAACAATTCTCAGCAACGTCTCTGTCAGTAGTCGTGTTTCCATACATGTATTTTAAGCATTGCATTAGAAAAGCTGTATGAAAAAAAAAAGTTCTTCCGCACTCTTGATATGGTTTTGCCCTTGTGGAAAAACAGTTTATGCTCTACACTGGATATTGAAATGCCTTTGCCTCTGACGTAGCGAACATTTAACTCATAGGACTGATCAGCTGTTTCCACTGTCAGCTTCTTCCTGGAGATTCCCATAACGTGTCTTCGTCTCCGGACAGCATGTAACAGAAAAATGAAAACCAATTTCTGAAAACCTCATTTTTCTCTCATAGATGCTAGATAGCTAAAGCGACTCTTTTTGTTTCTGGTTAACAACCTCCACTTGTTCTACTCTACTACTACTACTTGAAATCACCTTAAAATATGCTGGGCAATGGAATGGAACAAGACTAATCATAGCTTTGGCCTTACACCTGCTGACACCACTGGGTTATTAAATCCTATTTAAAAACTGTGGATTATTTGTCTTATGAATATATTTAGACCTGATGTCCAAAAAACAAAATGGACACACTTTTTATGATGTAAACATAGACCATGATGTGTCATTCTGAATCCCGATTAAAACCCGCATTTAAAAGAAAATTTTAATGGAATCTCTTGCTTGGTGAAATGAATCAATGCAATTATATATATACTGTATACTGTATACATATATACTGTATATACAGTATATATACTGTATAACATATGGGGAGGGGAACAGAGAGCCAAAATGGAGAGCCAAAATGGAGGAAGCTATTTTAGCTTATTAGCTGCGTGTTACCAAATCCGTTTTACTAAAGCTCCCCTGTCAGAGTATAAACTGGTTTGCTATAGGCTTGCCAACTGCTGATGTATTATACAAACTGGATACCAGAGTCCAAGATGGTATCCATTTAATCAAATAAAAATTGATTTCAGAGAACAGCCCAATGCACATGCTCATTAGTGTTCTTCTCCTGGCCCATATTTATTGTATTTCCACAATTGGCCATTGGGACAAACAGTCCCCCAAGTGGCCGCACTGTATCCAGCTGTCTTGATACATCCATGATGCTAACTGACAGTCATTACGTCACCAGGCTTCTATAACCAAATATTTTGTGAAGGCTGGTGTGACAAAGCCCTAATTCTGAAAATTATTTTGTGTTTGTCTCCAGTCATTTCATAGTTTTATAGTTTTGTTTTCCCCGTGATGATGTGAACTGCTGTTGTACATTGAGGCATTTTGTTCTCAGTAGGCATTGGGAATGTACTTTCTGTATGAATCAGCATCAAAATGTAATTTTTAAAATACTTTAAACATATCAAAAAACACAAAAAGGGATGCTTGAGCGTAAAAAAAAAGTCTGTTATTCCTAAGTGAGTTTTCAGTGTGAAAGAGGACCAACTCTTCCTCAAAGGATGTTGTCAATCCGGGTGCTCGGGTCTCCCCCTAATGAGTCTCCAAGGTCGAACAGCTGGTCCAGGGTGACGGTGGAGCTACAGAGGAAATCATTGCGACCCTGTTCCTCCTCTTCTGGCCAGGGGCTCTCCAGGAAGGCGGTGGCGAGGAAGGTCTCCTCATCAAAGTCTGACACGTCATTATTCCTTCGGGTCTCCACCAACACGTGGATGTCCGCTGTCCCTGCGGGGGCTTCAACAGGAGAGATGTGGGTCCCCCGAACAATCAGGTCCTCCTCTTTCATGATGGGGCTCAGAGCTTCGCCTGCCTCCAAACTGAGCTCCCCACTGAGGGCCGAGTCCAGCAGGGCATCCCAGTCAAAGTCCCCCTTCAGAGGTCCGATCTCCTTCTGTTCGTCTGCAGAGAGCAGTGGGGAGCTGGAGCGCCGGGGGGCTTTGGCCCCGCCATTCCTGGAACCCAGTTTCCTCTTGTGCCCACCTCTTCCCCTCAGCACCGGCCAGGACCCCAGCATGGTACCTTCAGCCAGATGAGGGTCCCAGTTCTGGTCGGCGCCAGTAGCCTCTTCAAACTCCCGGAGAAGCCGCTGGGACTCAGAGTTGATGCACAGGCCATCCTCAACTCTTGTTGGGCTGCAGGGGCCTCTGGTCTGGGGCTGCAGGTTGACCCTGAGCCTGTTCTGCAGGGCCGGGTTGATCTGAACCGGTGGCATTCGCTTCTTCTTATAGGCGCCGCTCAGGAGACGCTCAGCGTACTGTGGGTCAATCTTCCAAAAACCGCCCTTCCCTGGCTCGTCCTTCTGCCGCGGCACCTTGATAAAGCACTTGTTGAGCGACAGGTTGTGTCGAATGGAGTTCTGAAAATAGAGAATCATGTCTTCACATAATGCTGGTTTCATCAAACATTCAATTTGGACACAACCTTAAAGGAATAGGTTTAATATTTAGGGAACTATGCATGTTGTATACTTAGGTATACATCTATTCTTAGATGTACCGATTAATAACACTCTCATGTCTATGTGCTAAACAAGAAGCTACAGCTAGTAGCTGATTAGCTAAGCTTAGCATAATGACTGGAAACAGGGGGAAACAGCTAGCCAGGCTCTCTGCAAATGTGGTATAATCCACCTAGCAGCACATCTACAGCTCACTGGCTAACATCTTCTCTTTGTTTAAGTGTAAGTTGTGGTTTTACTGGTCAAGCTGCGAGAACACCAAAGCAAACCAAACTTTACTTAAGTGAATCTCACGGGACATGAGCAATGTGAACCTGTCTGGGTGAAACCAGTATATAGCCGGTTGCTATGGCAATTGGAGGTGCTATTGCTACGGATCACTGGAGCAGGGACACAACAGGAATTTAGTCATTTAGATTTTATTTGTCAAAAGTCTGGTCATTTCTTAGTGGAGCTATAATGGTTTTTTTGTAATTCTAGCTGCTTTAGCCTCACATTAGTGCCCTATGACATACTATGAATACTCCACGGAGTCACTGGGTCAAGAAATAGTTTGACACATAACCTCCAATATAACCACAACTTTTTAACACTTGGGTTTTGTACGGTTTAAACAGACAAGATATTACATGTTAATCAGTACAATTTTGGGGGTGCTGGTCAGTGGCTAGGCTAGAAGTTTCCAAATGTGGAATTATTCCTTTAAAGAGAAGCTACCTTTAAGCTGCCATTGGCATTAGCCTGTATTAGGGTATAGGAAGTAGAGAAGACAGAGCATCATAGAGCACATTAATGCACTGTGTAGCCTTGCATTCATCCCCCCCCCCCCCCCCCCCCTTCACGCAAGTCTAAATCAGAGAGCAGTGACCCGATGAACTTTGTTAAATATTATCTGCCCCGTGTACTGCTTTACAATAACAGAATGGTCTGAAAAGGCTAAGCCAGATGCTGAAGCACGGCAGTACAGCTAACTGCTTCATCAATCATTTATCCAGCTAAATTAAACTTTTTTTCCTAAAAATTCCTGCCCCTTGGAGGGAGAATCTGCTGCTGCCTCTCCTCTTCCTCCTCCATCACTTGTTTCTGCTACAGCAGGGAAACCAGTGCGAAAAACAAGCAATATGATCAAAATAAGAATAAAGAGCATTGGTGTTTTCTATTAAGGTTTTGTGCAGCTGAGCGAAGTGAGGGAAGTGTTGCTGGTCTCTGGAGTTATTAATTACCACCAGCTAAGTAACTAATACTTTAGAGTGTGACAGCATGACTCTCACTCTGTTGGATTTACTTCTACTGTTGGCCTAATTCAAGTTCCCAGCTGTGATACAACCTCAAAGAAACTCATTTTCATACAATGGAAATTGTTTGAAATGCAACTCCTTTTTTGGCGGGGGGATTTGTATGTGTGTGCTATTTTTACAGTTATATGGTGTTGTGTGTGTGTGTGTGTGTGTGTGTGTGTGTGTGTGTGTGTGTGTGTGTGTGTGTGTGTGTGTGTGTGTGTGTGAGTGGTCCATACCTGCCAGGTGGGGTCAGCATGTCGGTAGTAGCAGAAGTTGTCGGTGATCCACTTGTAGATGCAGGACAGGGTGATCTTGGCCTTCTTGCTGGCCTGCATGGCCATGCAGATGAGCGTCGCGTACGAGTACGGCGGCTTGATGTGCGCGTTGGTCTTGTAGTCCACCTCGTCCGGGCAGTGGCCGTGAGCCACGATGCCTGGAAGAGACTGCAGTCTGCTGTAGGCCGCCGCCGTGGGCTTCCCCGGGGTCAGGGGCATGCCGATGGAGGCGGGGTCCCCGGCCAGAGGGGAGGCCGGGGCATCGGAGCCCAGCGGCTGGTGGCCGAACAGGTACGGCTGGTGGTGGGCCTGCTGCGGCACGTTGGCACCGAGGATTGAGAATTCCTGCAGCCACTGGAGGCTGGTCAGGCTGTCGTCCAGGGTGACTGAGCTGCAGCTGCTTATGCTGCTGCTGTTGTGGACGCTGTCCCGCTCCTCAGCCTGGGCAGCGGCGGTCACCACCTCCTCCTCCAGCCCCACAGAGCCTTCGGGCCACGGGTCGGCACAGCTCAGAGACAACATGGCTCTCTATCACCCAGTTCCTTCTCCTCCTCCCCCTGCCACCGCCTGACAGGACCGAAAATATACACCCAACTTCAACAAAGTGCGAAAGGACAGGACAATGATGGCCCTTATTTGAAAACAGAGCCCCTGTGTGTTGTGCATAAAGTGAAAGACTTTCACATTTCCAATTCCCATTTAAATCCAGTGGAAAGTCTGTCACCTGGATGCCTGTGTAATGAGAACATGTGGAAGCTAAAACCTAAGAAAATCCTGAGAATCCTAAACACCCTGGTCTCTTTTCTGTCTCCATGTCTCAGAACTTTCCTGAAAAACTCTGGTGCGCCATGACCCTCAATAGAGCGCACGCAATTACTAACGGCGTCTGAAGGATTTAAATCCAAACAAATGTATTAACTGGTAAAAGAACTCAAACTTTAACTTAAACAAGCCTATTACTTGTGTCGTTATAATTTAAATAGATTGCGCGTGTCACCTTAGAGGAAATTTGCACATGTAGGACGTTTCACGCGTAAAATCCGCATCTTTATGCTTTAACTACAGTTAAAGTACTAATTATTTTTCCATTCATTATTTTAGTGAAATTACATAATATAATATAGCCTATACTTGTAAGTCCTATAGTAAACAATGTTGTTTATTATTTAATAAACGTATTCAAATGAAACCGTTAGAATTAAAGTTGACCTGATACTTCAGGCCTTGTGAAAGGTTTACAAGTGTAATATATTGTTGTTGTATAGTATTTGTTCTGCTGTTGTATAGTATTTGTTTTGCTGTTCTTAATTTATGAATT
>NC_045747.1:20820690-20822796 GCF_008692095.1 Etheostoma spectabile | reverse complement strand
GTGTGTGTGTGTGTGTGTGTGTGTGTGTGTGTGTGTGTGTGTGTGTGCAGGAATGTACTTTTGAAAGGGAGAGAAAGGCGAAACAAAAAGGTTTGGCCTCCTGAACGTTGTATTAGTGTGGCTGAGTAGTTTCCTGAGGCCCCTCACAGAGACAACTGTAAAGCAATAAAAAGGCGTCCTCATCTCTCGAGTCCTGATGTCTCTTTAAAGTTAGACATGGAGCACCAAGCGCTTCTAACAACTGCTGCCTTTCATGGATTAAAAACTCCAGTGTCTTATCTTTTCCACTGATCACAGACACTGATCAGAGAGATTAAACCAATCAAATTTAACTTGACAGCTCTTGAGTTGGTAGTTCACCTCACTGCCGAGGTGCCTGTAAGCAAGGCTGTCCTCCACAGCGCTGAGGAGGGTCTGGCTAGTCCACACAGCATTCCGGGATGGAAGAAAAACATGCTCTGATTTATTGGCATTTCTTTAAACCAATCAGAATTGTCTTGGGCAACGCTGAGCGCCAGACAGAGCCACGTGCCGCTGCAAAATAGCCTCAGGAAGGAACTTGTTTTGGTGCAACAGAAAACTCAGATTGGACACATAGTCTGCTAGCTGTCTGGATTTAACCTGGGCCGAGATCTGAGGAGCAGTTGACCATATAGTCCTCATAAATCCACCAGACTTAAGAATGCCAACACAAAGAACGCAGCAGGTAACGGACATCAGGTCAAAATCAGTGTCATCCAGCGGAATATCCAGCAGCACAGAAGCAATCCCGGAAGTGATAAAAAGGCGTCCTCATCTCTTGAGTCCTGGTGTCTCATTGAAGTTAGACACGGAGCACCAAGTGCACCCAACTGCTCAAGGCGCCATCCCATGAGGCAGCCCTCTCTCTCTGATCTCTCCACACATAATGCATGTGTATTCCACATGTATTAGGGGTTGGGGAAACTGACACATCCTAGTATCTTGATATTTCCTATGGCAATACAGTTTTGATAAACGGACACATAGTATTCTAGTATTCTTTTATTTTAACTTTTTGCTACTAGGGTCAGACAGTGTTGGTCAGTTTGTCTGCTTGATAATAGGCGGTTGTTGTCATGAACCATTTGTACATATACTGTAGCTACAAAAACTATGTGTCCCATGGATGTTTTTGCTATGTGCACATCTCCGGACTGGTCAGCTGGAGTGGAGGACTGTAGGTTGAAGGGGGGGTGGAGGGTTGAACTCTTTGCCTGCAACGACAGCTGATAGCAAAGACAAAAATGATTATTTAAAGCAGGGTTGTGACTCTGTGATTGGCCCTTGCCATTGTGCAATGATTCTGATTGGTAATAGCAGGAAGGTGAACACCTCCAGCAGCTGATTGGAGTTGGGTAGAGCATTGATCAAGAGTGAGGTCTTCCTGAAAGGATTTACGCAGAGATACTTTTCGATCAAGAGAGATTAGCTGCAGATATGAAATTTAAAGTGAGATGAACAAACAGAGAAACGTGTCTTTTGAGATAAAACACATGGGGGACATAATCTAGTTGGAAAATGGTAAAAAAAATAACAACAATTGTAACGTATCGCAGAACATTGCAATATGTTTTTTAAATCGCAATGATATCATATTGTGACATAAGTATTGTAATATAATATTGTGTCGTGGGCCCTCTGGTGATTCCCACCTTACACCTACCTCTCACCTTGGTGTGCAGTATGGGTTCTGTTTGGGCCTGTGAGTGAATATAGATATCAATACTGTATTCCACTTACAGCTGTTAAGAGAATAATTGCAACCCGTTGGAAGCCACCACATGACCTGTCTATCCTTACATGGACCCTTTCCTTTTTGGATGCTGTGGACATGGAACTCTCCACGGCACGCATCCACGGAGCTCCAGAAAAGGCACTGGACACGCAACATGGCTGACTCTTTGAGGTCTGGGCTGTGTCCTTGTACTACAGTCCAGACTTCAACCTGCGCATGTGATTGGTTCCTTGTCTTGTGTCTGTCTGTGTGCGTGTCTGTTTATGCATGTGTCTGTCTGTGTGTGTGTGTGTTTATGTATGTGTCTGTGTGTGTGTGTGTGTCTGTTTCTGCATGTGTTGTGTTGTCTC
>NC_045747.1:20818427-20820680 GCF_008692095.1 Etheostoma spectabile | reverse complement strand
CTCCCAGCTTTCTTCTCTGTGTTTTTTGGCTCTGGGACGATTTTCTTGACCCAGTGTATTGTTTGTAATTGTTTGTATCAATTAATTTCTGAATTTAAAAAAATATATATTACTATTCCCCATGCTGGTTTAAGAAAGTATGCCTTCTTTTTTCTTAATTCTCTCTGTTAAATTTAGTTTACATATTTGCTGTATATTTGCATATTTATGTTTGTTATACATTTTTTATATGTTTCACAAAAGAATTTAAGTAAAGCCGTCAAATAAATATAGTGCAGTCTAAGCACATTATTCACCTCAGAGATGTAGTATGTAGAAGTATAAAGTTGTAAAAAATGTAGTAAATGCATGAGTAAATGCATTCTAGTTACTTTATCTAGTTACTTATCAATCTAGTTACTGAAATAACAACGTAAATTAAACAACAAGGTCAAGATTAGAAGACATACAAGACTGGCTGATGGAAACACAATGGAACCAGTAAAACCAGTCAAGGGAACAGGAAACAGGTCTTTATTTCACTCTTGACATCCTTGTTTCTGATCACAACATGCGTCTGTAGTCACGTCTCATTGTTCACGAGACAAAGCCTTCAGACGGCCCCCAGCCCCCCAACACATCACCTCCAGCCGCCGTCAGAGCGGGAGTAGCCGACCACAGTGACCTCCCAGAGAGATGAAGACAGATGTGGAGCAACTCGTAAAAATACGAAGCAGACAAGGGTCTTTCTTAATTATATAAACTCAAGATATCTTGCAGGCTCAGAGGGTAAATCTGCAAGAAACATAAAAAAGAAAACTGTTTGATACAAAATATTAAAAATTACATTTTCTTACACTCATTTGAAAATGACTTAAATAAGATGACTTAAACAGTTGTAGCCTACAGAGTTTCAAGCTTCTTTATTTGTCACATGCATAGTCAGACACATACAACAAGCATGCACTTAAAAGCTATGAAACCAGTTGAACTGCAAACATGTCTGCACTATACTACAAATACAGGTCCACAGCCCTAAATGAGTTCACATGAGCTCTTTAACACATGCAGATAAAACCTCCTTGAATGATAAAAGCAACCACGTGCCTCCAAAGAGTCAATTTGTCATGGTGTCAGAAAGCAGCCCTGTTTTCAGCTGTTTGGCGATACATTTATCAGCTTATCCAAAAGGCTTTTTTAAAGGGTCTAAAGGAGAGTAATTAGACTTTAAAGGAGTATGCTACAGCTGATGTTACTTACTGTAACCTACTTGTATACCCTGTAAGCATAAGAGCGAAATGTGGCAGAATTGTTGGGTTTCTGTAACCAACGTCACAGAGTACGGTCTAGACTGCCCTTCATGAAAAGTGCTGTAAGATAACTGTTGTTGTGATTTGGCTCTTTATAAACATAATATTATTGAATTGAATTGAATCTTCTCAACACAGAAAGGAGCACTTCATCCTTCAGTTTATCACAAACATTCAACATCAAAACATCTGGAGATACATGGTTTTCACTGGACAGGAAGGGGACCAAAAAGCTATAATCTGTAAAGTAACTAAAGCTGTCAGACAACTATGGTGGAGGAAAAAGTACAATGTTTACCTCTGAGATGGAGCAGAGTAGAGGTATATGGTAACAGAAGATGGAAATACTCAAGTATATTCCAAGTACCTTGAACTTGTTCTTGTGTAAACTTTCCACCGCTGCTTTTATTGTTTGTTTTGCACTCACTTTGGTCAGGTTAAAATTAGGATAGTCACGTTCCTTTTTCTTCTTAAATTCAGTAGACAAGTGCTCAATCATGAATTGAATAGGCAGATTCATCAATAATTCAAACATGACAGAAGTAAAATGGCAGCATGAAATCAGTTTAATGAAGCTGTAGTTTGAGTTTTTTGAGAATGATCCAAATCTAATGAGGTCCTGTATAGCTGCCCACAAGAGTTATCTTGAAAGATCCTTCATCTAAACAATTACAAGTCTTTAAACTGTAAATGTAGTTAATGTGACTTGTTTCAACATGTTTTGTGTGCAGAGGTAATGCCAGCTTTTGGACAGATGAGGGCGGCAGACAACATTTAATGACAGAATGAAGTACTGTGTGACTCAGAAGCTGTGTATCATGGAATCAATGTTTCTTTATGTACCTTCATTGGAAATGGGTTTAAAGAAAACCAAGGTTATAAAGGAAACTACATTATTTGGCATCATCGGTGCCTAATAAGGACCATATTGTTAAGTGCATATACAGTGGTGTGAAAAAGTGTT
>NC_045747.1:20817515-20818417 GCF_008692095.1 Etheostoma spectabile | reverse complement strand
CTCATTTCCTGTTCCTTTGCATGTTTGTTCCTTTGGAATTTTGGCTCACTCATCTTTGCAGAATTGTCCTAATTTAGTTACATTAGAGGGTTTTCGAGCATGAACGGCCTTTTTAAAGGTCATACCACAACATCTCAAAAGGATTCAGGTCAGGACTTTGGCTAGGCCACTCCAAAGTCTTCATTATGTTTTTCTTCAGCCATTCGGTGGTGGACTTGCTGGTGTGTTTAGGATCATTGTCCTGCTGCAGAACCCAAGTTCGTTTCACCTTGAGTACACAAACAGATGGTCGGACATTCTCCTTCAGGATCTCTTGGTAGACAGCAGAATTCATAGTTCCTTTTATCACGGCAAGTCTTCCAGGTCCTGAAGCAGCCAAACAGCCCCAGACCATCACACTACCACCACCATATTTTACTGTTGGTATAACGTTTTTTTTTATGAAATGCAGTGTTCCTTCTACGCCAGATATACTGGACACACACCTTCCAAAGAGTTCCACTTTTGTCATCGGTCCACAGAATTGTCCCAAAAGTCTTGGGGATCATCAAGATGTGTTGTGGAGAAATTGAGACGAGCTTTGATGTTCTTTTTGCTCAGCAGTGGTTTTCTCCTTGGACTGCCATGCAGGCCATTTTGCCCAGTCTTTTCCTGATGGTGGAGGCATGACGCTGACCTTAACTGAGGCAAGTGAGGCCTGCAGTTCTTTGACGTTGTTGTGGGGTCTTTTGTGACCTCTTGGATGAGTCGTCGCTGCGCCTTGGGGTTATTTTGGGCGGCCGGCCACTCCTGGGAAGGTTCACCACTGTTCCATGTCTTCGCCACTTGTGGATAATGGCTTTGTATTGAATTTGTGGTTCGCTGGATTCCCAAAGCTTTGGAAATGGCTTTATAACCCTTTC
>NC_045747.1:20817363-20817505 GCF_008692095.1 Etheostoma spectabile | reverse complement strand
GATCTCAATTACTTTCTTTCTCAATTGTCCCTGAATTTCTTTGGGTCTCGGAATGATGTGTAGCTTTTAAGGATCTTCCGGTGGACCTTACTGTGTCAAGCAGCCTCTATTTTGGTGATGCCTTGATTGTGAACAGGTGTGG
>NC_045747.1:20815621-20817353 GCF_008692095.1 Etheostoma spectabile | reverse complement strand
GCCTGGGTGCGGCTAGAGAAATTGAACTTAGGTGTGGACAACCAAAGTTATGGTATGTTTTAACAAGGGGGGCAATCACTTTTTCACACAGGGCCATGATTGGATTTTTTACACCTTAATAATAACACCTTCATTTACAAATTGCATTTGTGTAACTTGTGTGTCCTTGACTATTGTTAATTGGTTTGATGTTCCGACACATAAGTGTGACAAACATGCAAAGGAACAGGAAATGAGGAAGGGGGCAAACACTTTTTTCACACCACTGTATATAAATGTTACTACTATCCTATTTCATAATGTTCACAAACAATTAATGAAGAAAAGCATCAATTAATCCAAAAATAAAGCAAAAATAAGCATTAGTTAATAGTTCAAAATCAGCTCCGTCTCAACCAACTACAACAGTTACATCCTGCAATTACATCAATTGCATGAATAATAACAGTGTAATGATGTAATATACAATAGTATGACTGACACAGGGGACATTTTTTACACTTTCAATACTTTAACCTTTTCATGATAATACTTAAGCCTGCATACTTTTATTAAAGAAACAGTTTAAGAGTTTTACAGTGGGGTATTAGTACTTTTACTGCAGGAAAGCCAGATGCAGGAGTAGAAGTCAGGATCAATACAGAGTTTGTAGGTGGTTTGATGCATAACAATAAACATAGTGCAAAAGTCAAGAGACATTAAAGAAATGTACAATTGAAATTGTGAAAAAAATTAAGAAATACATAACAATAATTGTTTTCAAAGTGGAAAAGCTGCAGAGTTTTGTGCATGGATTGATATCCACATTATGGACTCCATTCCAACATGTGGGGAAAACAAACAGGACTCTCTGTGACAAAGTCCACTTTGTGGAGACAGTTTCATGTTAATAATTCACTCCAGCGCTTTAAGAAAGCCTCTTTACTCTTATGTTCTTGTTTTGGTGGAGAAATTTCCTTTAACCAATCAGAGAGCTGATCTACAGACATCAGCATCAGTGAGGATGACTGAACAGCATCTCCAGATATTGCACCGGCCAATCACTGCTCTTCATTCCACACTCTCTGTTAAAGTATAAAACCATTGGCCCAAAACTGTGCAACAGTTTCTCATCGGACAGCACTTTTTTTTTAATTTTCTCTTCAAAACCACCAAACTCCTTTGACAAAACCATGAATTTGTTTTAGGTGTCTAATATACATTTAGCTGCCGCCCCCATCCACAGCAGTACATTGCTTATAGCTTCCATGTTGGTACTCCTTGTTGGTTCAACCCCGCTTTGATATATCCAAACTATCCCTTTAAAACTGCCAGTCTGTGTTCAGGAGGTTTCTGTTTCTTCAGCACCAAACACCCATAAGGTAATAACACCTTCCAACAATACATAATTCATAGACTTCCTCTGTAAAATGTGCTTCCACCTGCCGCACCGCTGAATTATTGACAAAGAGAGCATGTCAGCCTGCAGGCCAATGAGAGCTGCATTCACTTGATGAGCATTTAGAGCTATCAGGAGAACTGTTGTGCTCCAGTCAGTCCTCAGCACATCAGGACGTTCCACACATGTCTCTTCAGGAGGACGACCGCTCAGGATGTCCAAATCAAAACGCTGATGATGAAATAGATCTCTAAAGACACTCAGTTGTATTTTCTTTAATTTGCATATACCTTAGTTTTTTAAACTACTGGAACTGTTGGGTCCTTGTGGATTCTGAAGTGTGGTCTAGACCTG
>NC_045747.1:20815055-20815611 GCF_008692095.1 Etheostoma spectabile | reverse complement strand
AAAGTGTCTTGAGATAACTCTTGTTGTGATTTGATACTATGAATAAAATTGAAATTGAAATTGAAATATAAATCCTGCAGCAGACTTTAGTTTTCCATTTGATGAGTAATAGAAATTTAGTTTAGATAAAAAGATGACTTTAACATACTGTACATATATAACTGTGTATGACATGTGACCTATGGGCTGTTATAGATCATAAGGCTATTAAGTAATTAAGAAAACCACACTTTTATAATATTTATAAGTTAGCAACACAAATTAACATTAATTAACAGATATAAATACGTGTCCATACACTATCGGTCAAAAGTTTGGGGTCACTTAGAAATTTCCATACCACTCCATTATAGACAGAATACCAGCTGATCTGAGTGGGGGGGCTGATCCTTAATGCAATATCTACATTGCCCATTATCAGCAACCATTCACCCAATGTTCCAAAGGCACATTCTGTTTACTAATCTGATATCTTATATTCTTTTCTTCACATTTTTTGTGTCAACTCTGTAAAGTGTTTGCTTTAATCTCGTTGCACAAGTACCGTGTACTTGTG
>NC_045747.1:20814919-20815045 GCF_008692095.1 Etheostoma spectabile | reverse complement strand
ATAAAGGCATTCTATTCTATTCTATTCTATTCTATCATTTTAAAAAACTAACTGAGAAAACATTGGAGAACCCTTTTAGAATTATGTAAGTACATAATGTAATCTGAAAACTGCTGCCCTGGTTAG
>NC_045747.1:20814491-20814909 GCF_008692095.1 Etheostoma spectabile | reverse complement strand
AACTGATCTCAGCTGGTATTCTGTCTATAATGGAGCGGTATGGAAATTTCTAAGTGACCCCAAACATTTGACTGGTAGTGTATATGTTAATATACTTAAAATAGTCAATCATTAAGTATTTATGTTATCCTTCTGATAAGACAAGCCTTTATTGATCCCCAAGCGGGGAAAGTCAGGTATTGCAGCAGCACAAAGACAGAAGTACAATACAAAAGAAATGAAAGGAATAATAACTGTAAGGAGAAGAATACAACTAGACTAAAATAAAAATAAAAAACTATTGAAGAGCATTGAAAAACAAAACTGAGAGGTTATGTCGGCAATGTGTAAACAACATGCATCAGAGTATATGAATAATGTGATTAGGTACAGTAATACTACTACTCCTACTACTACTACTACTACTACTACTACTACT
>NC_045747.1:20811982-20814481 GCF_008692095.1 Etheostoma spectabile | reverse complement strand
ATAATAATAATAATAATAATAATAATAATATAGTATGAGATATAGTATATGGCACTATATAATAATCTTAATAATACATATTATTATGATTATTATTATAGGCCTAGTACAACAATATAGGCTAGTGCAACAGTAGAAGGTAGAATATCAAATTAATATGGTACAGTAAAGTAGTAAAGTATAATACGGTATAACATAGTATAAAATAAGCTCTACTAATATGCTATATTAAAATAAAATATAGTAGAACAGAAAATAATTATACAAATATTTACTGTTAACATGTTTACAGTAGCTCACACACTGTACCTGCCAAACGAAGCAGCCTATCAGTACTTTGAATTCAAGTCCGATAGCCTTTCAAACAAATGACGTCAGTATAACAGACATGAATAAATTCGCGTGGACAACCGAATCGAGGGCGGGGAGGTTGTTGACTTTACTCTGCTTGACTCCACCTATCGGCGGTGTCTCTGGCTCTTAAAATAAGCGCACCCTTTAGTTTAAACGCGTCAGCCAATCGGCGCTTCTGTAGTACTATCTTCGCTGCGGAGCCGTCCAATCAGGAGCTCCCTTCTCTTTGTTGTTGGTGATGACATGAAAATATTGTTGTTGCTGCTGGTGGAGGCTGCGGAGACTCAGCGGTGGGAGACAGGAAAGCAGGCAGGAGCGGGTTTGAAGGATTTGAGACGTTCAGAAAACTCGATTCAAGTGAACATTTCATTTCATTAGTTGTATTTTCGACTTTAAAGCAACTGCGTGTTGCGGGGAAAACGGTAATGTCGGTGAACATGGACGAACTCAGACATCAAGTCATGATCAACCAGTTTGTTTTGACGGCTGGATGCGCCGCCGATCAGGCGAAGCAGCTCCTACAAGCGGCCCACTGGCAGTTTGAGGTGAGACTGAACGTTTCATGTAGCCTGTTCCTATAATGTCTGGCCGCTTATTGCATATTCCAGCTGTACACGAGCTGTCGACACAGTTAAATGAACTCCCAGTGTTGGTTATGTCGAGTATTTTCTGCCCTGCTTTACAACCACGCGCTCCTGTAGCTAACATTAGCAAAGTTAGCAGCACTGAGGACGTGGTACTTGGTCGTTTTTTTGTTTACATTCTAAACAGGAATTCACCGTGTCATTGCCAGGCTAATTGTTGTTAGCCTAGCTGCTAGCCGCCTCTATAAAACAGTATGGTCGCTCAAGCTAGGTTATTGTTTTATGATCCAATGGCTGTTGTCCTGAAAACAAATAGCTTCATGTCAAATCACTGTTGCCATCTTGTCAGACAATGCCCGTCTGATAACACGTTCTCATCCATTACTCACTGATAATGAACTACAGGTTTGACTTGTTTCAAATCTCCTAGGATGATAAACTGAAGCGGGTCAACAACAATCCCTCAAATCACATTTCATGTTATTTAACTAGTCAGAAGAAAACATCTTTCTTTAATATGTTTGCTGAACTGCTAAAAAAACACTGATTATTTTACTTTTTGGTAATTTTACAAGTGGAGATCAGTGGTGGAATGTTCCTCAAGTATTCCAAATTTGTACTTTTGAGTATTTCCATTTCATGCCATACTTTATACATGCTACTTTTTACTCCACTACATGTATCTAACCACTTTAGTTACTTTTCAGATGACAATTTTTTCTGTGCAACGAAAACCATGTATCTCCAGATGGGTGGATTTGAAACTGAAAGATAAAGTGTTCCTTCAAAAATCTACTACTTCTTAAGTTAAATAAACTTTTAAAAAGACATGAAAACTTGTCTTTTTAGCAATACAGAGTTCTTACAGGACAGCGATTCTATAAAGATATGATGATCTTGGGATGCCCTACCCAACAGTATATAAAGGCGTTAAAATGAGCCCAACCTTAAACATCTACAGAAGTAAAATGCAACATACATAACTGCAGTAGTACTAATAATCCAGAAACATCATATATACATATATAATAGGAAAACACTGACCAGGAACATTTTACTGCACAATACTCGTACCTAAAGTACATTGTGTTACTTGAGTAAGGTTTTAAATGCAGGGCTTTTACTTGTAGTGGATTTACTTGTATTTGTACAGTGTATTTTCACTTGTATTAGGGATTTTACTGCAGTAAAGGATCTGACTACTTCTTCCACCACTGCAGCCGATCTAGAGATCAGTCTCACTGTACTTAGAGCTAAGTGGTCTGACATTGATCCTAGTCTTGTTCAGTTATATATAGACTGGTTAAGATGTGTTATCCTTCCAGCTGTTCTCATACTACACAAGCCTTCCTGTGCTATTAACACTTATTAAAAGCTGAAATAATTAGTCGAGTAATCTATCCTCGCTTTCTCCAGTGTGAGGATCTGCTGCTTTAGTCTGTTTAATATGAGTGGAAATTGAATATAAATCTCATTTTGTGAAAGCACCAATGGTCCACCCTACAATATTGTCGCAATCTCGATATAGATGGATGTATTTGGTTGAAAATATTGTGATATG
>NC_045747.1:20811075-20811972 GCF_008692095.1 Etheostoma spectabile | reverse complement strand
CCCCCCCCAGCTCTAGTTTCAGCCCTGCGGTTACTATTTTGAGCACCATGTACATATCTGGGGTTCTATTGCAAACACGAAGGCCTATGGCTGTGTGTGTTTGTGATGTATATCAGGCCTGTTGAACAGCTGACGGACACCTGAAGGATCTCTGACATCCAGCAGATGGTTCTGCTCAGACCACACCTCCACCTGTTGGGGCCGAGGGCTCATTGTTGGGCCAGCTGGTTCACCAGAGGGGTGGGAGGAGGAGGCTCGGCTCCTCTCAGGTATTTGTTGTGATTGACATAACTTGCTCAGGAGCTCCGTGGTGTCAGATTGACTCAGGGCTGCAGTGAGAGGACCTTTTACTTATAAAGTAGGGCTGAACAAGTCAATAGATATGTTTTTGTTACACCAATATTGATTTTAGAGAGAATATATTCCTTGAAAAAACGATTACTTAATGTTTTGAGACCCCTACCGATACCAATACGTGACTTCCTGAAATATACTTTTTAGATGCCAATTTTATAAAACAAAAAGAAATGACAACATTACACAGTACAGCACAGATCTTTTTCGTTTTCAGCTCTTACTACGTGAGCCCCATCTCTGTGCGTAATGTAGAGTTTTTCTTGCGTAACAGTAAACAGCCAATCAGCAGTATTATTAGATCTTGGTAGAAGCATGCTGATTGGCTCACTGACACTGATGAGATACTTTAGAGGCAATTTAGTTCACTGCCTAAAAATAATTGAAATCGATACCCAGCCCTACCGATTACCACACGCGGCCGATAGGAAAATATTTCAGTTGGAATTAAAGAAACCTTATTATAGAAACCTTTTCCATGTGAACTGTGCACCGATATGACCAGTATTAACCAGCGTTTGCTGCATTTTATATATATATATA
>NC_045747.1:20809455-20811065 GCF_008692095.1 Etheostoma spectabile | reverse complement strand
TATATATATATATACATATCTATATCGGACAACTTATCCACTAAGCACCGGTTCACAAAATGTTTCTAGCAAAAATGCCAATCACTTGACTGTCAAACTGAAGCAGAAGTTTGTGCTGAGAATAGGTTGAATACATTTAAAGTGAAATTTCCCATATTCTCCTCAGTTATCCAATCCAAACACACAAACAGGAGCCAACATACAAAACAAAAGAAACAATGCTGAGAAAGCGCACAAAAGCAACTCACACATGGAAATCAATGGGCTTCCTCTCAGGAGATATTTTCCGGTCCTGTTACTATTTTAGCATTTATCTATTTTTAATTTACGGTTGGCTAAATGTAGAAGGACTGCAACTACCAAGTATTTTAAACGATGATTAATCCGGCGAAGATATTATCGATTAATCAGCTAATTGTTTGGAATGTAGGGAAAAGGGAAATAATAGAACAGCTAGAAATGTCTGGCAAGTTCAGAAAATCACACTCATTTACTGTAATGTGGCCTTTAAAACCAGGAAAAGACACCACTTATTCATATCACGATATTACGATGTCCAAAGTCTAATAAAATACCTAGTCTCATATTACGATATCAATATAATTTTGATATATTGCCCAGCCCTAAATGTACCCAATATATTCCATCTGATAAGATATCAAAAAGAAAAATGCAGCCTGACAAACGATAAATGAATTTCCTGTCAGATTGTGTCAATGGACTGCTGGTTTCTGCTCTGATATGCATGATGTATGTGAGACTAGAGAACACAAGGTGCTATTTTGTTTGCCTCCTCTCTGTCAGTGTGAGAGCGTACTGGAGTAAACCGACTATTGTTCGTGGCGGTGTGACAGCAGTGGCCTGGTTATCCTCTGCGTTCTGGTTCTGGCTCTGAGCCGAGGCCGAAGGCGTCTTCTGTCCTCAGCCGTCGCCCTGAGGCCCATATCAAAACAAAGATCCCTTTTAATTGGGGAATTGATTATTTTAACCCAGCCTTGACTAGCTGCTAAGCTCATGATTACTAAATTTAGTACTGTCACAGAGAGACATAAATGCAATTCAATTGACAGTTATTCATCTTCATGTCGTCTTCATTGCTGTAAGCAGAACGTCTATGTACAAGAGGAGAATTTGAGTAATTTCCCCTTTGTTGTTTAAAACGTGACCATACTCCAACATTTATACAACAAAATACTAAGTTAAAAGAAAGAAAAGAAAACACTTTAAAACTACCCTGCTACATTACGTTAACCTTTTCTTCACTGTGGTGTTTTTTTGTCTAACAGAAACAGAAACTCTCCCGTGAAGGACTTTTTAAAGAAACCTGGTAAACTCAGTTCCACTGTTGTGTAACAGAAGTGTGTGTGTGTGTGTGTGTGTGTTTACAGCAGCAGGAAATGTGAATAGACAGTGTGTGACATTAAGTGACCGAACCCAGGTCCTGAGAAAAAGAGTGAGAGGAGACAAAGAGCCGCGCCGACTCAGAGGCTCTGCACACAAAAGCAGCGAAGCATTTTGACGCTTTGAGATGTGTGTCACGTTGTACGGCAGACATTCCTGCATTACCGCTGCTGTTGTCAAACAACCAGAGCGTGGGAGGAGGAGGAGGG
>NC_045747.1:20808393-20809445 GCF_008692095.1 Etheostoma spectabile | reverse complement strand
GGGGGGGGGGGGGGGGGGGGGGGCATTGCATTCATTCATGTGTTGGTGAGAAAGAGGCCTCAGCTGGAGGGAAAATGGAGGCTACGCCGAGCAGTAAAACAAGCTCCCACTCTGTCTGATGCTTCCTGTCCTGGTATCAACACGGCGCAGCCTCTCATTATCACGTGTCACACTTAGTGCTGAGTATTGTTCCAAAATATTTGATCACGATACCGATACCAATACTGGGACTTATATACCGGTTCCCTTTTTTTTTTTTTTTTAATACCAATTTTACATGCCAACATTACGGTACATGTCCTTCATTTAGGGCGCCTGGGTGGCTCACGTGGTAGACCGGGCGCCCATTTATAGAGGTTTACTCCTCGAACCCAGTCTTCAGCTGTCCTCTATAAATAAAGGCCTAGATGCCCAAAAATATAAAATTCATTCATACATTTTTCAGCTCCTACTACGTAGCTCCTTCTCTGTAAGAAACAGATTGTTCCTGCCTGTGTCTACAATGCGTAACATTAAAACTGCCAATCACAAACATGGATAGATCTTGCTAGAAGCATGCTGCGTGCTTATTGGCTCCCTGGCTCTGATGAGATTTAATCCTTAGGTATTGAAAATTGAATGACGAGGCATTTTTCGATACTAAACAGGCAATTTGGTCTGTACCCAAAATGTAGAGGCCGACCGATTATATTATCTGCCGATATTAGGCATTACCCGATCTATTGGTATCGGCATTTATAATGGCTGATTTAAAAAAATAAATTAAAAAAAATTAAAAATTCGGAATTTTTAAAAAATAAAACCAGACGGTCAACCATGTTTGAGCGTTGGCGTTGCATAGTTTGTCCAACACCTGTTGGCAACACTGATTATTTTTTTGTTAATGTGTTTTTGTTCCAAGGACTTTAAGTTTCATATCTTAAATTTGTATTTTTATACATTTTATTTACCAGAACTTTAATAAGTTTTGATGTTCCTCTGTTCTGTTGTGACAAAACAATTTATTAGAACTCGTGAATAACTACAAATAACTAATGTTAGGGAAATCTGTT
>NC_045747.1:20797282-20808383 GCF_008692095.1 Etheostoma spectabile | reverse complement strand
ATGCTTTGTAACGCGTTTCTGGATTTTTGTTTTTAAATATATATCGGCATATCGGATTTTTACATAAGCAAATATTCATATCGCTATTGGCCTTAAAAATCCTTTATCGTACGGGCTCTACTAAAATGTATTGAATTCTACACCCAGCCCTAGTCCCACTTACTTTGCTGCACGACTAAAACATGCTTTCCCAACAGCGGTTTCACTTCCACATCCCGCATTAGAGGGCGATTTGTCCTCAAAACATTTGAAAAGTGAACCAACAACATTCTAAACTTTGACAAACTCCTTTTGGAGACACAGGACTCTTATAAAACAGGATTTAGTCCACATAACTGTAGAGTGAGGAGTTCACTTCCCAGCCCCATTAGCTTCTCTCTAAAGAATGACATCACCCCCCAGTGTTTCCCATCATGCATATGAATCAGGCTGTCGACTCATTCAGAGGAATTATTATAGCCGGGGTATTTTTTCCTGTTTCTCAGAGGTCATGAAGTGTGTGTTTGTTCACACCAGCCTTGTTCTGTGGTCACAACAAAGAGGTACGATGCAAGAAGCCAACTCATTTCCCTGTTTGAGCAGCATGAGAGCTGCTGTTACACTTTATACTCTCATTTTCTCCAAAACATCCGTTCAGTCATTTTAGAAATATTTTGGTGATAAAAGGTTAGAGAATAGTGAAAAATAAGTCAAAGGAGTGACAGTCTAAACTAGATTTCTTTTGGTTTTGGAATGTTTTGTGGGTAAAACAACAATTTGAATTTGTCAACTTGGCCTTTTGGAAATTGAGATTTATGACATTTTAGATCAGTTGCAGCCCTACATGACTCGTTTCAGCTTTGTTAAACAAATCCGTTTTGTTGTTATATCTTAAATGAGAGTTTGTATGTACGTCTTCAGACTGAAACACTCCAGTCTCAGTGTGTTTCAGCTTCAGTCTTCCTGTTAACTTTCACTCTGTATCAGTGAGTCTGTTAGCTTGTGGCTAATCTGGAAGGGCCGCTCTGTGGTCTGTTAACTCGTAGTTAGATCCCAGCTTGGAGATAATAGTTTTATCTTGGGTGTTAACTGACACGCAGGCTGTGGACAAAGAGGGGGAGTGGTGGGGGGGTCAGGTCTTCCCTCAGGGATGAAAGAAGGCAAATGTTTGACTTCTCCACTTCTATGTATGTTGTTATAAATCAAAGTGCTCATAACACAATCTCTCTCTCTCTCTCTCTCTCTCTGCAGACGGCCTTAAGCTCCTTCTTCCAGGAGGCCAACATCCCCAGTCACCACCACCAGATGGTAGGTCCATTCCCCCCTAAAAAAATAAATAAATAAATACATAAGGCATGTGTAGCTGAACGCAAGCTGAATCCCTCGTACTGGACGGAGGGATGGAGGAAACGGCTGACCTGCTGGTTTCAGACACACAGCTGGACTTTACACAACGTCAGCAAGTTTCACACTACTGGTCCTAAAAACAATCACATAAAGAACATTTTCTATTGCAACGGATAATAGTTGAAGCAGGTTATAAACTCCAATAATGTAGCGGTGTAAACCGGTTGCAGTACTAACATTCATCTCACCTACATGTCAAATAAGATTCAGGTCTTAAGCTTAGGCTCCCTCCAACAATGTATACAAGCAAAACTCTCAGTCCTAATGAAAATCCAGGACATAAAACGCCATATAGTGCAGTAGTTTAAATGCAGGAGTAATATATATTACTGTGGTGGAGAGGAAAATATAAACTGCGGTGTGTGCATCGTCCAACATTTTGAAGCTTTCAAGCTCTATTGAATTTTTTGGTTGAATGCTGGGGATACCCAGGCCCTCTGAACTACCCACAATGCAACCCTAGTGAACACATTATAATATTTAAAAAGGTGAAGGGAGCTTTGGTTTCTGATGGAGGAGTTTTTTTGCTTCTTTTTAACATTTGTTGTGTCTCGTGTGTGAAGTTTCACATCTCTCTTATAAAACTGGAGTGTTTGCTCATTTAGACCAAAACACATCACAGAGGGTGTGTCGCGCTCTGATCTCAGTTGCACTTAAGAGTCTTTCTGCTTTAAGGATGGGTGTGGGCACTGTTTAATCTTTAATTTCAGCCCTGTAGAACAGTAATTACCAGCTTACGAAGAGGATTGACTGGACAAAACTCAGTCGGAATGAATCAAATAGTGTTTCTGTGGCTGTGCAGACGCGCAGATCACCGTGTCCTGGGCCTGGTGCTGTGTGTTACGCAACCCCGTTTCCAACTGTGTCTAACTGTGTGCATATCTGAGTCTTCTCTCTCGGGGTTCGACTGATCCTGATCACGCAGGAAGAGCATGCCGACATCTGCAGCCATGTTTTGTTTTCAGTCGGTTCTCTTTTCCTCCTTCTCTTCCTCCTTCTCCTTCCGTCTGCTCTCGTCTGGGTGTACGTGCCTGTCAGTTGCTCTGGGCCGAGCGTGTCGTAGCTTGAGGAAGTGTGTGTGTGTGTGTGTGTGTGTGTGTGTGTGTGTGTGTGTGTGTGTGTTGTGTGTGTGTGTGTGTGTGTGTGTGTGTGTGTGTGTGTGTGTGTGTGTGTGTGTGTGTGTGTGTGTGTGTGTGTGTGTGTGTGTGTGTGTGTGTGTGGTGTGTGTGTGTGTGTGTGTCGGTTTGTTTATTGTTTTGGTGCAGTGCGGTGACATCATCTCCCCAAGGTTTTTTGTGTGTGTGTAAGAGTGCAAGGCTGTACACGTCTGAGAGAACGAGCAGAGCAACCTAGGGGGAGCAAGACACACACACACACACACACACACACACACACACACACACACACACACACACACACACACACACACACACCTCCTAAACTCAAGCTGTCCTAACATGGCTCTGAGCACGGAGTAAGAAGTCAGTGGTGCAGCTATAATGAACTTTACTGACAGATGAACTGCGCTTAACCAGAGAGAAGTAGTGTAAAGACAGAAAGGAGACTTCAAACAGGACTTTGTTACAGAGACATCAACCATATAATTCATAAAGAAATCTAAAAAAATAAATCCGACGTTTAAGACAAAACTATTGAAATATTACTTCAAAATTATGAAGAATAAAACAAACAAAATCCGTCCATAAATAGTGCAACAGAGTATGTTTTGCAGTGAGGTCAGACTCTGTTATCAGGGAGCTGTTCTGTGGCAGTTGGGACTTAAAACATAAGGGGTGTGTGTGTGTGTGTGTGTGTGTGTGTGTGTGTGTGTGTGTGTGTGTGTGTGTGTGTGTGTGTGTGTGTGTGTGTGTGTGTGTGTGTGTGTGTGTGTGTGTGTGTGTGTGTGTGTGTGTGTGGTGTGTGTGTGGTTGGTTTGTGTTGTGTGTGTGTGTGTGTGTGTGTGTGTGTGTGTGTGTGTGTGTGTGTGTGTCGGGGGGGGAGGGACAGGTCGTCATAAGAGCTGTTATTGTTTCTAACGTACACAGAGAGGCAGCCTGAACACCGGCGCTCCCCGAGGAGCCGAGCAGGAGCATTTCTTTTCACGTCCTCTCTGACTCACCGTTTACGTGCAGTTTACAAAATAGGATTTCTTTTTCCCAAAGTTTTCCAGCGGTGGTGGACTTGTTCAAACCACCTTTCTTGAAGATGTCCGCATTGCTATAATTGCTCATATCCAAAATCCTGTCTTTCATAATCTTTAAAAGTATGTGTGTTTCTCCTTCTATTCTTTTGGGCATGCAGCCTTGCAAGCTGTTGGCTGGTTGGTTTGTGTCCAGTGCGCAGAGCTCACCGTAAGCCGGAAACAGGCGAGCTGCTGGGTGTTGAAAACTGGGTTAAAACCCTGATTGAGACGCATAGTCGGAATGAGCTGAATACATGTCCAAAGAACCTGAATAATTCCATTCAATTTTATTTATAGTATCAATTCATAACAAGAGTTCTCTCGAGAAACTTTACAGTTAGAGTAGGTCTAGACCACACTCTATAATTTACGAAGACCCAACAGTTCTAAGAGTTCCCTCCTCAGAATAATACAGCCATCTCCCACGTATCTTTATCGTCATTAATCATGGAATAAGGCCTAATTCTGAAAATCCAAACAGAATATGATATGTTTACATGCCCCGTATAAAATTATGGATATTTTCATATTCGGAATACAAGTGGAATATGAGTGTGCATGTAAACGTTCTCATTGAGTCACACGTTAATGGGTGAATGTATCAGACATCTGTGGGTTTTTTTTATTTATCTGGGCAAACTAGCTGCAACGTAAGATAAACTTAATCGATCGTACGCAGGAAATAGAAGCACCGCAGCAGATGTAAAGCACAGATAAGTATCTTTTTAGAACTTTATACATTTAAACGAAAGAGAATATAGAGAAGTATAAAAAATCAGAGTGTTCAGGGGGATCCGAGCCAAACTCTCTCAGAAGGTGAAATAACTCATACGCTGTTTACGTTATTCAGGAGAATCTCTGTGTCCGTTAACATCCTTCCTGTGGTGTTCGTCCCCCAGATGTGTACTCCCAGAAACACTCCCGCCACGCCGCCCAACTTCCCGGACGCCATCACCATGTTCTCCAAGCTGCGAGCGTCGGATTGTGGCCCCGGCGCCGGTAGCGGCCCCTCCCAGGCGTCCATGGCCTGCTCCCCCCCGGCCCCTTCCTCCACGTCGGGCTTCAGCTCCTTCTGGGCCTCGTCGCCGCCCAGCCACCAGCCGGCCTGGCTGCCCCCGTCGTCGCCCACGGGCCACCACATGCACCACCACCACTACCACCACCACCACCACCTGCAACAGACTCCCATGTGGCCCCCCGTCTCTCAGCCCAGCAACTCCCAGCAGCCCCCCGTCGTGTCAGCGCTCCACGGCCAGAGATGAGACTGAGCGGCTGCCTGCGAGGGGAGGCAGGGAGAGGGCGGCTGTTTCATGTGTAGCCAAATCTATTTTTTTGGGGGGGGGGAGGTCTGGGGTTGGGGTTTCACAAGTGGAATGAGAGGAAATGGGGAAAAAAAGACAAAGACACTATTTTCCTCTCTCGTTTTTTTTTTTCTAAACTGAAGACTCAGCAGGAGACGCTCTTCCTTTCCGTCTTCATCACCAGTCATCCGAGGCGAAGAAGAACCTGCACGGTCTCCCGTGGCGACACTGAGAAACTTCTTTCTTTTCATCATCAATGCAAGCAAGCCCAGGACCCAGCAGAGCACTCTGAGGATTGGAGCCATGTTTTTTGTTGTCGTTGTTGTTGTTATTTTAAGTAACTCTTCTTCTTTCCGAGGGCTCAGAAGTCGGCAATAAGCAGCAGATCCACACACAGACCGGCTTGTGGGTGAGATGGCATCAGACGCACGGAGCAGGTGGACAGTGGGTTTCATTTACAGCCGTAGAACTGCTCCCCAAAGGGAAACCTAACTCTGGCTGGATGACACGCCCGTGTATATCTCATGTATTACCTTAACGTCTGAGTCCCGGGACAGATTCACCACACGTAAACACATTTAGCACCTCCGAGACTCACCTGGATGACAAAATATATTCATCCTGCTGCACATTAAGAGCGATTTCTCACGGTTTCCTGATCCAGACAAAAATGGTTCCTGTCTTTATTTGTCGGACTTGAAAACAAAATAAAGTTTTATTATCAGTTTGATAGAGAGCCAGAGTCATGACGTCACTTCCTGTCCAGCCTCTGATCCACCGGCTCCTGTAACTAATGTCATTTCTATTTCAGTATTTACTTCATCTATAAAAAAAATGAGGCAAGTTTACTTTTTTATATTCAGCTTACTTTGTGAGCATACAAAAAAAACTACACCCCCATGAGAATGTAGCAGTACATTCTGTGGGCTTATGGGCAATGAAGGCAGCTAAAAACAGAAATATTGAATAAATGACAACACAACTCTTTTCTTCATTATATTTACATTATTATTATTATTATTATCATTATTACATGAAGTGAATCTAGGGCTGGGTATTGTTTAAAAAAATTAAATAACACCAACATCAGTACTACTGTGCTGTAAGTGATATCGATACCAGTAGAGTACCTTTTCATACTTTTTATTTCTTCTTCATTTGAGTTGCGTTAAATGCCAGCACCTCCCCTCCTCGAGCAAATGATTTCTACACAAATGCATTTTGAAAGTGTTCAAATTATTAAAATTAAAAGCTTTTAAAACTTTTTAGTTAAAATTAAAAACTTTTGTTGTGGTGGCATCTCGCCGCACTAAACCACCAATTCTAAAAAAATACACCGAGCTCTGCGCCAATCGCACGTCACATTAGATGAGAGAAAGCTCGCGGTGATTGGCTGTGACCAAAAACAAACATTGTGTCTTTTTTTTCCAGATCTGGCTACAAAAAGGAATGCAGGTATTGTTTGACGGGAGAAAACAGATACTTAAATTAGCAACAGTAGCGCCACCGCTCAGAACTGAAGCCTTGCATACAGTACTGTACACAGCGCTGTGTTACTAGTGGGATTTTGCCGTGTAAGATATTGTCAAATTGCTGGAAATCAATTCTTCTTCTCCGCCGCTCTGTAGTTACCGATGGCATAGTGAATATCTGGGAGGGCAGGGTAAATCCAGACAGCTGGCTAGACTATCTGTCCAATCGGAGTTTTCTCTTGCATGACTATTTTGCAGCGGCTCAGTGCGGAGCTTAGCACCGCCCATGATGATTCTGATTGGTTTAAAGAAATGCCATTAGACCAGAGTAGCCAGACCCTCCTTCTGAGCGCTTTGGAGGAGGGTTTTAAAGTGGATGTTTTTCAGGGGCTGTATGCATACCAATGCCAGCATTTTAGGCAGTATAGTAGTAGTAGTAGTAGTAGTAGTAGTAGTAGTAGTAGTAGTAGTAGTAGTAGTAGTAGTAGTAGTAGTAGTAGTAGTAGTAGTGGTATTTCCAATACTGGTATCAGAACAACTCTAGGATTGAGTACCGATACCCAGCCCTAAGTGAATCACACTAGTACTGTTGGCTGGATTTATTACAAATGTCAATGGAAGTTCTGGTTGGCTGCCCATTTAAAGAAATTATTTTATATTTTTTAGATGTTTCTCGTGTCTTACAAAAAGAACATGTTTCTGTCTACCTGGATGGAAAATACAGTGGCAAAATAATCTTTTTTTATGTTGCAGCAGAAAGAATATTATATCATCCAGATGGATAAAAGAGTGTTTGAGGATTGTGTAAATCCCTTCTTAGGCTATTTAATAAATATCATGATAATAAATGTGAGGCACAGACTGTCACATTGGACAAACCACACAGTGAATGAAGATGAATTGTAAAGTAAAAACATGAGTAGAACGGCAATAATTTGATAATTAGAATGGCTGGTTTTTTTTTTTTTCAGCCCGACTATCAGAGACTAGTAAGGAGTTTTGTAATTCTTCAGATCGCTGGGGAACCTCATTAAGTTCCTCGTTGAGTTAGGTCTGATTGATTTCCTGTGTATTGATAACCAGTCGGTCTTGTAAATGAAGCCAGAAGGTTGTCAGTCAGGCTGATGAGGAACTCACAAAAACACACATTTGAATCTGATTGAAGAATATGTTGGAGGTACCGATGCCATGTCTCTGTCTGTACGTCCTGCGAGCAAGGGGGGGGGGGGGTTTAGAGGCCAACTCAGTGATTTTCCACACAACCTTTCAGACACTCAACCACTCCTACCTCTGTCTGTGTGAATGGGAGAGGCCCCACATGTGCTCTGAATGTATTCTCTGCTGCAGACACAGACAGGATCAGAGGGTTTAAACAAGTACAAACTGCTGCTAAAGAATTTACAGCAGAGCTCGACGGACGGACGGACGGGGGGGGGGGGCTCTTTGTGTTCGCTGTCCTCTGCACACACACAAAATAAATCACCAGTAGATTAAATAGTGAAAAACAGCAAGTTACTTTCATTTCACGAGGAAGAGGAAGCACTTACTGTTGACATCAGGGAGCGACGGGATGCAGAGAGAGAGAGAGAGAAAAGATTTTAGTTCACACAGACAATCCATATGTCCACTGATCTGGATGGTTTTCCTCTTTTATTTGTTCTTACACCGGCTCACTTTGAGTCTGTCTCGGGGAGGTCGGGCTTCACTTTCACAGCTCTTGAAAATCAACAACCTGATAAGATTACATTTTAACATCTGCTACAGAAATGAATGAAATGAGCTGTGATAAGTCAAAGGCAAAATCCCCCCTGAAACACTCAGAAAAACAGATGTTACACCTCTGGACTTGTTCCGTGAACCTTTCAGCTTCTTGTATAATATTTGGAGTAAATGACTACAGTCATCATACACACATTTACTCTCCTTTTTCTGTGTTTTTTACCTCCTGTAAAGGAGTTTTCGGAGGTTTAATAATATTACATTTTTGTTGACCATTCTGAATGCAACCATGACAGTTTTACATTTTCAGATTATTATTATTATTATTATTCCTCACTTGCAGGCAGCCTTATGAAAACGTTTGCAGATCATTAAAGCTTTCTTTAGTACTATAATCCATCACGGTGAATATTTAAGTTACACGATCATTGAGCCGAGAAACGTCTAGATACATTTTCATTATCAGTGTATCTGCCTATTTCTCCATTCAGCAATGAATTGTGTGTTTTTGTAAAACATCAGAAAACATAATACTATTTTGTAAAAGAAATTCTCACATTTTAAAGATGTAACCATTAAGTACATATACTTTAGCACTGTACTTAAGTACAAGCTTTAGGTACTTGAGTGTTTCCATTGTAAGCTTCTTCATACTTCTACTCCTCTACAGCTCAGAGGAAAATGTTTCACTTTTTACTGCCGTACATTGGTCTGACAGATAAAGTTAGATAGATATTATCATGCAATCGGCTTAGAAAATACTTCATTATAGCTGAATTAAAACCAGCCACAGTGCGTAACTGTTTTTGTCCGTAAGATTCAGGCCGTTGCCAAAAGAGTTGCTACAAAGCTAATAAGACTATCAGCTCCACACAACTCTCTCTGGATTTCTCAGCAGGGCTTTGTTTGAAAGATTGCGAGTTGCCCGGCGCAGAAACTCAAGTGAAGATAACTACCTCTTCTGAAGAGTCCATGTTTTTTAATCCTCCGTGTCCTCCTTGGCTACCAGCAACTGCGTGGAGGAGGGGTGGGTGTGCATACGCGCCCACAGTTTTGGTTGCCATTACTTAGAATTCCTCGTGGGGGCGACAGCAACTACGCACTACAGCTTTAACGTTAAAATCAACTCCAATAAAATATTACCACATTACATAAACATGTATGTTCACTTTGAAAACGTCGAGACCATTTTGTGACATTAATAAATAAAAGAATACAGTTTTATGTTCACTGTGATGGATTACACCACTCCAGAGATTAAGCGGCTGCAAGATTTGTATGCCTCACCGAAATGAATGGAAGTCAATGGGACGCCTACAAAGGTAGAAATGATGCATTCAAATGTTTGTCGAGAAAAAGGCTTGGCTGTGTAAAAGTGAACATGATTTCTGTTTAACAGGCCTCGGTGCTTTCAATCAGGCAGGTCGACAGGTTTTCTTTGCTGTGTTGAGTGACCTGAGGGCAGATTTTTCCTTTAAATCAGTTTGTGGACGAGTTGAGGTGAATGTTTCGATGTCTGAAATGTGCTGAACTCCTGACTGATGAGTTCTGGTGACCCTGCGGGTCGTCTGCTGTTGCATTGAATGGACGAGCTGCGGGGGTTTTCTTTGTACGAGCTTCCTGCAGGGTGGATGACTGGCTCAGCTCGGAGATAGGGCTCCATGCAGCGGTGTTGCACGCTGATTATGGAGATCTGGAATCTGTCAAATGCAGCTGATGTGTCCCAAACACCCTGAAGATTTTACAAACTGGGTGTTTTACTTTTCTTTTTTTAATCTCCTGTTAAAATTTTTCTTTTTGCTCTTACCAAGGGGATAACGGTATTTTCTCTCCCTGTTCTAATCTATGACTCTGTAATAGAGATTTCTCTCAAGTACTTTATATTCATTTCCTTTGTTGGAATTTGTATTTATATGTTTAATAAAACAAGGAATGATCTGCTACTTTCTGTGGCTTCATCTCTCACTGCTGACGGCCCCTTTTTCTCAGTTGTTTTGTTTTTTTACTGTAAGAGCTAAAGAACGGCTGAGAAAGCAGAAAAAAAAAAGTTCCCAAACTGAAAGTTACTTGTCTTAGCATGAAGACGGAGGAAGGATGTGGTCGCAGCTGAGCTGCTGTTTCAGTTAATGTGTGATAGAGCCAACATGACACAACTGCTTTCAAAGAAGAAGTGTAGAGTTGTGTTGTTCAATGAAAGGACTCAAAGGCAAATCATAAGCAGCTGATAAAAAGGTTCTAAAACAAACCAGGTTCTGTTTCAGGGTGCAGTGAATCATGGAGCTTTAAAGAGCCACACACCCGTCACTGTGAAAGTACCAACACATTGAGTAAAAGTCCTGCATTCAGTCTTACTCCAGTCAAAGTACATGTTGTGAAATATTCTGGTTATACACCATAGTACCCAGCTATGAATTTATGGTTCCCACAACGTTCTGGGAACATTAGTTTTCAGTTACATTGAACGTTCCCAGAACATTCCCCTAACGTTGCCTAGTATTAACGCATTTTAGTTGGAGCCACTTACTTTATACAGTTATGTAAAGTTAATCTTAAAATCCTCTTTCTTACAAGGACATTATTGTCTTAAATCAGAAGGAATTACTTAGCCTGTTTTAATTTAAATGAACAGATGTGTTTATCAGTTTCACCATAGCAACATTTCTCCTCTAAACTTCTCACATGGTTTCATTTTAATAACAAATGATCAGTATTTCACTAAAAATGAAAGATTAGAGAAAAAAAGTCCAGAATGTGAAAACATCAAATAGATAAATAGATCTTAGTTTCTTCTTCTTTTCTCCCATTAATCACCTGACGACCCCTCCGATTTATCTAGTGACCCTTTGGAGGGGCCGAGCCTCAGGTTGGGAACCTGTTGGGGGTTGTCGGTACACGATCCGTTCTGCCTGCACGATCCGTTCTGGCATGTGCCATATGTTTGCACACGCGCAGATGATAATCCTGATGTACGAGGATTACCAGGGATTTACGGCACTGCACGATATGTTCCACAGTAGCGGTCTGCTGTTAGCCTCCACCGG
>NC_045747.1:20797204-20797272 GCF_008692095.1 Etheostoma spectabile | reverse complement strand
ACGTTAGTTTAGCTAACAGCTAATTCGGCTAACCGCAAGCTGACAGCTTGATTCAGCCTAAAATAACG
>NC_045747.1:20796673-20797194 GCF_008692095.1 Etheostoma spectabile | reverse complement strand
TAAACAGTGGGAAAAGCAGGCTACTACAGCTAAATTAAGACTTTACACTAATAATAAAGACATGTATTGAGTGATTGTATTTTAAATGAGCACAAGTATAACTGACGTAACAGCTGTTATACGGATCTCAAAACTTAAAATAACTGTTTGAATAATCAAACAGTTATAAAATATATATATATATATATAAAATAACTTTGAATATTTAAACAGTTATTTTTTCATCATGATCTCATCTGCGCTAACATATTGCACATGCGCAGAACGGATCGTGCAGGTAGGACAAATCGTGTACCGACAGGGGCTTTTTCCCTTTATTACAGTTGATGAAAGGCAAGAGGGAGATGTAAATGTGCTGTATTTATATAGCGCTTTTCTAGTCTAGTTTCTTAACGACTACTCAAAGCGCTTTACATCATACAGGATACACCATTCACACACATTCGTACACTGTGGCCGAGGTGCCACCTTGCTCATCAGATAAATACTCACACACATTCACACTCCGATGCGCAGCACCG
>NC_045747.1:20795377-20796663 GCF_008692095.1 Etheostoma spectabile | reverse complement strand
GGGGTTCAGTGTCTTGCCCAAGGACACTTTGACATCGAACCACCAACCTTCCGAATGGCAGGCTACCGCTCTACCACTGAGCCACAGTCGCCCGAGATGGGGGATGACACGCAGCAACAGGGCCGCAGCTCGGATTCCAACCCCGGCCGCTGCAGGACTCAGCCCACATGGGGCAGACGGTCTTACTGGGTGAGCTAGAGCTCGCCCCAAAGAATGCTTTTTTTATATAGTTTTTAGAAAGGCCTCTGCCTGGGTTCGATTTTTCCCGCAAAGACACAGAATGCTTTGCGGCAGGTAACTTTTTCTTTGTAACAGGCTGGAAAGCCTGTGTTAGCATATCCAGCCCATAGACTACCAGTATATCCAGCCGGGTAAAAGGAAGCAGGAGATTTCTTTATATAGGCCTAATTGTATTTAATGTTATTTTACAAGTTCTCTGCTGTAGTCATGGCTGATACTGGGGCAAGGGCCATCATAGAAAAGAAGGAAATTAAATGAAGAACTAAAAGATGAAAGTGAAAGACAATGGGTGATAACGTGAGTCACACTTGATTGGGGGCTATCAACAGATGGAGACAATGAAAGGATTGCAATTGATTCAAAATCCACCCTGAATTGGCCCTCGGGTATGTAATATGTCTTGCATTCATAAAATAACTTTAGATTATGTGGTTGTACGTCAGGAGCCGACATTAAATTACGTCCCCCTTCCATTTAATGCACTTTTTATTCCTTTTACTCCGTGTTTGTGTTGGCCTACTATTTTCTCTCCCCTTGTCCCCCTGTACTTGTGTAAAGCATCCGTGAGTTTCATGAAATGTGCTATATGGATCTAAGTTATTATTACGTTGGTTGCTACAATAAACTCGTAATGCTCGTAATGACCTCCCGGTAATGCTAACTCGGTAATACAGTGGATAATAGGCCTACAGCAACGTAAAGAAAATATCTTTACAACAGCGGGTGTGGTAAAAGCACTGCCTAATGTGAGGAGAGTGCAGATTTGAGTTGCGCATGCGTCGCTTTGCGACAAGTAGCATATAAGATGCTAACGAGAGCTTTCTGTAGCAATGTCAATACAGTAAAAAATGGACCTACTTAACAGTATAAATGGACCTAATTAACAGTATAAATGGACCTAATTAACAAAGTTGGTTAACTGCTGGCTACAACACAACAAAGACTGTCAGTTGAATGGTGTTTTGAGCTAACGTTAGCAATCAAACCGTAATATGTAGCCACAATGTTTTTTAAATGACTGCTAGCTTAGCTACAAGCTAGCAATC
>NC_045747.1:20795261-20795367 GCF_008692095.1 Etheostoma spectabile | reverse complement strand
AAGGTTGTCAGTTGAATGGCGTTTTGAGCTAACGTTAGCGTCCAATCAATCACAGATGGATAGCTAAAACGTTTTTGAAATGATTCCCATCTTCTGTTATTGTTTG
>NC_045747.1:20790483-20795251 GCF_008692095.1 Etheostoma spectabile | reverse complement strand
GAAAAGTTTATTATTTCATGGATTTCACAACTTTCAGTATGACAGTTATGTGGTAAACCGTTTACATCTGAGCATGCGCGACTCAAATCTGCACTCGCCTCACATTGGGCAGTGGCACCAGTACCACTTTTGTCTAAAGCCGCCGTTCAACAATCAAACTGAAAGTTACATATTGCCACTTTAAGTTGGAATCTTAAGCAGGATTTTTTTGTATTGTAACATTTTTATCTTGACACTGATGTACTGGTACTTTTACTATAGTCATTGTTTTCTTTTTAAATCCTAAAAGTACCAAAAGCTGTCAGATAAATGTAGTGGAGAGAAAGTATAATGTAGCATATAAAGGAAATACTCAAGTAGAGTTGAAAATTGTTCTTAAGTAGAGTACTTGAGCAAATGTACTTTCCGTCTTCAAAATAAAATACTTTAGAATGAATCTGCCAACACATAAACCGCAGACTTGAAAAGCTTCAACATAAAACCAAATTCTTCAATGTCAGAAACAGATCTGGGGCAAGTTGTGTGACTGCACCTCAAAGTAAGGTTCACCGCTCCCTTTTCATCTTTACTGGGCAACGTGTCCTTCCTGCTCTCAGATTGATGTTTCTGTGAACAGGATGTTGTGTAGTAGTGATGCGTTTCCCCTGATTTGATGCAACACCCAGGTTGATGACCTCCTGCTACACAATGCTGGCAGTTGATGGGACCAACACCCTTTATTACTCTAAATAAAGGGTTGGCTTCCTAAATATGTTGTTTGGTGTTAAGGAGAGCAGCCAAGTGTGTCTCCCCTGAAGCATGTGACTTTACATCAGGGCTGTACACAGTGTTACAGAAACATGATAGATCCTAGTGTTTCCCCCAGTATATTGCAAGCCTGGTGGCCCACCGGGCCTAGGTTGCCTGCCACCAGGCCTAAGCCACTGCGAATTATCGTTTAATGTATTTTTAAGACGTTTTTTAAACTACATTTACAGTGGGACAGCTCAATTGGAAAGTTAGAGGTAGTCATATTTTCAAATCTCCAGTTTGCTTTTAGCATTGACTTAATGTAGGGCTCTATGGAATCTGTTTTGTAGCTTTTTATAATCTTAATTTCCCTATTTCGTCCATGAATCTGTTTTCACAGAAACTATTGGGCTCTACATTAATGCTACCATCAGTCTTAATCTTAGTCATAGTCCCTCGTCAAAATTAAAGACACTTTCCACCAGGCTTAACTTTTCTGGGGGAATCCTTGGATCCGTAATAAGCCATTACACTGAAGTACAAGTGGTGATATTCTATCTATATTTCACTTCACCCCACCAAAAAACTCAAGCCAACAGTGACTGGATCTACTAGTAAGTATTGTGTGATTCAGAGCCTAATATATATTCTTCCTCACAGAGCTCCATTGTTGTTAAAAACACATCAATGAGCCACACTGTTGCCCTGGGTTACATGGTCCTTCAATACCATGAACACACACACACACTGTAGTGAAACTTCACAGGTGAAGTTGTATTAACACAGAGTGGAAAGTTGATGCAGTAGACAAAGTTTAAATTAGTCGTCGTTTCTAAAAATTATTAATAAAGATGAGTTAATTTAGTGCGTAAATTTGATATTATTGAACGTCTGTTACATTTAAGCCATTGCCAAATGAGTTGCTACAACGCTAATTAAAGGTGCATTATGAGTTCCTGCATGGTCACTTCTGTTAATGTTCCAAGTACATTTCAAACAAAACATAGCAAGCTCCTGGCTTGGTAGGATTAAAAATGGCGCCATAGGAGCTACGCTTAGACAGGAGAGGCTTACCCCCTTGGTTTACACGCAAAGACAGAATTTGCCTCTGAAAACGAGTCTTTCTAAAACCTCCAGCCAGAGTGGAGATTTTCCCAATTTGTATGCGTGTGGAAGCACCAGAGACACCAAATAACACCCCAAATCCCAGAAAATGTGTTTTTTTCATAATATGGGCAAAAAAGAATCCAAAGAGACGTCACCGTTCTGTATTTAGTGTTTGACAGGTGATTTATGGGACATGTAGTGCAAAAAAACAAACATTACAACAATAAGCAACAAATCAATAAAAGTACACAAAAATCAGATTAAAGCAGGTAACAAGTTTATTCCATATGAAAACCAGTAGAGCTGAGTGGTGGCCCTTACAGGTTGAGCAGCTGCTCAGAAGCAGGCTCCGTGTTCAGGCTCACTGCTGCAGCTGAAGCCGGAGAGACAGAGCCGAGCTGAGACGTGCAGCCCAGAGCCGACACGGGCCAGTCCCTCCCGGAGCTGCTGGAGGCTGGACACAGAGAAGGGGAGGAGGGGTTCAGGTGAGACGTACTAGGGTGTGTGTTAGTGTGGGTGTGTGTGAGATGCGAGCACCTTTACACTCACACATCTCCGCTTTGAGTTTGGACACTGATCTTGCTTCAAATGGACAAGGATATACACACAAAATGCTGTTTTATAACTATACTGATGTTTTATATTTATACTTTTCTATTTTATATTCATAAATAAAGCTACTAGGACCGCACTCCAATTTGACAGTTTATTGCCACACAGTGGCCGTTTCGGGCAGTGTCCTTCCCCAGCGTGTGCACAGGCAATTACAATCTATACTACCCACACAGGTGGGTTTAATTATACAACCAATACGGCACATGTGGCGTAAATCCTCCACAACTAGCCCTTCAAGCCCAACAGAGGCAGCTGTTTTATATTCTTAATATTTGTGTTTTCTCATGCTAGAGGCATTGTTCCACCACTTTGATCCAGTTTGAAATATCCCAACAACAAATATATCTTACATATTCTTGTACATATTTTTCATGTTTGTATTACCAGTAACTTAAGGTTATGTTTTCTGCTTGTTTGTTTGTCACAAATTATTTTTCACTTTGGCTAACATTGTGACAAAGGGCATTAGGCCACGGCGGAGGTATGCGCTCTCTGAGTGCCCTTTTAATTGATTTTATATTTTGGTTTCTTGACTTACTATATTAATTGTTATGCATCAAAACACCAAAGTCCAATTCCTTATATGTGGAAAAAATACTACTTGGCAATAAACCTGATTCGGAGGACACCATTTGTCCAAGGTTGTCAATGTAAAGCTCAGACAGGTCAAAAAAGAGCATTTAAGTGGTACTCGCTCAGTGAGACTTTGTCTTTTGTGATGAAAATGCAGGGATCAGTTCAGAAGGGTGACTTGTTCAGACAAGTATCACAACACACTGAACTGTGTGTGTGTGTGTGTGTGTGTATGTGTGTCTCACTTGAGCGGCTGCACTGGGCACTCTTGGCACTGTGGGGGGAATAAACCGGAGGGCTGTGTCCCACCTCTGGAGAAGAAGCCGTTTTGTGGGACGAGGAGGACTTTGCCTTGTCTTTGGTTTTGCACATGCCTGCAGCCATCAAAGGAACAGGGCAACATGTCACGAGGGTTAACAGCAACAACCACAAACCTAGCCAGCTCTTTCTCACCTTGACATTTTCAGCTCAAGGCCAAAACACAATGAATAATATTTGCTCTCGTGAATCATGTTCAACAGCAAAGTGCAGGCAGAGACTCTGAGAGCTTCAGTAGGTGTGAAATCCCTTCATCGTGTTTCACACAAACTATCCAGACTTTTATTTTTAGTGTAGTGGGCTCAAGGCCGAAAGAGCCATCAACACATTTGGTTATCATATAATAAGATGGTAAAATAGAATATAGGTGTAAATATTGTTATACATATTTTAATAGAGTTAGGGTTAACTTTAATTTCCACTTGCAGGATTAATAAAGTATGTCTTCTTCTTCAATAGAGTACATTTACCGTCTTTGGTAGAGATTGTAGGTAGTTTAGTTTCTGTATTTCTGATGGTAGATGCATTCAGGCGACCTTTGTAAATATGCCCGTCCAGTCCAATGATATCAACCTCCTCCGCCTAAGCAACACACACACACACACACACACACACACACACACACACACACACACACACAAGTTAATGGATAGGAGGCAGCCGGTAACATCTGATTAATAGTCAATAGTTTCATTGGGAAGAATTCACGTAGGGTAAAAAAAATACCCAGAAATACTCTGATCCCAAGTGGCAAATATCCAATTAAGAGTCCTGTATTCACAATCTTATTGCAGTCAAAGTACAAATGTATCATCAGCTTCATGTAGTTAAACTATCAAATGTAAGTACACAGATTGCAATTTAAGACGTTTTTTATGTACACAAAAGTCTTATTTCTCTCAAATATTTTTCAAAAATCTGTGTTAGTCTTGTCACTTCTCCTTTGCTGAGAAAATCAGTCAAAATATGAAGCTGCTGATTAGACAGCATGATTATTGCAAAGGCCACTCTAAAATGTGCAGTTTTCCTGTAGTGGGGGGGGGGGGGTCCAAAAACCAGTCAGTACAAAAAAAAGAAGTTTCGGGATATTAGCTGGACCTGGAACCTGCTGTTTTATATGGCGATCCAGAACATCCCAAACATGCTCAATGGGTGACATGTCCGGTGAGCATGCTATCCATGCAAGAACCGGGATGTTTTCAGCTTCCAGGAATTGAATGGATGCACCCCGATGAGGACGACGAGCATGCAGATGGGCTTCCCTGAGACGGTTTTGGACAGTTTGTGCAGAAATTCTTTAGTTATGCAAACAAATTGTTCCAGCAGCTGTCCGGGTGGCAGTTTTTGGAAAAGTGTTCGGTTACATATACCTGTGAATATATGCCGTCAAGAGCATGCCAAACCTGTAGGTGGCAGTGTAACAAGA
>NC_045747.1:20786602-20790473 GCF_008692095.1 Etheostoma spectabile | reverse complement strand
AAGCCCACGTTAGCCAATCAGAATCCCGAAAACAGCAACAATAACAACAAATCACTTCCTCTCTCTTCTTCTCCTCACAGGGCCTAACATAGATTTAGACAGATTTGTGAACAATATTTGAGAGAAATAAGCCTTTTGTGTACATAAAAAAGTCTTAGATCTTTGAAACTAGTTCATGAAAAATACATATGTATATAGATATACATATATAAATAAACACACTAAGAAACTCTAAAGAACAAACGTTCAGGTAATACCAATTCTACTCTCAATTCTCTCTTACTTCAGCTATAGTATGTGACATTTTTTACAAACAAGACACACAAGTAACACAATGAAAACTCAATACTTTTCCAGAAATATTGACAAATTTCACACTTTTCCAGGACCAGAAAGCTAAAAGAATTCCAGGTTCTCCAGGATGTGTGGGTACACTGTATGATTGGGATTTGTAGAATGCAAACAAGCCCAAAAAACTGCAACAAATAGCTGTGCAGGAGAATTTATGTGCTATAACGATCCCACAAATTATAATTATTTTATTTTTCTATCTTTGAAGACCATTTCTTTAGATATACTGTATACTGTCACTCTGATAAAATGGGGATAAACTCTTATCAGTACCGGAATCACAGCGTCCACCTCTGTCTGGGGGTTGTGCTTCATGAACTGCAGGACGGGGCGTCGCTGGCCTGCCAAGGTCACTGTGTGACTCCCCCCGCAGCTCCGCGACGCAGCCATGTGACCGTAGTCCGTCATTTCAGAGATCCGCTCGCTGCTCGGTCAGACAGAAACATGACATGAGAGAACCGAAAAGCTGTGAGTCTGCAGCATCTCTTTCTTAAAGTCTGTTTCCAGCGATTTAGACTTTCAAATTTGGATTGATAGGAAATGAGAAGATTATGAACTGCGGTTTTGTAATGTATTATTTTATTTTACATCCTGATTCATTTTCCTGTTTTTCTCCTTTTAATAAAGTGTCATCTTATCCTAAGCATTAAGCTTACTCCCTCTCAGTGTCATTAGACTGCTTTTACAGTAAAAAACAGACTGGTATCTGCAGGAGTGTTGCATTGCAGAGAGATTTCAACCAGTGCAGGTGATATTGAAATCACACAAATCTCATCCAAATGGGGCTATAGACTCAAATATCTAATTGAGTGACTCTGCCTCTCCCCCTTTCTTCTCCCCAGTCTTCTTTCCTGCCCTCCCCCCCTTTCTTCTCCCCAGTCTTCTTTCCTGCCCTCTCCCCCTGTCCTCTCCCCTTCCCCCTCCCATACCCTTTCCCCTGTCCTCTGCCCTGTCCCTGACTCACTGCTGGACTCCCGGCTGGTTTTGGATCAGGCTGTCGCCCGCGGTGCCGTGGGGGGGGGTACTGTCCCACTGTTTCCTCTGTATGCTCTCTATCTGTCTGCACATCACAGTATGGCTCTTCTGGAGCTGCTTCCTTCTCCTGCCAGCTCCCACAAAGTTGTAGCGGTTGGACCCTGGTTTCAGACTGAGACGGCAACACCAGCTTACAATAGATCAGGTACTGAGAAATTAACTTATGCGCTGAAGGTCTGAAAGATGAGACTATGTACAGTGTTTCTACATTGAGCGTACACCTACAGTACATGACATAAAACATGTCTTTATGGTCCTGTTTGTTTAAATAATGACTTTAGGACTCTTGCGCTCCCTGCTGGTGAACAGAGGACACAGTAGATAAAGTGAGAGCAGTTAGACTGCAGTGACTCTGCTGGTCTCACCTCCTGTAGTGCTGTCGAAACTGCTCCAGAGCGTAAACAGTAAACGGCCTGATGGACTTGTGGGAGGGGAATCCAGGAGTGGACGGCTGCTTCGCCAGATGCCTTTTAGTGCCATAAACATACAAAAAAGCGGATGAGTTTAGAGAACAAGTGATACTGTAGTGTATGAAGTCAATTTATTTTATAATCTGAGGAATAACTTAGAAAAGAGACACTGAAAATAAATAGCACATATCAATAACTCTGAACCCATATCCTGTGTGTAGATATAATAATATGATTAATAGTCACAGTATTCAGTATTGACTCACTGTCCGGGGGTGTGCATGACAACAGGTCGGTCACAGGAGAGGCAGTGAAATCTATCCACGAGTTGTCTGGAAATAAACACAATGACAGGGGTATGGGAGTTTCTTAGAAATAAAGAAAGAAAAAAAAATTCTAGTTATTTAAAAATGAAATCGTGAACAGGGGTGTGTGTGAATCGAGACTGCAATTTTATAACAATTAATCGTGCAGGCCTAATTTCTCCATGCATGCAAACAGAAATAAAACAAAGTTATGCCAACTTTTACATATAATTGGCTATTACCTTGTGTATTTCATAGTAGTACAAGGTTGACTGCTCGATTAGATGGCGCAAAAGATTTTTCCTATTTATGCATCACTTAAGTTTCTATGGTTTCAATAGTGCAACCTGATTTAGTAAATCACTAGGTTGAAATTAGCTGGTAGTTTCTTAGAAAATTGGACTCCACACACACACACACACACACACACACACAACAAACCACACACCACACCACACACACACACACACACACACACACACACACACACACACACACACACACACACACACACACACACACACACACCACACACACACACACCCACACACACACCACACACACACACACACACACACACACACACACACACACACACACACACACACACACACTGATGGATTTAGGAGTAGCTAGTGCAACACAAAACTCTTCCACTGATCCCTTTTTCCCTCTCTTTGACTGATGTTACCACTTACTTCTTGATACCAGCAGCATCCTCGTGCTCTGGTGCCCCCTGAGCCTGCAGCTTCTCGTGGATGTTCTTCCAGCGATTTTCCAGCTGATCCTTCACGGAGTCCAACTCCATCCTATTCAACTGCAGAGAGATCAGAAGTCAAACATCACAGACAATCATAAATACAAACCCTCACATGTATCACCGGGGGTGTCACAGATAGAATAATGTTGAAATTCTCAGACACTTACCTTACGTTCCATTTCGGTAGAGAGTTTGTTGACGACTTTGTGCCAGTCCTGCTCATGACCGGTCACCTTGTTCAACAGCTCGTGGAACATGACGTTGAGCTGCTCTGTCACAGAGTCAAACTGCAGACGGCTCACTTTGCTCTCCAGAGCAAATTTATCTGCTTTCTTCAGGTGTGAGGAGACAAAAGAGGCTCAGGAAAAGCAGGATATAAAGGCCAACCCTTTAGTGAGTTACTTACAATTTCACTCGCAACCATCTCCTTGTCGGCCTTCTTCTCCCCCAGCTCCTCTGTCGTCTTGTACAGCTCCTGTGGAAACAAGAACAGTAATATTTAACAATAATTATTGGCTAATTTTACTTCTACAGGAATTTCAAGGGTCAAAGGTCAGATTGGAACCAATCATATTTGGTGTTGAGTGGATGAATAAATAATATAATAATAAGGGTTTGATAATATTTTCAGTATCATACCATTATTACAACAATTATGTTTAAAGTAATACAAGGATGTGATAATTGATTATTTCAAAAGGTATTATATTACACTGTCAAACTAATTAGTTGGACATTTATTTACATTTTGAAAAGTTACTACAGTATCTGACAAAAATCGTGAGTCAATTGAAACAACATAGCGTTAATGAAATCCACATGCAGAAAGTTGTTGTTTACCTCTATGTGGCTTTGTTTCTGTCTGTTGTCCTCGTGCAGACATCTGGTGGTTTCATGCAGCTTTTGACACTCTGCCTGAAGGTGCAGGATCACCTTCTGCACATCGTTCACCAGCTGCAATTCCTGAGCCAAGCACCGCACACACACACACACACACACACACACACACA
>NC_045747.1:20779676-20786592 GCF_008692095.1 Etheostoma spectabile | reverse complement strand
ACACACACACACACACACACACACACACGCACGCACATTTACACACACACACACAGAGTTATACATCACACACTAATTATTGTCCTTGATTGAGAGGCAAATTCATATCATAAGCCACTTCTTAACCAAATCTCATATTTAAAAAAACATTCTTTCAAACACATTTCACATTTACAAGATATCACATTTCTGTAATTTGTATTGTATTTTTTTGGTTCCTTTAAACTGAGTTTACATGTACATTTGTGTGTGTTTGGGTCATGGGTCAAAGTGCTGAAGCAAAGGCAATTGGACTTGTTGAAGATGTCTCACATGTGGACTAATGACCTCAGCAATTCCCACCTGGGACAGTCAGAACTGATGTCCAGTCCTCATCAGAGTCTACATGTATGCTTTTAGTTCAGCCTTGGACTTGAGTATTATACCAATTGTTAGGATTTTTGGAGTTAAAAAATCTATTTCATCATCCAAAACAACATGTTTTTCTGTGTCAGCCACGCTTTGCCAAAACTGATTCCCCACACCTATGTTTTGGTGAAGCCATCTATCCACTTCACCCCATCTAGGTGACAAAAATATTTGCAAAAAATCCTAAGAAAAAGAAATGTGCTTAAAGATAAAAGTAGTATAAAACATGTGTCTCCAGAAGGAGCTGTGTGATAAATGTCCTCAGGTGATGTCACATGAGTCAGCATTGGTTGAAGACTACAACTTTGAAACATTTTTAAAAAAATACTGTGTGGAGTTAAAAAGAAATTTTCTTACCGGACCTTGGTAGCCCCCTGCTTATCTCTGCTGCAGGCTACATTAGCTGCTGCTAGCATAATACACCCCAATCTCCTACCCAACTGACAGGCGGGTCAAATGTAATGTAATGTGGGCACCAGGTTTTGACAGAGAAGAAGATAGTGTGGAATAAAAAACAGGATATTTCTGATCCTGCTGCATCAATTCTTTTTAAATTGTTGAACTAAAGTCTGTAATAGAAAAGTTCAAAGTTAACAGGTTAGGTAGGTAGACTGTTGACCTGACCAGGGTACACCCCACTTCTCAGATGTGCATGCTGAGATTGGATCTACCCTCCCAACCTGGAGAGGATAAACAGGGATGGCAAATAGATGTACAGTAGCTATCAGTATTTGGCCCAAAATTGGTTAAATGTATCACTTACAGAGCGTATAGTATTTGTCTACAGTCCAGAGATCATTACAGTAGTTTGTTCCTGACAGTGGATGGCAGGAATCGGCTCTGAATACACACACACACACACACACCTGGCTCTGGTGAACCCTACGGCCTTATGCTACAGATTTAGCTTGCCTCTATGTCCTTCAGTGGCCCTGCTCTGCCTCCAGTCTGCTGTTGGAGAAGGCTGTTCACTGTGTCCTGCAGCTGCTCATAGTGCTGGAACAGAAGGCTGAGCTTCCTGCCCATGTTCACTGTGCTGGTGGTCAACTCTGGTCTCTGATCTTTACTCTGACCGATGCCCTGGCTATCATTGCTCTCATCCAGCTCAGCATCGGACAGCTGACAGGTCAAGAACTGCATCATGTCCTGCAACATGCCTCGTGGGTCGTCAAGCTGAGGTCAGAGGGCAGAGAACTCAGATTAAACTAATACAGTGGTGTGAAAAAGTGTTTGCCCCCTTCCTCATTTCCTGTTCCTTTGCATGTGTGTCACACTTAAGTGTTTCGGAACATCAAACCAATTTAAAAAATGTCAAGGACAACACAAAACACAAAATGCAATTTGTAAATGAAGGTGTTTATTATTAAAGATGAAAAAAAATCCAAACCATCATGGCCTGTGTGAAAAAGTGATTGCCCCCCTTGTTTTTAAAACATACTATAACTGTGGTTGTCCCACTGAGTCAATTTCTCTAGCCACACCCAGGCCTGATTATTGCCACACCTGTTCACAATCAAGGCACCACTTAAATAGGAGCTGCTTGACACAGTAAGGTCCACCAGAAGATCCTTAAAAGCTACACATCATGCCGAGACCCAAGAAATTCAGGGACAATTGAGAAAGAAAGTAATTGAGATCTATCAGTCTGGAAAGGGTTAAAAGCACATTCCAAGCTTTGGGAATCCAGCGAACCACAGTGAGCCATTATCCACAAATGGCGAAGACATGGAACAGTGGTGAACCTTCCCAGGATGGCGGCCCGCCCAAAATTACCCCAAGAGCGCAGCAACGACTCATCAAGAGGTCACAAAAGAACCCACAACAACGTCCAAAGAACTGCAGGCCTCACTTGCCTCAGTTAAGGTTAGCGTTCATGCCTCCACCATCAGGAAAAGACTGGGCAAAAATGGCCTGCATGGCAGAGTTCCAAGGAGAAAACCACTGCTGAGCAAAAAGAACATCAAAGCTCGTCAATTTCTCCACAAACACATCTTGATGATCCCCAAGACTTTGGGACAAACATCTGTGGGACCGATGAGACAAAAGTGGAACTCTTTGGAAGGGGTTTGGCCAAGTATATGGCGTAGAAGGAACACTGCATTTCATAAAAAAAACGTTATACCAACAGTAAAATATGGTGGTGGTAGTGTGATGGTTTGGGGCTGTTTTGCTGCTTCAGGACCTGGAGGACTTGCCGTGATAAAAGGAACTATGAATTCGCTGTCTACCAAGAGATCTGAAGGAGAATGTCCGACCATCTGTTCGTGTACTCAAGCTGAAACGAACTTGGGTTCTGCAGCAGGACAATGATCCTAAGCAACAGCAAGCCACCGAATGCTGAAGAAAAACAAAATGAAGACTTTGGAGTGGCCTAGCCAAAGTCCTGACTGAATTCTATTGAGATGTGTGGTATGACCTAAAAAAGCCGTTCATGCTCGAAAACCCTCTAATGTAACTGAATTAGGACAATTCTGCAAAGATGAGTGGGCCAAATTCTCCAGGACGCTGTAAAAAGCCTCATTGCACGTTATCGCAAACGCTTGGTTGCAGTTGTTGCTGCTAAGGGTGGCCCAACCCGTTATTAGGTTTAGGGGGCAATCACTTTTTCACACAGGGCCATGATGGTTTGGATTTTTTTTCACCTTTAATAATAAACACCTTGATTTACAATTACATTTGTGTGTACTTGGGTTGTCCTTGACTATTGTTTAAATTGGTTTGATGTTCCGAAACACTTAAGTGTGACAAACATGCGAAGGAACAGGAAATGAGGAAGGGGGCAAACACTTTTTCACACCACTGTATATGGCCAGTAGCTGGGTCTTCACGTTAATAACCCTGTGTGTCCATGTTGACTGTCTCCCCCTAACGGTCTCTCAGCAGCTAGTCCTCCTGTCTGACCTGATCTTGTAGGTGTCGGTCTTTTGCTCTCTCCATAGATGACGCCTGTCTAGCCTTCAGCTGCTTTATGTCATCCTCCACCTTCTGCAAAGACTTCCTGGACATGAGGGTACGAACATGAACACAGACCAACGGAAACAAGTGTGGAGAGAGACCCAATATTTAAGTATTGCTCACACGCACATAACTGAGGAACAAAACTCTCAAAACTCTCAGTTAAAGTGTGACTTTAAAGTTCAGTTTTTATAATGTGACAAATAATCTGCACTGATGATGGGCAACTATGCGTTTTTCTCCACTATTCAATTGGAACACAAAGTATTTCATTAGTTGCAAGAAATACAACTAGAAAAATTGCGTGTAAATAATCTCTAAACAAATGTTTTTGTAACTATACAGTATATGATATTTACAACTGAGACTTTGAGACTTAAAAATTCTGTCAGGCAACCAACATAAGTCTCTTTTTGTTACCAGCAACTGTGAACATCCACTTCAGTGTTCTTCAAAACTCATATGCATATTTCCCACGTGCTTAAGTTTTTAAGGTTGTTATAAAAGAAAATTTGTAAAACTTTTTTATTAACTTTGGCTGGGATGTTATTCTAAAAACTCCTGTGTTACCGTAGATATATATTCTAGAGATTGATCCCTCTCCCTGAGTGTCCCCACCTGTCTTTACCTGAGGTAGTATATTTGATGTCTGAGCTCATGAGAGGCTTTGCTGTCTGACTCCTCGCTCCCTGAAGCTGCCTCTGAGGTGCTTTCTCTGTCGTGGCCGGTTACGTTCATTAACATGTCCAGCTTTGGACAGACACATTATATCACAACCAGAACCAGAGAATATGTGTGTATGTGATACTGAGGCGTTTGGTGCTGATGTTGAGTTTTGAGAAAGCAGGAATCCCCTCTGGATGGTATTTTGCTGCCTCTTACCCACCTTGTCCCGGTCCCTTATCAGGCTGTCTATTACATCCTGCTGCTGGTTCAGCTGATCCATCAGGTTATTCAATGCATCCTGGGAGTCTACGTATACAATATGACATCATGAGGACAAGTCATTGAAATAACAGATCTACCAAGCTAAGAGCTGCTACAAGAAAAAACGTTTTTTCTGAGTTATTCTTCCATATATGGTTGTCTTTTCCTTTTATATATACACAGACCAAAAAACACAGAAAGTTGTGTACAACCTTATTGTTTAGAGGGAGAATCTGACTGAGAAAAACATGTTTAGATCCTTTAAGTCAGTCAACACTAATACACGTTTAGATAACTAAAGGAGCATAACCAGGTGTTATGAAGTTACCATGGTTGGTGATGAGTTTTTTAAGGTGCATCAGCTGTGACTGGTCCACCTTATCTTCTTCCAGCGCAGCAACACGAGCTTCCAGCTTGCCAAACCGCTCCTTCAGTTTGCCGTTGCTCGTCAGGGCCTCCGCCGTCTCTGAGCCGCTGGCCTCCCGAGCCAGGGGTGCACCGGCAGCTGTCGGGCCTGCTGCAGGATGCTGTGGTGGCCCTGACGGGATTGAAGGAGGCTCCGTGGCCTTCAGGGTGCCTGTTGAAATCTGTTGAGAAATGGCAGGAGGACTAGGAGCTTCTGTCCTGCCAGTATCCTGGACTGGTTGGGGGGAGGAGGGCGTGCCTGTATGAGAAGGCACAGTTCTTACAGCGGTGAAGTTGCTGTTAAAAGGGATGTGTGTGGCTGGATCAACAACCCCTGAATTTACAAGCTCCTGTAAAAAATAAAGAAAGACAATCCACATGTTGCATGTCATTTAAGGTTACTGTTCATTTAATAGATTTTGATCTAAGTGGGTTCATATCATTCTGTTGTTGGTTAAAACCAAATAATAAACATATATAATAATAATAACAAATTCACAAATCTGAATCAGCAATAAAATATGATTTGAGATCTACATAAAATGAAACACTGACCAAATACACTTTCAATGTACATACAGTGGATTGACAAAGTTTACACACCCATGCTAAAGTTGATTAAAAAGAGGAATAAAAAACGTTTTTGAAAATTGTCCTTACTGCCATGATTAAAAAAATGTAGGAAAAGTTTTGAAATTAAACTAACCCCACATCATCACATACAGTGCCTTGCGAAAGTATTCGGCCCTGTTGAACTTTTCAACCTTTTGACACATTTCAGGCTTCAAACATAACAAACATATTTTTTGTGAAGAATCACCAACAAGTGGGACACAATTGTGAAGTGGAACGAAATCTATTGGATATTTTAAACTTTTTTAGCAAATAAAAAACTGAAAAGTGGTGCGTGCAAAATTATTGGGCCCCCTTGCGTTAATACTTTGTAGCGCCGGTTTTTTTGCTGTGACTACAGCTGCAAGTCTCTTGGGGTATGTCTCTATCAGTTTTGCACATCGAGAGACTTGAAATCTGCCATTCCCCTTGCAAAAACAGCTCGAGCTCAGTGAGGTGGATGGAGAGCGTTTGTGAACAGCAGTTTCAGTTCTTTCCAAGATTCTCGATTGGATTCAGGTGGACTTTGACTTGGCCATTCTAAACACCTGGATAGTGTATTTGTGAACCATTCTTTGTAGATTTTGCTGTATGTTTGGGATCATTGTCTTGTGGAAGATAAATCTCTGTCCAGTTTCAGGTCTTTTGCAGACTCCAACAGGTTTTCATCCAGAATGGTCTGTATTTGGCGCATCCCTCTCCCCCTCAATTTGAACCATCTTCCCTGTCCTGCAAGAAAAGCAGGCCCAAACCATGATGTGCCACACCAGTTTGACAGTGGGATGGTGTGTGTTGAGGGGGTGATGGAGCTGTGTTGCTTTTACACCAAACATATCGTTTTGCATTGTGGCCAAAAAGTTCCATTTTGATTCATCTGACCAGAGCACCTTCTTACATGTTTGGTGTGTCTCCCAGGTGGCTTGTGGCAAAATTTAGACGAGACTTTTTATGGATATCTTGAGAATGGCTTTCTTCTTGCCACTCTTCCATGAAGGCCGGTTTGTGCAGTGTACGACTGATTGTTGTCCTATGGACAGACTCTCCCACTCAGCTGTAGTCTCTGCAGTCATCCAGAGTGTGACATGGGCCTCTTGGCTGCATCTTGATCAGTCCTCTCCCTTGTCTGAGCGGATAAGTGTACAGGGACGGCCTGGTCTTGGTAGATTTGCAGTGGTCTGATACTCTATTTCACCATCAGTCATTTAGGACAACGTTGGATCATTCAGAGATCCTAGCTGAACTTCTGGAGTGAGTTTGCTGCACTGAAAGTAAAGGGGCCGAATAATTTTACGCAAACACTTTTCAGTTTTATTTGCTAAAAAAGTTTAAAATATCCAATAGATTTCGTTCCACTCACAATTGTGTCCCACTTGTTGGTGATTCTTCACAAAGTGTCAAAAGGTTGAAAAGTTCAAGGGGGCCGAATACTTTCGCAAGGCACTGTACCTTCACCATACATAGAGGTAGGGATGGTGTTATTTCAGTTAGTCTAATAACTGGTTTGATTTTTATTGAGAGACGATCTTATGAAAAGTTCCCCATGCCTATCTATAGCTATGGTGAGGGAACTTTATCAGGATGCATAGTATTCTGGATCCATGAAATAACT
>NC_045747.1:20776785-20779666 GCF_008692095.1 Etheostoma spectabile | reverse complement strand
AATAAAAATCTGCCTGCCTCTATGGGAATTTAACATAGGGGTGTGCATACTTTCGCCCCCTGTATTTTAAGGAAGAACATTTATTTATTTAAAATACATTATTCATTCAAAAAGAAAATTGGTGTCCTTAAAAGGTTGGATTTTCCGAATTTATTTGAATTAAGGCATTAAGATAAATTTCCAAAAGATGTTTTTTATTCCTTTTTTTAATCACCTTTAGCGTGGGTGTGTAAACTTTCTCAGGCCACTGTATGAGCATGTGAGCATTGTTTTAAGTCCGACTCAAAATATATATTTCTATCCTTTTCTGAGTGTTCCTCAAATGGGGGTACGCGTACCTCTAGGCGTACTTTAGAGTATTGCAGGGGGATGTGAGAATAGGCTCGTTTGAGATGAGCCAGGTCTGCGCAGAATCGGCGATTGCCGCCCGTTGCATGCTGGTTAGATTTGTGTCCAACTTGCTCTGACATCATGCACACGTGGGCAACAATAACCTCACGAGATCAAGGCAGCCGCAGTTGCTTTTCACAGACTGCAAAACCCCAGCGGACACACAGCATGCTTGGAAACGCTGGCCTCTCAGCTGATTGGTTCACAATCGACTCAAAATGATGATGTTTTCTACAAGAATTTTATTGTTTTTGAATCTAATTGATTTGATTTTAATTACCATTTGTCTGATTTAAACGCTTATTCTGTGCAGAACACACGGATCATCTACAGTCTGTTGTTTATTAAGATCAGCAACAGATCGCATGTAGAGCATTTTGAGAGCTACTCTGTCTTAATAAAAACAACTGGAGACTGTACCAGCTGATATATGTGTCTGATAACATTTGATTAAATCAGAATCAGACCTAACAGGATGTGAGTGTTTCATTACTTCCTGCTCACCCTGAAGGCTGCTGGAATATGTTCAACTTTACCGCAGCTTTTTGTCACTGCCCCCTGCTGCTGCATGCTGCTCTCGTCCACTTTACAGGTGAAGCACAGTTCACCTTGAACGGGCCTATTTTCGTTAAAGCCTCTAAACACCCACGCAGGTGATTTCAGTTTTTGTGGCTGATTACAAATCTTTTCTGCCAGTAAAAATGATAAAGGTATCATTTGTCCTGCCCTAAAAAGAGCACCAAAGCTAACAAGAGATTTAGGAAGATGTCAATCAATCAGTCTATACACACCCACAGAGTCCTGGGAAGAGGTCTAATCAGCTAGGTTAAAGGAAAACACCTGTGTGGTTGTTCAGGGCTGATAAATGTTTATTTTGAAAATATCAGTATAATAATAATTCCTAAAATAATCATGCAAATTTAATGACAGATTCTTAAAATTTAAAATAGAATTTAAGTATATTTTCAGCCACAAGGTTACTGTTAAATCAGAAACTGATGGCGCATGCCAAACCTGTAGGTGGAAGTGTAACGAGAAGCTCAAGCCCACGTTAGCCAATCGGAATGCCGAAAATTTAAACAACACCAACGAATCACTCCCTCACTCATGTCTTCCTCGGTTGCTGGAACATCTGTTTGTCTCAGTTTACATGCAAATAAAGTTTTCCAAAATCTCCACTCCGGCCGGAGGTTTTTAGAAAAAATGTTGTTTTCAGAGGAAAATTCTCTGTTTATATGTAAAGGAATGGAACAAACAAAGGGAAATGTCCCCGTAATAACCATGAACGTGAAAACAAGGTATGAGACTAGTCCCAGAAAGGCCCAGGGGCCAGGGCTGACACCAGCTTCAACTACTGAACCAACAATGCTGGTGGTGAATGTCGAGGCTGGTCTCTGAAGAGTCACAGTCTTACAAAATGAGGCATTTTGAATGCTGATTTCAGATTTAGCATCCCTATTCACTAAGGGTGTGACGAGATCTCGTAAAACGAGATCTCGCGAGATTAAAACGTGACGAGATTTCTCGTCGAGGTGAAAAGTTGTCTCGTGAGGCGCTGTGATGTCAGCGTGATGGAGCGTGAAATATAATTGGAGATCCCCCCGCCATTTTAAGTCATTTGGTGGCAACATTTTGGTTTTCCTGCGGAAAGATAAACGGCGAAAAAAGTGACAGACAAGACGAACACAATATGTAAACATTGTAAGAAAAAATGCCGTATACCGCGGCTAACACGAGCACTATGCAAAAAAACTTACAGCACCACCACAGCTCTCTACTAACTACTGCACCCGCGACGAAAACATTAAAAAAAAATTTAAAAATTTGTTTCTGTTTGCACTTGTAGTTTAAGAGAGCAGTACTTTGGTTATTGATACACTTACTGTTTGCATTTAAAGTGTTATTTTTCTGATTACAACATTATTTATTATACTGTTATTTTTTTTTAAATAAACAGTATACAGCACCTAAATTGTTTTGCATTTGTGATTTTTCAGTTGAATAAAAAACTATTTTCATTCATAATTTCATAAAGGATTTCTTTAATTTTTTTTTAAAATCTCGTCTCGTCTCGTTCTCGTGACCCCAATCTCGTGATGTGTCTCGTCTCGTGGAGTAAGCGTCTCGTCACACCCCTACTATTCACCTTTTACTATGTGGAAATTTTTTTAATGCAGTGTCAGGTCCGGGGTTGGTCTCCTTTTGCCAGACCCTCCTCCACAGCGCTGTGAAGGAAGGTCTGGCTACTTTACATAGCATTCCAAAATGGGAGGACAACATGCTCTGGTTTATTGGCATTTCTTTAAACCCATCACAATCGTACTGGGCGGTGCTAAGCACCGGGAAAAGCCACGGAGACGCTGCAAAATAGCCCCGGAAGGAACTTGTTGTGGTGGAACATGTGTATGTTTGTTTTAGTTGTGCGACAGAAAACTCAGATTGGACACATAGTCTAGCTGGCTGTCTGGATTTACCCTGCAGAGATCTGAGG
>NC_045747.1:20775823-20776775 GCF_008692095.1 Etheostoma spectabile | reverse complement strand
AACCATAGTCCTCAGAAATCCACCAGAGATTAAAATGCCAGCACTAAGGAACCCCAAGGCAACGGATATGAGTGAAATGAGTGAAATCTGACGGTTCTTCCGTTGGCAACGGCAGATAGACTAGGGGTTTTCTATCCCGGTCCAAATGCAATTTTCTGTTTGTGACGCTCCTAAAAGCATCTTTGGATCTCACCTTCTGCAGGTTTTCTCTCTCGCTGAGCAGAGTGGACTGCATGTCGTCCCAGGTCACACACTGACTCAGCTCCTTGGGGTCTGGATACTTCTGAAGTGTATTCCTCAGAGACCTCTGTCACAGTGGGAACAGAAGAGATGGACAAGCTTTAATCAGCATTTCTGACTTTTGAAAATTAAGAAGAGATGCAGACAACAGTTTAAACAGTATGATGTAAGAACAGTAGAGATTTGAAGCTGATTTCATGTTGTCGCAGCACACTTACCACACTTTTCTCCAGAGCGTCCACACGGAGGCAGCACTTCTCCATATCGGAGGCCGTCCCTGATGGAACACCAACCATCTGGACACGACAGAGAGAGGAAAACCCTATTGTGTACTGAGTGTTTCCATTTTGGGTTGGGGAAACATGTCCCCCCTCACTTTTCAAAGTCCTGATATTTCCCTCCAATCAATATTACTCATATTTGATCACTAAAATCTCTCTACATCTACATTTGAGTCAAATTCAGTTCTTCCCGTGTGCTCGTAGCAATAACCTAAACATTCTCTCAGGCTTATCTCCTCTGCACATTTTTAGTTAATCTATATTGTTTTAATTACAGTCATTATTCCTTTAAAATACGCAAACATGTAACACAAATAAAACATTCAATGTGAGATAAGGCAGTTAAGGGCAGTGCTGTTGTTTTTTTATTAAGGATGCAGATATTATTTTCGTCAAACTATAGACTTAGACTTCTCTTTATTAATCCTTTT
>NC_045747.1:20773191-20775813 GCF_008692095.1 Etheostoma spectabile | reverse complement strand
ATGACTCCCGCGAGGAAATTGAAAGTAAAAGTTCCAGCAGCAGTTTTAGCAAGAAAAAAGAAATAAAAAATAGATAAAATAGACAGTATAAAGACAACAAAATAACAATAATAATAATAACAACAATAAGAACATTCGTCAAGTAAACAAAGAAAAGACCATCAATTATTATTAAAGTGTCAGTGTTGAGTCCAGTGTTAAAATTATAAAGTGACCAAGTGTGAATTTAAGTCCAGGTGTGTATGTACGTATGTCTGTATGAGTACTGTATGAATGTATGTATGTATGTATGTATGTATGTATGTATGTATGTATGTATGTATGTATGTATGTATGTATGTATGTATGTATGTATGTATGTATGTATGTATGTAGTGCCTTGCGAAAGTATTTGGCCCCCTTGAACTTTTCAACCTTTTGACACATTTCAGGCTTCAAACATAAAGACATAACATTTTTATTTTTTGTGAAGAATCACCAACAAGTGGGACACAATTGTGAAGTGGAACGAAATCTATTGGATATTTTAAACTTTTTTAGCAAATAAAAAACTGAAAAGTGGTGCGTGCAAAATTATTCGGCCCTGTATGGCACTGTATGTATGTATGTATGTATATATGTATGTATGTATGTATGTATGTATGTATGTATGTATATGTATTGTCCTCTCTGCCCTATTTCCTCCTCCCCCCTAGTGAGGAGTTGTATAGTCTGATGGCATGAGGGACAAAGGAGTCCTTGAGTCTGCTATGAGGTGTCTACCAACGAAAACTAAACGTGACTTTAAGTAGGTTTAGTTTCACAATAATACAGTAATTTATACAGCATTTCTACTTTGTATTTGGCTACAATTTATTTGGAAAACATGATGAGCAAATGTATAATGTCTTCAAGAAGACACGTTTTAATGTGTTCAAGGATCTCAACAGGTTGCAGTCTCACAGGATAGAGGAGCAGTGACTCGTTACATGGACCCGTTCCACAGTGTATTAATGCTGCAGCTAACTATTATTATCTTCATGATCTAATCATCTGCAGATTACTTCTTGGATTATTTGATTCATCATTTAGTCAGATGTAAAATGCAGGTGATTGGTCCCTTGTCTTGTGTCTGTCTGTGTGTTTATGTATGTGTATCTGTTTAATTATTATTATTTCTTTTTTTTTTCTTCTTTTTTTTTGTTGGCCCTGGGACGCGTTCTTCGTCTCAGTGTATTGTTTGTAATTGTTTGTCACTGTTTATTTCTTAAATATGTAAAAAAGAAAAGAAAAAAGAAAGCTGGTTTTGGAGGATGTTTTGCTTTTGTGCTTGACTTAGATGATTAATCAACAATCCAAACATTTCTTTTCTATCAATTAACTGATTTTTCTTAGTTTTAGTAGAATAACTCTTAAATCTCCCTACATAACCCAAGATTATTGTCTCTCTCTTCACCCACAAACTAATTATTCCAGTTTCATTATGTCTGAAATACTTTTGACTTTCACCACGGTGGTGAGAGGAATATTTGATCAGTAGCCGAATCGTAGTAATGATCGTGTACCTGTACCTCTATTATTAAACAGTCTCACCTTCTTCTGAAGGCGGAGCTCCTTTGTCTCTTTCTTCATCTCTTCCGTCATCTCTTCCTCCGTCTCATCCTCCATCTTGTCTTCCATCTCTTCCGTCATCTCTTCCTCCGTCTCATCCTCCGTCTCGTCTTCCATCTCTTCCTTCATCTCTTTCTCTGTCTCTTCCTCCGTCTCTTCCTTCATCTTTTTATTTGTGTCTTTCTTCCAATTCTTCAGATTTTGGCTTTGGACCTCCTGTATGAGCTTCATGGCCTGCAGAATAACAACAGACAGACACTTAAAAAAACAATCATTGGCAATAAAGTTTAAATAAAATTTGTGACTCAAATCTGAGGTTGCTTTGAGAGTAGGACCTTTTTTTTGAGAGAGCAAAAAAAAATGTTTCAGGAATCTGACTTACAAACATCCATCTGACCTTTGACCCAATGACAACAGACAGGACCTGAATAGATGCTGACAAAGCACAATCCATCTGCTGCATATGTCCACATGTGTATCTCCGGCTGGTGATCCCGTCTTTAACCAGGTTATTTAACCTTCAGTGAGGCTGTCGGGGTTCGTTAGCTGAGTAAATGTGTGTATGTGTGTGTGTGTGTGTGTGTGTGTGTGTGTATGTGTGTGTGTGTGTGTGTTCCAACTGAAACAAAGCACATTCCTGAGCTGCATGTGAGTCTGTGTTTAACTTGTGTTGAATGTGCCCGGACATGAAGTGATGCATAGCGAACCCCCAGAGCGCTACAATCTTCATCGGCAGCATGAATCACTAACAGTTATGTTAATAAGTGCCGTCACACTACATGACTCATGTGTGACCTTTTACTGACCGAGACTCTAATACACGTTTTCTCTCTTTTTTAATAAATTCTCTAAAAATGGACACCTTGTCTCTTGGATAGGCTCTGGTCTCGACCTGGGACCTGCTATGAAAAACACCGTTCTAGGCAACTGTTTCTGTCAGGCTCCACGTCATTTATTCTTCAAGGAAATGGTTCGGAGTCATAACAAACCCAGTTGTCTCCCATCAAGGAGAAACACACATATGACAGATAC
>NC_045747.1:20771243-20773181 GCF_008692095.1 Etheostoma spectabile | reverse complement strand
TACTCTGAGAGGCATTGGAGATCTTATTATGAATAATTTATATGAAAATCATTGGTTAAATGTAATTTTCCCATTACAGTCTGCATCTCTGTCATCATCGTTATAATTGTTGACATTATCCCAGAAGCAAGTGATGGTTCTCAGCCGTAGGTCTAAAAACTTCATCAGATTTAGTTTACAGGTTTCTGTGTGAGTGTAACCTAAAACCAGGAATCATTTTAAGAGCCGATTTCCAAGGTGGCAACAGACCCAGTTAGTACTGTTTTTGTCACAAGAACAAACAATAAGCTTAGTGAAATGCAGTGTGACATACTTTTAACGCTGTGCTTAAAAGGCTAGTGTGTAATAAATACAAGTAAAATGTGAAAAAGAAGAAATATACCTGATACAAATTCTAAAATTAAAAATCTATATAGTTTAAGTATTAAAATGTGTTTTATAAATATATATATGTATTGGTTTAGTGTTTGTAGAGGTGGGGGCATAATAATGTAAAATGTCCATATGTCACAGTTGTTAAAAAATAAATACAATAATAAATGTACTCACTGCAGGGCTGTGCAGAGGGTTTACAGAGGACAATGAGCTGGACTAGGCTGAGGACATGAATCCTGATGCCATGATCTGCTGGCTGTCAAAATGACGCTTTGCTTTCCTCCACATGATATTCTCAACACTTCTCTTCTCCAAGTGTCCCTTCATGGATAGTTTTAATAACTGCAGCACTGAGAGAACTGAGGTTTGTTTTACAGCGTGTTGACTGACGTCGGCACTGGCCACCACACAGTAGTTGGGCTCCAGCAAACAATTATTTTCATTATTGATTCATCTGCCAATTATTTTCTCAATTAACAGATTCGTCTTTTAAGCAATACATTTGAAAAGAAAAAGAAAAATACCTATCACAGCTTTCTAAAGTTCAACAAAAAGTCTGACCAACAGTCCAAACTCAAAAACATTTAATTCATTACTATTAAAGAGAAAGACATCTAGCAAACATTTCCATTTGAGAATGTAAATATCTGATATTTTATGATTATTAAATTATTATTAAAGTAGCTGTTTCTTCCCTGACGATTGACTGAAGAGTTCTTATTTCAGCTCTAAACAAAAGGAAACATTATATGGTGTGATGGCTAAACATTGGAATAAATTACAAGTGGAAAATACTGAAACGGTTTAAAATTACTTTAAAGATAAGGGCCCCTGGATAAGGCCCATGTTTTGTGGGCCCACAGCCTGCCTACCCACCAAGTTCTGTTTTCAAGGTTTATAGATATTCTGCTTATTAACAAATAAACAGGGCCAGGAAAATGACCTCCTGGGCAGCAGTCGTAACTCAGGGAGGTAGCCTTAAACTTTGTCTCCATTACTCTGCAAGCTGCCTCAGTTCCAACAGTCAGCTATTAACCGGGGCTCGCTGTTGGTGCACTTTGATCCACAAACACCACTCAGCTGTTCTCACAGTCTGGGCAATATATCAATAATATATCCTTATTGTGATATGAGACTAGATTTTCGACATCATAACATTGTGGGGTGACCAGACGTCCCAAAAAATTTGGGACAGTCCCGAAATCCAAGCAGTTGTCCCAAATCCCAAATCCTGCCTTAATTGTCCCAAAAATTAGAGCAAAGTCTGAAGAGCGGACTTTGTAATAGTTAAAGTCTGATAGAACATTAAAAACAGTTTACGGGGATTGTATATATGCGTGAATTTTGATAACACACATTGCTATTTATTCATTCATTCATTTTTTAAATGAAGGCTCAGACTGGTGTCCCTGGACCCAATGAACAGATAAACAGCAAAAACGTCTCTGCAGGTACAGGTAGGACTGGGTAGGGAAATATCCCGGGATTACTGCAGTTGTGCATGCAAACAAAGTTTTTTGCAATTTATGTTGCTAGGATTTTGGTATTTCACATGGGGGGGGG
>NC_045747.1:20764136-20771233 GCF_008692095.1 Etheostoma spectabile | reverse complement strand
TCAGGCTGCATGCTAGCATTAAACTACATATAACTAACAGCACAACTGTACAGATCAACACTTTGTGTTTGTTTTATTTGTTCCATGATGACACTTGAGGTCATGATTTTACAGATTTTTTTATTTGTATTTTCGGGCAGTTGAATTCCTGAATAAAACTAATAAATCATTTTGGTGCAGAGTTTTACTATTCATGTAATTCATTGCCTTTACCCACTTCATTGTTATAGTCACATGATTATTTATCACAAATTGCACTGTGTAAATATTTTGTAAAAGCACCAAAAGTCAACCCTACAATATCGATATTGAGGTATTTCATCAAAAATATTGTGATATTTGATTTTCTTTGTATCGCCCAGCCCCATTCCACAGTCAACATTTTAACGTTTTATGAAAACAACATAAAACTCTGACAGGTTAATGGGGGAACTGTGACATCCAGCCTGACCCACCTGACATGTGGCTACACTGTAGTAATGTCTGTTCTGCCTTCAGAGGGAGGGCGCTGGTGGATGAGTCTGGCCGGGTCACCTCATCATAGTTAAGTCAGCGGATACGGCAGCTGACCCGGATGATGCCCACAGAGAGAGGACATGAATGATTCAGACGAGCTGCACCTGCTGCCCGATGTCCCGCTTTTCGTCTGACAGCTATTCATCCCCTGACAACCAGAGTCCTTTCTGCAGGGGGCAAATTATCCCCTATCACACAGATGAAGAGGAGGGGTGGGGGGGGGGGGGGGGGGGGGCGGGGGGGGGGGGGGGTAGGAAAAGGTGACTACAGGCCTGGACAATGTCCCAAAGAACACCTTCACCTTGGGCTAAACAATATAAAGAAAATATCTAATTGATGGATTATTTTTGACTGATATTATGATTGCAAAATGATTCACGATATTGGAAGGAATGACCATTTTTGTATCATAAACATTTCAATGATTATAGTGTGAGAAGAACTATACCAAAAAGATTTTTTCTTTAGTCTGTAGGATAGGATTTGGGAGTTGCAATGGTCCATATTGCGATTTCGATAAAATTCTGAAACAACACAATTCCAGAAGGTACAATGATCATATGTAGACCTCGTGAAATGGGAAACCCCAAATAAGCTACTAAAAGCTTTTCGGAGGGGCCCCAATAACATTATCATACAACAAATAATATACAAACCAAAAACTCAATTTACCATAGACACAAAATAGACAAACACAGAAAAATAAAAAGAAAAACTACAAGCAAACAACGAACGATCCCAGCACAGGTAAAGCACTTACGGAGTAATCAACAATCATATGTTAAGAGCAATTTTTCCTTGAGACTTTTCTTAAAGATGCTGCCCTATTTAACACCAATCCGACTGCCGTCATTCCTTCACTTAAAGTCTTTGTCTTTTTAAGATAAAAGCCAACAATTTGCCAAATACTGACGATCTTGCCCTCCTTCTACTCCGAGTTTGGAGGTGGCCTTGCCTGACAGAAACCTGAACAGAGTAACACGGGGGTCATTTGAGATGTCAGGGTGGCGCCCATCTCCTATTGTCCTGTGCTGTCATCAACAGATTAAAACCACGCTGAAAAGTTCACCGCAGCACGTCAGCCCCGAATGAGAGGAATAAGAGCTGCTGCCTCAGGTGTCTTTCAGTCTTTAAAGAAAATGTTATTTAACTAAACAAAAAGGGTGAGCAGGATAAGGCTGAATTACAACACTAAATCACATTGGAAATGCCGCTGTGCTGCTTCACCTGGGTTAACATTTGGATGCATGTTTCATCCCTGATCAGTGACGTCACAGCCGGGGTTTTCACCATCGGACAAAAGCAAAAGGCCTGTTGTGACATCACTGCTTGAGGTGTGGCCACTAGTGCATCACAGCTGCACATTTCAACACTAGGAAAGAGTGTGTGACTAGTGTGTTAACCAGGACGATCAGTACGTCTTAACATGCTGAGTAACTGTGTCCTGTCCGGCGCTAATCTAGTGCAAAGCTGCAAATCAACATCAACAGATCAACAAAGAATTAGCAAGCTACTATTTTGATATTTGCAGTGGTGGAATGTAACTAAGTACATTTACTCAAGCACTGTACCTAAGTACAAATCTGAGGTACTTGTACTTTACTTGAGTCTTTTCTTTTCATGCCACTTCCTACTTCTAATTGGCTACATTTTAGAGAGAAATATTGTCCTTTTTACTCCACTACATAATTCTGACAGCTTTAGTTACGCTACAAATGAAACTTTTTTGCATACAAAATACATTTAGTTAAAATAATACAATGTTGTATTATAGATTAAACTACCCAACAATATAACAGCCTACAAGTCCAGCTAAAACAATTGGACCTTTAAACACATTACTGTTTTGATGGTTTCCACTCTCTAAAATAAGAGGATTTCTCTGCATTGAGTACTTTTACTTTTAATACTTTACGTACATTTTCCCTGATGATACTTACATACTTTTACTAAAGTAACATTTTCAATACAGGACTTTTACTTGTAACTGAGTATTTTTACAGTGTGATATTGGTCATTTTACTTAGGTAAAATATCTGAATATTTCTCCCTCCACTGGATAATTGATTAATGATTTAAATTATTTTTCAAACAAAAATTCTAACCAATGGAAGCTTCCAGCTTTGTAAATGGTAAACATTCCATTACAGTGTTCCTACTTCAACATATCAGTGTTATTGACTGTTGATGTCACCTTAGGCTTTAGAAAATTGAGATGGCATTATCTGTTTTTTAGAGCAAACAATAAATTGATTAACTGAAATACTATGTAGTTGAGATTAGAGGATAATGAAAGTAATAGTTGCAGCCCTAATCAAGTGTCATGAGAAGTCAAAGTGTGATGGGTTTTGTGCAATAGTTATTTGCCTTTTAATGTGCACTGAGTGCATGCATAGAAAACTAAAGGATATAACTCATTTTTTATCTCCTCAACTCCTTATTAAAATAGTGAATGAATTGTGCAAAAGACAACCTCGTTAAAAGCTCATTCCTGTGCTGCAGCTTCTTACTGAGTTCACGTTTCAGTAAGATCTGGGATGGAAACTAGTTTTCCTATTTCTTATGGCTATTTGTAGTGTATATCAGTGATTCCTAAGCCGGGGTACGTCTGCAGTTGCCAGGAAATTTGAAAAAATAGAAATTATGATTTGATTGGATGAATATTTATGTATTATTTAGTACTTAACCATTTTATTACTGTGCAAAATGTATCTATTACTTAGTCCCTAACCATTTCGTTACAGTGCAATATTTATCTATTGGTTTTATACTTATCTCCTTTCACACAATGTGTATTCAGCCATTTTTATATATGCATACAGTTGCTCTCCAGACTGCACCTGCCCCCCCCCTCTTTTTTTCTCTGCACTACCTACATTGTTATTTTTTTTAAATTTTTGACTTTTTGATATTTTTGATATTTTATACTCTTGTCTTATATTTTTGTGTCAACACTGTAAACGGATTGCTTCAGTCTCATTGCACAGGTACTGTGTAATGACAATAAAGGCATTCTATTCTATTCTATTCTAATATGTCCACATACCTGATCACTACATGTTGCAGGAGTGTGCGAAAACCAGTTAGCAAGCGAGCACAGAGTCGTTTAGCTAAAACTAATAAATAAATGGAAGAAATAACTAGCTGAAAGTAATTACTGAACAGTTTGAATGATTAGCTCAAAGTAGTTTAAACAGTATAAGTCATTTTAAATTGTTAAAATAGCTATACACAATTGCTGACCAAACCAAACTCAATATTAAAAACATTTGTATGAAACAATTAACAATATCCACTTTAATATAATAAATAGTGGTATATGTTTTGGAACATCCATTGGGACAAAAAGGCCAACACAAGTTTATTTGCCAGGGCTGACATCAGACCAAACAGGTTGGGAACCACTGCTGTAGGCTACATTATGAACACACTTTAATAATCATCAAAAACTGACTGATGCTGCCCTCATATTTACTGTTCAAAGTTGCGTTATGATATATTTAAATAATAATACAGTATAGGATCCGTGGGAGGAAGTGTTCATAAAATCTTGAAGATTTTTATTGAAATAAATATAGGTCACTACCGCTGCAGGAGGTGACACAATGGTGATTAAGCCTATAGGCCACCGGGGAAAGTATTGCAATATTTATATATTTCCATTGGGCACTGGTTTCAGGTACTCCGTGGTTTGAAAAAGTCACGGTTTCAAAACCACTAAACTTTTCTGTTTAAGGTATGAGCTGGGTTTTTTTTTTTATGAGTCTTCAAGGACAGAAAATGCAGTTTAGAAATCCCTCTCCCTGCCAGTGTGCAGTGTTTCAAAATAAAATGCTTAGTGTTCAATGGAGAGGAAAAAAAAGGTGTTTTTTACACAGACATAAAAATAATACATTTTAAAGCTGTAATTGCAATAACGCAATACCATGAAACGGTAATATTTTTCCTGAAGGTTATCACACTATCAGAATCTCGTATAAGTCCATGCCTAATTTGCACTCTTACAAACTGGGGTATGGTGAAATTCCTGGAAAAAATGCTGGAATCCAGTTTTTCTCCATTTCACACGCAGAGAACTAACTATATCACAGTTTGGAAAACTTGAAGCTAATGTATAACGACAAGAAATGACAAGACTCCAGAGTCCAGACCATAGACATATTTTGAGATTCATTCTGTTTCTAGGATCCACATTGCTAAACTCTCAGTAGAATTCTATTGTTTTCACTTAATAGAAACTAGATTTATAAATCAACCAGGACTGAAATGTTAAGGATTGCCAATTTAAAGTGTTTCCAGTAAATCATTATATATCATGGTTTGTTTAGAATTTCTATTTGAGTAAAAATAGAATTGTACTGAGACTTTATCAGTCTGGAGCATCTGGGTCTGGAGTCTTGTTGTTGATGCATGTGCTTCAGGTTTTCACAATGAGGTGCACTCCATTTTGAGTGTGTAACAGTTAGCATATAGGTGACCATTGGGATACAAACTCTACATTATTTAATTTTTGTCCACTGCTGTATTTTTTTGTCAATTGAACTAAATGCAAGGGGCTTTATTAACATGAAAGTTTCAATAACAATGTTGCCAAGAATACAAATTGTCCAAATATTTCTTGTGTGTGTGTGTGTGTGTGTGTGTAACATTGATAATCTGATTACATTTTTGTTACATGTGTCATTTGGATTTTGGAAAATATGCAGAAAAAGTCCACTTTCAATTTCGGGAGTATAATTGTGTTTTGGGGTTCAGTTAATACATAAAAAAAAGAATTGCTTAATAAAATAAAAAGTTCTTAGCTAGTGGGCTAACTGAGTGAATGAGTCGTTGGTCTCACCTTGGCGACGCCGTCCTCGCAGGTCTGAATGCGGGAGTGCAGCCTCCACTGGTCGGTCGCCGCGGGACCGGAGGAGGGGGTCGGGGATGAGGAGGAGGCTTCCCGCTCCTGCTGCACCGTGGAAATGTCCCCGTCCAACTGGTGCTGTTCCCCCTCTGTGTCGTAGTCCAGTTGGGGAGGGGTGACACCCACCAGAGCATCAGGGTGTGCGTCCCTAAACGGGGTCTTTAACTCCCGGATATCCAGCTGCCCGAGCACAGCGTGGAGCAGGGCGTGTAGGGCGCTGAAGTTGACAGCTCCTCTCTGGGGTGTCCCGATGGCTAAATCCAACAACTCAAACAAGCTAATGTTCTCCTCCGACATTTTTCTTTCTGGGTGAGAACACAACTGTTTAATTATAGTTAAGCTATACTTTGACGCTAGCTAACTTACTTCGCTTGTGACGACCCCTGTCTTATTAATAGCGAAAATATATTGGATAAAGTAAAAAAAAAATGTCTTTAGTCTTTCTCTACTAATTGTGTCCGGCATCCCACTGGCAGCGGCAATCCCGGTGGCTGTATGTAGAATGTAATAATGTTCAAGAGAAAACAGCAACCGCCGTTGCGTCAAAACTGACGCATTTACCGGAAGTACAGTGAATTATCCTTCAAAGTACAACTTTATTAAGGCAAGACCACAGAAATAAAATGGGCAAGACACGACGGAGTATTTGGGTGAAAAAATGTTACGAAAATTGTCATAATGAAACTGCCCCAGTTGGTAACTTACATTACGTTTGTTTGTTTTTGTAGTGGAAGTTTCCTGAAATTGAAGGTCTAAAATATGCAAATGCAGCAGTACACAAAACTGGATCAATTTCAACATGTTTTCATGTATAAATCCGGATATAAATGAAACCTCGATTAACATAAATATCGATATGAATAAAACTGTAAGTTTTGTGTTTCAAGAGAAAATGTGTGGCTCTTTTTGAGATATTTATTCCATAAATTATATTAGAAACAAACCAGCATCTAGACACAATATCTAATAATATTCTTAGCCGATTTTTATTTATGCTGGGCCCTACTACCTGAATGTCTCCATCACTGGCCTGTTGTGCACGTCTCACACCCGTAAGGCTTTTATTTTCAGGATGTGACCGGATGTTGTATTTAGCATGGATTCTGGCTTGACGCCACTTCCATCTCCGGATTCCCACGTTGGGATCTCTCGCAGCTTTACCGGTCACTAGGCAACAAGCGGCAATCATGCTGCGTTCAAAGACTGGGAAATAAGTGTCGGATTTCCTACCGACAAAAACATAGGAATAAATATAAATGTTTAAATTATCAATGTTCTTATTTTATTGGGATGATTTTTAAATAGAGATTAATTTTAAGAATCATTAAAAAAAACATCTGTAACTTTATTGTCACGTGCCTGAACTAAAAAAACTTTCTATCCCACAACATCCATCCATCCATCTTCATCCGCTTATCCGGTATCGGGTCGCGGGGGCAGCAGCTCCAGCAGGGGACCCCAAACTTCCCTTTCCCGAGCCACATCAACCAGCTCCAGCTGGGGGATCCCGAGGCGTTCCCAGGCCAGGTTGGAGATATAATCCCTCCACCTAGTCCTGGGTCTTCCCGAGGCCTCCTCCCAGCTGGACGTGCCTGGACCAGCTCCCTAGGGAGGCGTTCAGGAGGCATCCTTACCAGATGCCCGAACCACCTCAACTGGCTCCTTTCGACGCGAA
>NC_045747.1:20763667-20764116 GCF_008692095.1 Etheostoma spectabile | reverse complement strand
GAGCTCCTCTCGGATGACTGAGCTTCTCACCCTATCTCTAAGGGAGACCCCAGCCCCCCCCCTCCTGAGGAAACCCATTTCAGGTCATGAAATTTTCGGTCATGACACAATATGTTTAATTCAATGTCTTTTTCTATTTTACATTGTTTGTATGTGCATATTCACTGGAAGCAAAATAATGTTAAAAGTCTTTGGATGGTTTCCACACATGAAATTACAATCTGTGACATTGCTGTAAACTGTAGCTGCTTCTGTCCAGAGGTGTCATACTAAGGCCCTGATTTTCAACAACAAAAAGGTGTGTAATCCAATTTAAACATTCTAGTCAACCACATCTCTTTTCACATTATTATAATATATTATAATATAATGTTGACTGCCTGCAAGAAGTGGCAAGGAAGGTTTTTAGCAAGCTGCCAGTACACTATCTATATATAGATATATATATA
>NC_045747.1:20761141-20763657 GCF_008692095.1 Etheostoma spectabile | reverse complement strand
TATATATATATCTATATATCTCTCTATATATATATATATCTCTATATATATATATATATATATCTCTCTCTCTCTATCTATCTCTCTCTCTCTATATCTATCTATATCTATATATCTATATAAAAAATACAGTTTTTGGTTTATCCATGTAAAAGACACAACTAATATTAAAAATAATGTTTTATTGACATTAAAACACAAGCAAGCGAAAGATTGAGTACCAATCTGAATTGGTAAATTCACGTATAAAATCAACTTCATAATACACATGCATTTCCCTTAATATCCTTGAGATCGATTGCACCCGTTGCATTTGCAACATGAAACAAAACTTGAGCAAAGCACAACCCTTTATGTATCATTTAGCAATAAATTATCTAGAATAATTTGCTGTAATTCATAAATTGACACTTTAAACCAAAAGGAGAAAAAACCCTACAGCATCTAAGATATAGTTCCTTGTTGCCCCTTCCCACCTCAACACTACATAAAGCTGTATGGAACAGACGTGTCTTATAGCACGGTGTTGGTTAGGCATCCGATCCGTTTACACCAGCGCTTATTAAAAAGAAAAGAACAAGACAGAGAGTCTACAGCCGCGCCAGCAGCTTTGTGAGGCTGTAAAGGTCATCGCAAAGGAAGCAAATTGTGAGAAAGAAAAGTTAAAGTGCACCGCTTTTGTTGTTTTGAGATCAGCACGTTAAAAGGAGCACTCCACTGATTTTACAAATCAAGATGAATTTAGTCCACATGGTTAGTCCTGCTCATTTTGTGTCCTCAAGGTTTAACAAACACATTTCCTTCCTCAGAAAACATTTGCAAAGCAGACTTTTTCAAGTATTTGGCATTCAGCATTGTTTCCATCTATGTTTACTAGTTAACAGTCCCTTTCCGTATTGCTTTTGTTGGCATATTTGTCGGTGTCTGCGTGCTCGCACATATACAGTACATGATACAAACAGAATAGTACAGGCATTATGCAACATGACCACACACAGGTTGCAACAGAAACTCTTTCAGCTGATCTAGTCTAATAAAAAGTTCCCTTCATCACATATAAAAATCCCAAGAGATCAAAGTGGTGGAAAGTATTGAAAAATACTGAAATTGGTGATGCTAATTTCTCATTGTAGCCCGTTTGAAGGGGAGACACCTCCCCGGTTGATTTCTTCCATTTACAAAGTAATTAATTAATAAATGAGGCATTATGTGTGCTAATTTGCAAAACTAATGGTGTTTCAGTATTTTTCAACTTGGACAGCATTTTCCCCATGCATTGGTGTCTAAGTAGTCTCCCTTTGCCAGACCTTCCTCTACAACGCTGCGGAGGAGGGTCTGGCTTGCCTGCACAGCATTCTGGGGTGGGAGGGAAATGTGCTGTGTTTTTTTTTGCATCATCCCCATCATCATCATAAAGGCCACATCATTCAAAGTTGACAGAAACTACATTAAACTATCAATAGCTTTCGTGCTTCGTCTTTCCCCTACATTCACTCTAAAAGTACTCTTTATTTACATGGAGTCTGGTGGGTTCGGTGATGGTGATTTCAGGGCTATTATATATTATGTTAAACAAAAAGGTTGTTAGTCTTTCACAAAAAGCTCAATCTCTGTAGGGATCCTTTCCATAATGTTGTCAGACACTTAGAATAATAATCTGAACCTTTTATGAGTAATAAACATTTGTTAGATTTTCTGTTTCTTTCCAATTTGTGGGAGATTCACCTCTTTTTTTCTCACCAAATGCCGGTACCAGAATAGCACTACTAGTGGTCAAAACTCCTGAGGGTACCTTTTACAGTAAGCCCATAACATAGACATTTACTGTAGGACATTGCATTACATTGCATTATGGGAAGTGTAGGAATCAGCATATTGGAGCTTGACTGACCTGCCGGCTATTCCAATATTGACCAGTCTGTTCTCCAACTTCAGCAAAACGTAATCACTGGAGTACCCCTTTAAGACACTTGCAAGATGTTATATCATCACTCAAGTGATTCAACTTCATCTCGTAGAGAAGTTGAATGTTTGAACCAAATTTCGTTTTGAGATATTTCCCTTTGAACCAAAGTGGTGGACAGACTTAACTGGATCTCTAGAGCCGAGCTGCTAACGGAGAGCAAAGAACTAAAACTAAACTAAAAGTCTGTTGCATGTTGTCAGCAATGTGAAACAAAAGTTTACCATCTCGCCATCTCTATTTTCCCCTTTTAACATTCTTCAGATTAGGGGGTCAACAAAGTAGTGTTTTTCTTTCTCTTTCTTCGGGCACAAACCAAACCGCCTCTGTTAATTTCATTGAACTGAAAGCAGTCCCCCACTTCTGATTAAGTAAGGTTTCCTGGAATGCAGAGTCATCTGGATTTTATTACAGCTAAACCAATTATATAGCACTGAAAGTGCATCATAAAGGAACAAGGAAAGAAGCAAAAACAACATGGAATTATGTAATTTGAGCAACACATAGGCTATTGAGGTTGGACAATATATATATATATATATATATATATATA
>NC_045747.1:20760486-20761131 GCF_008692095.1 Etheostoma spectabile | reverse complement strand
TATATATATATATATATATATATATATTATTGTGTAAGGGCTGTGCTGCACTTATTGCAGACAATGCAGCCGACTATATCGGTACCTTTCTAATGTAGCAGATGAAAGCATGTTTGTGTTGCATGAGAGTTTGTGCGGAGAGATGCTTATTTCCTGTGTTTTGTGTTGTCTTTGCAAAGAACGGGCAGAGTCCCAAAAAAATTCCATTCTGGGACAATAAAGGATATCTTATCTTATAACATAGTAGAAGCATTGAGGGTGAACATGTCACACTCACAAATAAAAATTGAAAAGTTCAACTTCTTGATACTGTTTCCCTTTTCATTGCTTTGCCCCCAATTTGCCGTCAGGTAAAAGGGTACTTTGGATTTTTTTGAAGTGGGGTTATATGAGGTCCTTCTCCATAGTCAGCGCGTTTCCTACAGTAGATGGGGTCGGCACACCCCCCGTTTGGAGAACGCAAGAGTACCAACATGGGAGCTAAGCAATTTATTCTTAAACAGGCTGTCAGGTTTTGTCTTCAGATCTCCAGCTGATTCCCAATAAAGTCAGTGTTATTCCTCTTCTTCCCACAGGCACTAGCAGTGGGATCCACTACCCCACCCTCTTTATATCATTGCTGACAGGCCCTCATATCAAAAGTAC
>NC_045747.1:20758868-20760476 GCF_008692095.1 Etheostoma spectabile | reverse complement strand
TTTTTTTTTAATTAACACATCTTTTTCTATCATGCCTCAGTACAATCTTTGTAAGGTATGTTAATTTTTTTTTAGGATTTATTTTCAAATGTAAGTGCAGTGAATAATGAGATAGAAAGCCAGAATGAGGTACTGTATATCTGGTGTGCTCACAGTTCCTCCTCATGCCTCTAGAGTTTAATTACAATGGACATTAATGTTTTTGCAGCCACTGCCAGGATTCTACATACCACAGTGTCTGTCTTAGTGTGCAGAGGCTGGGATGAGGTCATCGTCCTCGTCCTCATCCTCATCCTCATCCCTTTATTGATTCTTCCAGCTGTGGAGAGAGCAAAGCACCTCCAGCTGTGCCCTCTTAATCCTCCCCAGACGAGCATCAGATGCTGTCGTAGTCCGATTCTCGCCTCTTGGACTCGGCCTTCCACTCGGCCAAAAAGAAGGTCACGCAGCCCAGAAAGCCCATCAGGACCAGGATGAGCAGCTGCCAGTGCAGCAGCAGGTAGTTACTGTAGAAGAAGGCCAGAGCGGCCATGATGGACTGCAGCAAAAAACAAAAACAAACAAAAAAACGTGTTACAATTAAATTGTAAAGTTGAAAGAAGGAAATGTATACTCATAAAAACCCCTATGAGGAAACTGATCCTCGGTGGCTGCAAAATAATTACTTCACACACCACATATCTTCTTACATATTTTCTACTCCATGTTTTAACTTATTTCATGATATCGTATAGGGCAGCAGAATATTTCTTGTTTTTACATCGTGATATCAACTGGCTCAATAAACATATCGCAAAAGACACTCTTTTTTGTGATTTTTGTCTTAGTTAAAAGAAAATATAATAGAAAACGTCTTTTTCAATCGAGCCTTTTATTTTTGATTTAATGTTCCATTTGTTCAATAAAAGAATGTTGAATTTTGTTTTGTTTGTTTTTAACTCAATATCATTTATACAATGGGGACTTACTTTTGCTATATTATTTAATTACATATTATTCTATTTTATTTCACGTCACTTATTCACTTACATTGCAATATTTTTGTTCTATGGCCACCTAACTTTACTTAAAAATATAGTTTATATAATGCCACTTTACACTTAACTTTCATTCAGTACTTTTTGCACACTGTCTGTTGTTTGTCTCTAGGTTTGTTGTTGTTCTTTACTGTAGAAAAATGCTGCAGTAGCAAGGGAATAAAGTATTATCTTATCTTAACTTCAACAAGCAATTTGTTGGATTTCAGCAGAACACTGAAAGCAGCAGAAATGAGTACACTTTAATATGTTTATGTATCACAAAAAGTATCATGATTGGGATATACAACAACGTTATGGCATATTTCCTTCATACCGTGCAGCCCTCGTATGGTCCCGGTGAGCTGCGTCTGAAACCCACCTGTATGAACTTGAAGACGGCGAAGGCGGGGGCGCTGTTGTCGCGGAAGGTGAAGCCGATGATGCTGAGGAGCTGCGTGTTGAAGCAGCTGTCGCCAAAACCGAGCAGGAAGCTGCAGAGCAACGCCACGCCGACACTGAGCCACCACACACAAGAAAAACAGACATCATGTAATCAAGTCATGAACACATTGATTCGGGAACATCAGGG
>NC_045747.1:20758081-20758858 GCF_008692095.1 Etheostoma spectabile | reverse complement strand
GGGGGCTGGGGTTTCAGAACATGATGGATTTATGTTGTATCAAACTAAATCTGGATTACATAGTTTCACAAAGCCACTGCGAGCTAATGAGATCAGGCTGAAGAACTGTGAAACTCAGACCTGAGGAATCAAGCACAGATCAAATCAATTTACACAAAAAGACAACTAGGATGCTCAGCAGCACACGTTAAACTTCTGGTACAGAGAATGAAATATATTATATATGTGTATATATATATATATATATAAATAAATAAAACAGAAAAACAAACAATACCTACAATTAACAAAGCAAAGGAGACATGTGGACAGCACTACGCTAAGACTTTTATTTTATACTGTAGCAAGTGACGGGGGTTTCCTGAAAATACATCTTGGTTTGTACAAGAGGAAAATCCTCCTCCACATGACAGAAATAATGTTTCATTACCTTTAGATTGGCTAGCTGCTCTTTCTTGGGATCTCTGATAAACACATTCCTGGATACTTGTTTCTATCAGACACTTCAAAATATACGGCACTATTTATAGTTATTTATTAATTGATTACTCTGTACATCTTACTGTGAGCTGTGCAATATGCCATCTCATATTCATATGTATATTCTCTAGAGGGGGAAAAAAAAAAATCGATACAGCATAGAATCACGATATTATCAGTGGCAATACTGTATCAATACGGAGACGGCAAGTATCAATCTATTATAATATACTACGTGTTGGTCAGTTTGTCTGCTTGACAATCCCAATTGAAGTGATATGAACAAACAGAGAAATG
>NC_045747.1:20757824-20758071 GCF_008692095.1 Etheostoma spectabile | reverse complement strand
TTAGATAAAACAGATGTTGACAAAGTTTTCTTTTGGGAACGTCATTTGAAATTGGGAAAAATCGGAAGTTGGAAAAAAGGTTTTAAATTGCAATAATATCGTATTGTGGCATAAGTATCGCGATAATATCATATCTGGAGGTGACTGGGGATTCCCACACCCAATATTCTCCCCACCTATAAATAAAATAAGTCTTTATAGTGAGTGTGTGTGTGTATGTATGTATGTATGTATGTATGTATGTATG
>NC_045747.1:20755838-20757814 GCF_008692095.1 Etheostoma spectabile | reverse complement strand
TGTATGTATGTATGTATGTATGTATGTATGTATATATATATATTACTGTCATTACTCTTTTCTTAGTTTTTGTTCTATTTTCTACTGTTTTTTCTGTCTTTGTGTATCTTTCTATTCTATTTATATTGAATGTGTATTTTTGTTACTGTACTACATTGAGCTGCTGTCACAAGTGAGTTTCCCTATTGTGGGATCAATACAGCCTTATCTTATCTTCCAGCCAGACTTTATTTCCACTGCACTAAACTCTAATAAAGTGACTGGAAAAATGTGCTGGCCAAGACAAAATATGATCAATCTGACATGAACTGTAAACTGACTCATGTTCCCAGTGCAGCCGGAAAGAGGAACTTTGGAGGAAATAGTGTTTCAGTGTGACAGGCTGACTGGTTCAGCCTGAAAACTCGCCTGATCAGGACACATTTCCACAAGTCAGACGTCCTTCTACTCTGGTTCCAGACCTCGGAATCGTGCCCACATATCTAATTTGTTCAGTGATTCAAACAACCCTGAGTTACTGAAGTAAGCCCGGTTTACCTGATAATCGTATGAATTAAAGGTTTTCCCTGCCACTATAAGCTGTTTTGGGCAGCACCTGAGCCAAATGAATGTAACTACATGACTTTTCTCAGATGGTCTAGTTGTAGTCTGTCCCCAGTGGACTTCTTCAGCAAGTTTTGTCTTTAAACATTTTTCATGTTATTTATTTATTCTCTCCTCTAGCTGATTCAATGTTTTAGAAAACAGATATGGCAATAATGGTCCAAAATGAGCTAAAATTGCTACTTTTTTAAATTAAAAAAACTTAAAATGTTCTTGAGGGAGGACCCCTAAGTCACCTAAGTCTTCCACAGACCTAAAGGGACCAGTGGCCCTACCCCTCAGGTGTGAACTGTGCCCCCTGCTGTGGTCTTTGTACCTGGGGGTGATGTAGGCCTGCAGATCTGTCCCTGGCTCCGGTGCGATTGGAGCGTCGCTGGCAATGTTGAGGAAAATCAGATAAAAGGCGACGTAGTGAGTGATGAGCCCCAGCAGCACCACTGGGTTCCTCCCAAACTGGTTGCACTTGTCCAGCATCCCGAACACGCCCCCTCCTGGCCAGATGGAGCAGAGGGAGGAAAGAAATCAATCATTTGCTGCCTCGTGACATTCCTCACGTCATTTCCTTGTTCTCTCTATAGTGCTTTCATGTGACAACTCAGTACATTTACTTACATAGTAAAAACCTACCTGGCAGTTAACCTGATTCTGATTCAGGCAAAGTACAAATTTAAAAATGTACTTGTACTTGACTTGGGTATTCATTTTCCATTTTCCTCCTTATCCTCCACATTTCCAGTATCCATTTTCTGCAGTTTTGTAAATTTTTACTCCACTACATTTGTCTGACAGCTTTAGTTACTTTTCACATAACAGTTTTTCATCCACTCCCTGTCCAATGAAAACCATGTATCTCCAGATGTGCTGATGTTGAATGTTTGTGATGGAAAACGCATCGACACAAAGCTGAAAACAGGAATGTGTTTCTGATACCAACAGAAGTTAACTCTTTAGAGATACGTGGTTCTCACAGGACAGCGACGCTACAAACCTATGATGATCTTATAGAATATGACGCATTGCTGCAGATTAAACTACCCAACTAAATCTGTGTACTATTTGTTTATTCATTTTTCAAAATTATATGTATTTTAGTTGTATAGTAATTTGAAAAAACGATTGATACACAGATTCAACAGTATGTAAAGTTAAGAAGCAGAGTTAATTTATATTTGGAAAGTTGTAAGGCTCAGAATTTAATGTATTTTATATTTGAGTCTATTTACTAGAAATGTATTTACAATATTTAGTCAGTTGATCATTTACATATTTATGTTACACAATTATTAGTTACATATTTACATGTTTAAATATTTAACGGTCAGTATATTCTGTTAAATCTACCTCTTTGATTTCCTCACATTTACCTCAGTTTA
>NC_045747.1:20749758-20755828 GCF_008692095.1 Etheostoma spectabile | reverse complement strand
TCTGATTGGTTAGTTTAGTCATGTGGAAGACGGGGGAACGAGGAAGTGAAAATGTTATGATGGGTGTTCAGTAAAAGTACGCTACTGAGAAAGTTATCCGCCTCCATCTCGCTGTTTACTCCCATAAAGAGTGATATTCCACCACATATCAATCCCTCACGTTACAAGTATATAAAAAGGAGTTAAAATCACAACATGAAACATCTATGGCAGTAAAACATACACATTAATGCTGCAGTAATATTAATCCACAAAACATCAGTTATAATAGGAAACCACTGACAGGGAACATGTTACTGCACAATACATACTTTTACTTTAAGTACTTTAAGTACATTTAGCTGATACAACTAACATATTTTTACTTAACCCTTGTGCTGTCTTCATGTCAAAATTTGAAAGATGATTTTTTACTTTTTCTTACGTTTTGTCCCTTTTTTCAATGGTTGTCTTTTTTTGACGTTTAACACTACGTCACACTAACTTATTAACTTTAGTTTTACAGCTATTGTTGGAATTTATGGTCAATAAACCACATTTATAGGAAATTATACCTAATGTTTGAGTTAGAGAAGCAGAAATTAGTCATTATTTAGACTAAAATTAAAGGAATCTATGTTGATGGATCATCACATACTGGAATATGTCAACTTTTACTCAATACTATTTCAAAACCACTTCAATTTTTTCTCCAAATGCTTTAAAATTAAATAAGACACCCCAAAATTAATGAAAGTAGAGATTTGTACTTGCCAAAATGCGTTGTGTGAAATCAATCATGTTATTTTGGGGAATTATAAAGAACATTGATATAAGATGAACATGAGCGTTAAGTAAGGTTTTGAATGCAGGTAGTAGAGTATTTTCTCAGTGTGGTATTAGTACTTTTACTGCAGTAAAGGATCTGAATACTTGTTCCGCCACTGTCAGGAATAAGGTTAAGAAAGGACACGGAGGTGGCCAGGATAGCACCGTTGGTAGAGCGGGCGCACACATATAGATGTTTACTTCTCAACGCAGCATTAACTGCATGTCATTCCCCCCCCTCTCCCCTTTCATGTTTTCAGCGGTTCTGTGAAAATAAAGGCCTAAAAATGCCAAAAATATATATAAAAGGGATAGTACACGGAGGACTCACCCAGGATCTCGCCTACACCGATGCAGATGCCAGAGATGCCGATCAAACTCTTTGCATCCTGGCCGAAGCGCGTCATGGCTCCGATACACGTCCCATACACCCCGCTGTAGAACGTGAGCTCCAGGCCTGACAGAGCAGACACAGCACAATGCATGAATCCAAACTCCAAATTTAAACTCCTCCTCCATACCTGCACACATCTTCTCATCTCACCCACCTGTGTATGCTATGGAAAGGCTCAGCAGCAGCATCTCTTTGGTGCCGAACATTTTACACGCTTTCACTGCAGAAAACAAGGTGGATGTTAACACGGGTTGCACTAAGGGTTAGAGGCTCATGGTTTCAGTAGAAACTTACCAAAAGCATCGAGAGCTTGTGAGCAGAGGCCTACGCCAGGAGAGCTGCAGAGAGGTAAAGACATTCTGATGCTGAGAGATATATACATATATAAATAAACTGCATGGATCTTTTTGCCCTTAACATTTTACAGGCTCATGTCTTTTCTCAGACATTTTCACCTTTAACTTCCAACTCATCCCTTAACCGTACTGGGTTGTCATGGCAACTGTATCACAGCAGTTTCAAAGACAAATGTGGAAAAGACAACAGAGGATAGCATTTACAGTAAAAGGTCACCTGTCTCGTCCAGTACTGTTCCACTGAACAAAAAGAAAAAATCATGTCCTGCTCCAAGTGGGAACGACCGGGGCTCCCGTCTGTCTTTTAAAAAAATCATTCTCCAGGACATTTTTTTTAATGGAATTTAATTTTATTAAGAGTGTCAAGCAGGGGCCCAGCTAAACAGCGATGATGCCATAAATATCTCTGATCCATGGTGAGTCCCAGAGTTCCCATGCAGTCAACTATCACAGCTGTGCTGATCTCAATATACCTTGGAATCCACAGATGTCTTTGGGAGCCAAATTATACATCAGACAGAATAAATCGTACATTTAATTCAACAGGGACGCTCTTCAATGGACCTCAAGCTGTGGGAAACTGAACTTATTGCAGCCACCAGCCAATGTCAGTCACACACACACTCAGTCACACACAACACTCAGTCCACACACACTCAGTCACACCACACTCAGTCACACACACACACTCAGTCACACACACACACACACACACACACTCATCACACACACACACACACACACACACACACTCAGTCACACACACACACACTCAGTCACACACACACACACACACACACACACACACACACACACACACACACACACACACACACACACACACACACACACACACACACACACACACACACACACACACACACACACACACACACACACACACACACACACACACACACACACACACCACACACACACACACACACACACACACACACACACACACACACACACACACACACACACACACACACACACACACACACACACACACACACACACACACCTGAGATCAGTTGCATTGTTTTTTAACCAGGGCAGCAGTTTTCAGATTACATTATGTGCTTACATTATTTCAAAAGGGTTCACCAATACTTTCTCAGGTAGTTTTTTAAAAAATGATATCAGATTAGTAAACAGAATGTGCCTTGGGAAAATTGGAGGAATGGTGGCTGATAATGGGCAATGTAGATATTGCATTAAAGATCAGCCCCCCCACTCAGATCAGCTGGTATTCTGTCTATAATGGAGTTGTATGGAAATTTCTAAGTGACCCCAAACTTTTGACCGGTAGTGTGTCTGTGTTGTTCCAATACTATTTTTTCCTTCCCGATAGTAAATCCATTACCTAAACTTGCGTATCGGCCGATTCTGAGTACTGATCCGATACCATTGTGTGAAAAACAAGATATATCTTATTATGTTCTAATAGCTGTATACTTCAACCCCTGAATGGACGTGATAGCATTGCTATCGTTGTAAGCCCTGGCTCGGGTTAAACTCTTTGTGAAACGTGAACAAAAACGCTAACAGTGAATGCCATAGAACTTTCTTTTATCTAGTTTGACGGTGAGTCATAAAGGACCATTAACATAAATGAACTACTTTAATGTACATTTTCTTCAAGGCTACGTAGTATCAGATCAGCACGTAAACTCCAGTACTTAACGATAGCAGCATTTTAGGCAGTGTCAGAGGCTTTTCCGATACTGGTATCTATATTAGAACATATATAAATCATATTGCCTTGTTTTATCACCTACTAGTTAATGTATTTGTTGTACTTTGCTTCATTTATCTGCTAATAATGTCTTGTAAAGCATTTTGTAACATCCATTTTAAAAAGTGCTAAACAAATAAATGTAATATATTGTTATCAATGTTATTTTTCATTGTTATTACGTCTGAAGATCACAAGCGCAATACCTCAGTGTATATGTGTATTTACGGTTTTAAGTTGTGACATTTATCATGTCACATACTGCTTTTTCTTTATTTCTAGAGACACATCAGCACAAACGTCTTGTTGTTTTTCCTGTGGTCTTAATAATAATAATATAACAATAATATCCTCCCCCTTCTGCAGAGTGGCTCCTTTTCGTTTTGTATTATCACTAAATATGTCTGAAGCTTGCACTTGAAGTCTAACTTCGGGATTATTTAATTTCAGTCTTCAAACTGTTGAGTCCGATTCATCACCTGAAGACTGAACATGATATGATCCAGGTTCTTATTTACCTTGTCCCTGACCTCAGACAAAACCAAATCATCTTTAAATTTATTAAAGTTTAAAACAGAAACCCGATCATGATTTTGTTGCACAGTCAAAACTTGAGGGACCACTTATCCTATTTCCCAGGACATTTTGATGAAGTTTGTCATTTTCCAGGACTTTTCCATGACTCCTGAGAACACTCACCTGTCTGTGGAGACGCTCTCTGAGGATTCGGCCTGCAGCAGCGACTGTGACTGCTCAGAGGGAGCAGCGGGTTCAGGGTCAGGTTTCCGGATCAGAAAAAAGAGGAAGCAACCCACCAGACTGATAACCGTGAGAGAGATGAACACCGTCTGGCGGTCCTTGTCTGGGACACACAGCATGAGTCACACGCTTAAAATGAAACTCCTTAAGAGAAGTCTGCATGGAAACTGAACTCCATGAAAAGCTTTAAATAAACATGGAAGAGATTAGATAAAATACAGCTTGCTTCCTACCTGTTATGTGAACGTGTCCATGCCAGGCACAGTATATGTATAGATTTCCAAAGAATAAGCTGCAGAGAGATGGAAAGAATTCTGCATTCAGAACTCAAGATGTACACCAAACACAACAGTTCTCCATTAAACTAGATTAAGGTACATGCTGGGGGGGGGAAATGTTCACCTGAACTGCAACAACGCCCAGAATATGCCACTGTTTCTTCCAATGGTGTTATCAGTGGAGTTGATGGCCAGCACATTTCCCTGAGCTGTCCACAAGACTTACAACACAAAAAGGAACAATCAGAAGATGTAACCGTGGAGAAGGCCTACTCCCTTTTAGAAGGGGTCAATAGATAATGTCTCTTTACCTGCCGCTCCTATTCCAACCAACACAGACGCTGTGTAGAAGCTCCACGTGTAAGGGTAAATGAACATGGCTATGTAGCCGCTGTAGAAAACAACATTAGGAGACATTAGACGACTGAAATTGCACGAAAGGGATACGGAAGGGGTTGTGTTAGTGATTGTGAGCTTACCTGTACAAAAGCCCACTGAGAAACATTGACAACTGCGGTCCAATGACGGTCACCACTGACGGGGCAATCAGGTTGGATGCGGAGAAAACTCCATAGATGATGGCCATGCTACAAGTGACAGACGGCAGGACAGTTAATGTGTACAGTACAGGGAAAGGTGTACACTATCCAGCCCATGGAGACCTTGAGATGCTTTGTGATTTATTAAAAAAAAAAAAATGATGCATTTTAGGGGATGGATTTTCCCTTGTGCATTCAAATATTTCTTATTATTTTAAGTGGTAAGATTACAGTCATTTAGACAGGCCAGCAGTCCATACATATAGTCTATGCCAGCTGCCAGGGTGGGGGTCAAAGGGTACAGAGGACACAGATGGAGTGGGTTGGATAAGGGGTCCTAATTTGAAAGAATGTTGTGTTCTATATGTCCTGATAGTCCGCCTGCATGAAGGATGTTTCTTGCGACTCAGAGTAACATCTGTTCCCTTAAATGGTTTACCTCAGATTGAATTACACTTTAAGGATTTCAAGGACTGCGACAGATTGGATTATAGAAAGTCTGTATCGGTGCTGAGAAAGTCTGCAACAAGTTGTGCTCACTCTAACATCTGCACAGATAGTGTGTACTGTAGCATCAGATGAAAACCAAAATTTAAAACATAATCTAAGGATACCTACCTTGTGTAGCCGCTGCCATGGAACTCAGTGTTATTGAAGCTCTTAATAACCGTTTGCTGTAAAGATCCAGAAAGAGGACCGTTTAGAACTGAAGACTATCATATCTGACGTTATGTGGGAACAGTCTGGGATGTGCAATGGTATAGCCAACCTACCTCTATGTTGCCACATGTTTGAAAAGCAGTGAACATAAACATAAAGCCGAAGCCTAGGACGACGATGTTTAACAGCCTCTTCCCCTCTGGACTCATTTTGCTGGATATTTGCAAATTCCTTGGTACAGTAAACAAAAAAAATCTACTGGCGTGAACGGCACATCTGAGAATAGAAAAGAAATTGGAAATCAATAAGCAACTTATAATGCACTCACTGAAACATAACTAAATTGCATATTTTGTTTTACTTAACATCATTCAAAAAATCTGTAGTTTTATTATAGGCCTGCACGATATTGGGAAAAAAATGACATTGCAATATATTTTTTCACCTGCGATAAATATTAATATCAAAAAGGAAAAGTAATTCTTAAAAGATGACATAAATAGCTCTATTTGGAAATAATAAATCATTCTCGACTA